>NW_024962335.1:32132109-32394641 GCF_019238085.1 Lagopus leucura | reverse complement strand
GAGGAGAGGAGAGGAGAGGAGAGGAGAGGAGAGGAAAAATATGCAGGAAAAAATGGATTGTGTAATATACTTTTTTTCCTCCTCCCTTCCTCATGTAGTCACACTTCTATCTCTTGTACATTCCCTAGTTATTTTTGCTACCTGGGTCAGATTCAACAGACACATGAATATCCAAAAACATAATTAACTTCCATTAAGGCCTGTGATGACAAGTACTTGGATAAAGAAAGACCATCTCTGATCTAAGTTTGCTACTTAATTAGATGGCAGAGAATTTTGATATGAGAGGTACTGGGTGAGAGAGATAACATACCAATTTCTCAGCCTTGGCTGAAGCCAAGCTAACAGCTAAAACTTCTTCAGACTCCAAAGTTGAGACAAAAGTATGTATGAAGCAAGCACTATTCATCATTATTTTGCAGATAATTTTACAAAAAAAAAAACAAAAAAAACATTAGCAATCCAGTTAGTAACTGGCATTGTAAACTGCACTATGCAGTTCCCTCAAAGATTCTCAGAAAAATTGCACTGCAGACTGATGTTTAGTTAATTCTGGCAGCTGTGATGCTAAGCAGATACGGCATCATGCTGTGTGAAAGTTTATTAGTTTCTAATTGCTGGGAGCAGATATGTGAACTGGAATGTGACATGAGCAATCATACACTTTTGTATGTGACAGGTCTACTATATTTACTGTTGTAACTGAATATAAGCAACCAGATCTTTGATTCTGTCATTAAGTCAGAGTAAACATCATTTCATAAGATGGAAGATAACAGTTTTAGATATGTTTAAGATATGTTCTTCATATTCCAAAGTAGTCTGGAATCACAGAATCATAGAATGGTCTGAATTGAAAAGGACCACAGTGATCATCTAGTTTCAAGCCCCTTGCTACGTGCAAGGTCACCAACCACTAGACTGGCTCTTTATCTACCAGCAGTAAATTCATACTACGTATTGGGCTACAGCTTGATACATCCTCACTACATAAAGAGGAGGGGAAAAGATAAAGATACTAGGCTGCCCAGAACCACATCTAGGTTGAATATTCTACCTCAACTGGGAAGAAGTGCTGTATTACAGCAGCAGAGTAAAAAGTACAATCTTGCCTATCTCCTAAACAATAGTACCTTTCCTCCTCTGTCTATTGCAGTCTATTGGCATTATTTACGCAGCTGGGAGTTGAACTGATAGAAAAACCATGACCCCGCTTCTCATGCCACAATCAAGAATGCGTAATACCTGTCTTTGGAAGAACTACACTTTATATGTGTGTTCCTTGCTATGGATTCAGTATGAGTAGAGAATTAGTAACTTTGTCTATTAAAAACAAAAACAAACAAACACAACACGGCATAAACAGTACTACGTTCTGAAACCCTAAACTCTTCCCAAAAGGATTGAAAACTTTCTAGTTCTGCAAATACAAATTTTACCCCACCAAGAGTTTTTTGCTCTCAACGGATAGCTGTTATTTGTATTATAATATTCACTTAACTTTCCCCCCTTCCCCCCCCCCCCCCCCCCCCCGTTACTACTTCAGATTTTTTTGTCTTCCTTTTGTGTTTTATGTTTTTCCTTTCTCTTTCTCCTACCTAAGGCCTTTTGAGACTTTAATAACATAGAAAAACAAATGAAAACAATAGATAATCAACCCATGGGATGTAACAATCTACTTTTGTTTGTATATTACTTCAGAAATGACTTGTGCATTACTTGCCTTGGTAGCCATCCAAATAGCCTGGAAGTCATGCTTTACAGCACTGCTGTATGTAGCTGACATACAAATGTTCCCTTGTTTCACTGAATGTTACAATGATATTTAGATGAAAAGATGTTTCGATACACAGATGGAAATTTTATCTGGAAAAGAAAAATCTACTTTATATATCTACCCACTGTTTCCACTTGTATCTACCCACTGTTTAAAACTTCTCTTTAATCACAGCCAACTCTCTTTTCTCCTCCAATCTTCCTTTCTTGTTTTCTTCTCATCATTTTTCCTGGACACTACATAAATATTAAGACAAGTTACATTAAAATATCAAAACTAAACTTGGTTTCCGACATTTTTTCCCTTGTCATTATTTGAAGCAGATGTTTAAAAAGATACAAACTCCTGTGGGTGTTTCTCATGGCTGAAGAAATTATATTCTTTTTCCCCCCATGTAGTTTTATTGGAGACAAATACAGATGCAAATTTTCTTCAGCTTAACCTGTTAAAAATTCCCCCTGCAAAAGAAAACAACTTGTTACCTACATTCAAACTCATGAGAACTTCTCAGTGAAACCTTTTCTACTCAGCTAAACATGATTGAAAAAGCCTAAGGAGTGCCAAGTTATTAGGGAAACCATGCAGATAAACTGATGTATACAGAGTAGTTGCATAGAATTTATCCCATAAGAAGACTTGTAAATTACAAAAAGTTAATACGGTTCTTGGTTTTCTTCATCATTCCTCACTTCTTTTCTATCTATTAGCTGTTCTGGGCAGAGAACTTAGTGAATTTGGATGGTGACAATAACAACTCCGAACTAAGACTCATTATGTCTGTTCAATGTATTTTGCTGTCAGGATTCCTGAAAAGATATCAGTTTAATCAAATTGGAACAGTTGTATATTGATGCAGCTATTACAGATATTTTCTCTACACGTTCCAGAAAACATAGATAAAACTAACCTTCCATGAAAAGTAAGAATAGAAAGCCTTCTCTGGTACTAATTTTTACACAACTTACCCAGAGCATGAAGATTTAGCATTCAAATCTTCTCCTTATCTTGCACGTAGTCCTAATTCAGGTTGCAATATGACAGTACTATGCAGCAAGATGATCAGAATTTGATTATTTTGTGCATCAGTGACCTCACGTTTTAGCATCTTAAAACTATTAACATGGCTCCACTCTAAAGATAAACAACAGTTTCTAGACACAACAACAGCTTTTGTTTGCATAAATGCTTTTTACTGAATTTGAAGAACATTTGAAAACCATACATTCTTTGTTTAAAGTTACTTGCCAAGAATGAGAACATTTGGGCTCCAAGCTGAGTGACATCATTGCTGAAGAATGACATGACTCCCCCACCTACTTAAAAATTAGAATGCTGTGTGTTTAAAAAAGGTAATCTTCATTGTATGTTCAAATCTCACCATTTACATTTCCTAGAGGATACATCTTCTCTATTTTTAGATGTCAAACAGATTCTGCAGGAGATAAGGCTCACAGTTTGTCATTGTGTACTGCATAAGTAGGAAAAACAAGACTGAAAAATTGTTCATTGAAGGAAAATGTAAAAACTTGAATTATCTATTGGATTAGGCCAGTGATTCACTTATTGCAATATTCTGCCTTTGACAGTAACTTTCATTTTATGTTTCGGATAAAAGAAAGAATCTAGCCATGATTGTGTTGTCTTTCTACCACTGAAATATTAGCTCCTGAGCCAGTAAAACTTGAGTGTGTCACACCTTTAAGCATGAATAATTCCCTATTCTTAACATGCTCCAGTGATTCATCAGATGGTGGTCTTAATGACTGCCTTGAGACTCTAAACATGACTGTTTATGTAATAATTTTCTCAAAATACCCAACGCAGTTCCATGGATCCTCATCAACCACTGAGATTAAGAGAAGCTAAGGTTGTCTACCCTAGAGATTCTATTTCATCACATTTTGTATTGATTTCAAATTTTCCCTTCTACAGCTTTAAGTATACTGCCTTTGTTTTGTTAATTACCTTTTATCATGTTTTCTGACAATAAATAAAATGCCTGTTCGCTTTTCCCTTGTCCACAGCTATATTATTTGTGGAAAGCTTGAAAGTATGGAGACAGCTGAGGTAGCCCAAATCAAGACTAATTTAGTTTGCAATTCTGTGTGATGTATTTGTTCTACTTTCAAGTCTTGCTGCATTTCAAAATGCAGTTCGTGTTATAACATGGCACACAGGACAGGTAAGAAAAGTCCTCACAAACCTGAACAGGGTTTGTAATAGATCACCTGAATGTCCACAGAGAAGTACAGAACTGACAAGTCAGAATAATATGAGACCTGTGATAGCTCAATGTACAGGTATATCAGCCTATCCATTTACCCAATAAAATTTGAAGTATATCGATCAATTTCTTACCTATTTTCTATCTTCTTAAAGCCACATACAATCTTCAGTATATTTGACCTTTTTTATTCAGTCCCTCTGCGTAAGCTGTCTTTATCATTGGAAGAAATAACGTTATCTAACTAGAGCTGTGCAGTAGCCTCTTCAAATTTCAAGGGAGCATAGAAGGTAAGAGTTGGCATAATATAAGTGTATATTTATATTTCTCTCTGTGCTGTTATTTTCATTTTGCATACTGGAAATAGAAGAGCAGAAAGCTTAAATAATATTATTGTGGTCAGACATGAAATGCATGGTAGACAGAGGGTATACCATCAAAGTCTTACGTGCTCTAAGTTATTGCACAGACAATTTTGTGAGATTCAATGTCTTTTAAAATCTTTGTTAATCTCTTATAGTGCATCTAGAAGAGGGCCACAGAAATGATCTAAGGGATGGAACACCTTCACTGTGAGGACAGGTGAGAGAGCTGGGGCTGTTCAGCCTGGAGAAAAGGAGGCTTCAGGGAGACCTAGTAATGGCCTTTCAGTATCTAAAGGGGAGCAACAGGAAAGAACAAGACAGACATTTTAGCAGGATCTGTTGCAAAAGGACAAGGGGAAATTGTTTCAAACTGAAAGAAGGGAGATTTGGACTGAATATAAGGAAAAAGTTCTTCACAGTGAGGTGGTAAAGCACTGCAACAGGTTGCCCCTTCCTTGGGGATATTCAACATCAGGCTGGACAGGGCTCTGAATGACCTGATCTAATTATAGATGTCACCATTCATTGCAAAGAAGTTGGGCTATGTGGCTTTTAAAGGCCCCTTCCAACTCAAATGATTATACGACAAGAAAATAGTTCTTCAAGGACTTAGTAGGACACTGGTGGAGGAGACCAAGATTTTTCCTATTCCCTAAGCCTTGGTATGTTGAGCTATAAATTACTATCTTCAGGGCATTTTTTTTTCCCCCAACAGATACAAAACATATTTTCTTTAGCATAAGGTATATTTCCAAGATATTATTGCTTCAAAGTCTTCTCAGCCTTCCTCATGTCTTGCAAAGTCTTTTCTTTCCTCCTCTCTGATACATTTCTTCCTAAGCACTTTCTGCAGCACTTTTATTAACAGGCTAAGCTTCAAACTGAGGCTGCCTTTGAGGCTTAAGAGGGGAAAGAAAATTACTAGTCAAAACATTGCTGAGAGTTCCTTCTGTTTTTATAGTGAAGAAGCTTAATCACTTTTCATGGTTTGTTAATTCCAACATGGAATGTAACTTGAAATAAATGCTCTCTTGGTAGCCTGTCATTTTTTCATCTCTACATAAGCTGGTTCTCAGGTACAATAATGCACGAAGAATTTTGAAGATTCCTATTTAACCCCATAGCAGAAGGACTCAGACCGTATGTTTCCCAAACGTCCTTCTGTCAGAAACTGTAACCTTGCATTATCTCAGTCTTGGGTGCATATTACTTCTCACGTTTTGGAAGAGGATTATCAAAGCTGTACACCTTTTCACTTTCATATCGTGCCCGCAGCCAACAGGATCTGTAATCGTAACTGAAACTTCAGTGAATCCTGCCCTATTTTGTTCATAAATTCCCCTTGAGAGGCTCGAAAGTGTAGAAACCAGAAGTAGCAGTTAGCTGCATAACTTACCCTGATTTTAATGCGGCCATCCTTTAAAATTTGTGGGTTTTTTTTTTTTGTTGTTGTTTGTTTGTTTTGTTTTTTTGTTTGTTTGTTTGTTTTTTTTAACTGTACTGTGACTTGTTGATTGTTTGGCTCTATTTCCTATTCCTTCCAGATCTTGAGATGTAAAGTCATTTCTCACCATCTGTTTGGAACTTTATCTTCTCATGTTGTCTTTCATGTAATCCTTAGAGTTGGAAGGGACCTCTGAGGGCATCTAGTCCAACTCACTTGCAAAGAACAGGGACATGCACAGCCAGATCAGGTTGCCCAAGGCATGATCTAGTCTCGTCTTGAAAGTCTCCAGGGACGAGGCACCAACCTCATTGCTGGGCAACCTGTTCCAGTGCCTGTTTCCTTATATCTAACCTAAATCTACCCTCTTTGAGCTTGAAACTATTTCCCCTTGTTCTATCACTATGGACCCTGTCCCCTTTTTCTATAACTTCCCTTCCAATACTGAAAGGCCACCATCAAATGACTTCACAGTCATCTCTTCTCCAAGCTGAACGGCCCCAGCTCTCCAACTCTCTCTTCATCACTGGATATGTGCAACCCAATAAAGTAGGTGTTGTCTTCTCTGTCTAGTTTGTAGAAAGTATACGTACTGAAGGCATTATGCTGAGCTTGGCAGGTGGGAAACAGAAGAGGAAAAGAAAAGAGGATGGAATCCTGGTTATGCTCAGGGATTAGGGTTGGTTTTTTTTTGTTGTTGATTACTTTTTTTTTTTTTTACCTGTTTTTTTTTTTTTTGTTACACACTATATATCTTTCATACATGCACATATATTTGCATCACTGGAGCTCTCTTGTTTGAACCAGACATGATTAATGCTTCTGGTTCTGAAGAAATTGTAATATATACTGCTAAGGTCTCAAAATTGAAAAGCTAGGAGCTTTGAGACCCTTCATGCAATTCACAGAAGAAACAAGCTCTTTCCCAACTCTACACCATCTGCATAACACTTGGGTAGCCTTGGCACAATCTCTCATTCTTCAGTGTCTGAGGCTTTCAATGAAAACACATTTTTCTTTGTAGAAAACAAGCTTATGATCTCTGTTGGAATTAGCTCTGTTGAGAATCATCCCTCCAGAAGCCCAGTCATTTTTTATTTATTTAAAGTCAGCAGGAGATAAACAGATGGCTTTGAAAACTGCATTTTCATTTACATGGATGCATATTCATCTACACGCAGACACTGCACACTCATACACATATATAGTGGTAGTCTAAGAAATTGATCCACCGCAATTAGACTTAAGGAGACCTGAATCTCTCATCTCTCAAGAATTCATAACTCAAACTGGTTAGTACTTGAGACTGTTAGCCCAGCAGGAGCATGAACCTGGAAAATGAGCACATGCAAAAGGACATGCTGTAAGACAGACAGCTTTTTCCAGCTAGATGGGTTGCTGATCACTGAGTAGCAGATGGATAAGTTAATAAAACTCCAATTACTATGTTGCTGTGCAGTTTCTAATATCCATGACTTTTCACAGAATACATTATTAAACTATCCAGTTTTACTGCTTTCTTACCCATGTTTTCACTCATTACCTCATTCTCTCTGTTGCCAGAGTAGTGTTGTTGGTTTCAAGTATTATAACTTATTTTTCTGACATCTATGTCTCAAGATCTCATCACTTAGTTGTCTGCGATAACATAAGGAGCAAATAAGTTAATATTAAAATGCAATCTTTCATTAAAAAAAAATCTTTATGTTACTTGCTGATTCTTCTTGTCAATTTCTCCTGCATACGCAGTTTTTTCCAAATCTTACTCCTTTTCTAGCATTTTCAATTACTGAAGTTGTATGATTAAACTCTTAAACTGTGTTGATGGAAGAACATTTGTTGATGGAAGAACATTTTATTAAGCTCAAAGCTGAGTAATTTCCATTTTTTTACATGCTGACTCATAAATAGATAGCTAGTGCTCAAGGTATTTTTTCTTTGTAAAACTTATTTCAAGCACCACCACTATCACAGCAAATGTTCTGTCAGGAAAACCAGACCGCATACCGAACTGCTGCTTTGTTTCAACTTGGCATAAAGATGATGCATCTAGATTTCCATTTCTTCTGTTTTATTGCAAAATGGCATAATTAGATTAGATAAAGTATTATTAAAGTATTACTATGAAAGATTGGTTTTAAAAACAACTCTTATCCATCTTTTCTATGGATAGAAAGAAGAAGGCTGTTTAGTCTTTGGAGTTTAATGAAAGTATTTTTTGCTGTGCTAACAGCAATTGTGCAATCTCTACTATGACGTCTAGTAGCTGTTGTTTATTTTCTGTGGTTTCTTCTACAGACAGAATTTTTATGGTTTTTTCTGTAAAGAATTAGGATTGCTAATAAGAAGCCACAGGAATTAGATTTGTCAGGGTGAAAGTTCCTTACAATTTTGCTAAGCAGCACTAGATCTGTGAGTGAGACTATCCATAGAAAGGAAAAATTTAACAACACCCTCTCCTGACTATCAAATTCTCATGCAAATACTTCACTTTTTAATATCAGTAAAGAAACTAATGCATATTTTTCTAGAATTGGGACATATCTATATTTACATGGCAGTCAATTTTCATGACCAGTGTCTCATATACATTTTAATCAATTCTCCTGGCAGGTACTTAGTAAAAAAGAACCACTACTTTAAAAGTGCAGTAAGGATTATCTTTCTGAAGCTGATTATATAAAATGCAGGGAGTACATACAATCAGTAAAGCATCTGTCTGTGCCTTGTAATAAATCTTGAAGAGCATAGTATCCTCCAAGAAATATTTAAACCAACAGAAAGCAGGATTAAGTCTTAAAATAGATTATTCAAAGATTTATGCAGAGAAAGAGACAAAAGCATGTTAGTAATAACATAAATTTACAGAAAAGTAGTGGTGATGTATCTGGTTAATTAAAAAACAAAACAACAATCTAAAACAACCCAACGATGTTGAATAAATTCCAATTTCAATAAAATTGCTTTCAAAAAGAAGCCTCTACTGCTAATCATTTGAAATACCCTTCATACTTTCATTCTATCTTCAGCCTTTGATTAGAATGGCTGCTAGGTAGTCAGCTTCTCCTGCCACCTGAAAAGCATTTCAATCCACTAATAACTGCAATGTAGCATCATTTGAAATATCACACATGGTTTACAAGAAGAGACTTTAATTTCTTCCCAATTCACACAGAGCATTTACTTCCTTGAAGAATTTCAAGTACAATTGTACTGTACTAGAAGGTTGGGAATTAATGCAATATTCTCAGGAAAGAAGTGTCCAGATATATGGCAACTAAATAAAGTACATTTTAAGTGGGAAAAGCAAAACCAACCTGGCTTCCTTAAGTGCTTTTATTTGTTTATTAGCACTACTAAAGGAACACTGGATAAGAGAGTACTCCTACCATCTCACTAAACTCTACAAATTAAGCTCAACTTTGTCCTTACAGCCAGAAAAACATGGAATCTCAGTAAAATTTAGTTTATTCTTTCGGCAAATGACTTTATTTTTATTCCATTATCAAAATTTCTATGCCTTCTTTGCCTTGTTGATTTGTTAATTTAATTTGTGATTACAGAACACAAGCCTCTATATCACTAAGTTTTGAGGTTAATGTCATCTGGGAATTGAATTGTGGACCAAACACAACCTTAGCTGAGCATGAGTAGACAAAATCAGGTTAGGAGAAAGTGCTCTAAGAAGAACTTTCCTTTCAAGAAAGTAACTCAAGATCCTTCTACAAATATGAAACACAATAGAAGATCACAGTTTCCTTACTTTTTTTGCTTCCATAATCAGTTCTTAGTGTTTTAAAAGGCTACATTTACAACAATAGAAATCTCTTCAGTGTCACTAACTTGAATCTCCACTACTTGCTTATGCAACTTGCCAAAGTAGCAAATAACTAAGAAGCAAACTCTTTCAGATCTGTATCAGTATGCCAACATCACACGTGAAGATTTGCTCTCTATCAGTAGACATTTCTACTTTTTGTATAGAATTAAGCTACCAGTGATGATGTTAATAGAAGTTTATTTACCAAATAAAATACTAAATTTAATATAATAACATGCTTAATTCTTGACTGGTTCAGTTCATATACTAATTTTATTCAAGTCAATAGATGTCAAGTACTGATGAGAAAAACTATGGAGACATAAAACTGGAGTCAGAATAGTACTAATAAATTATTTTATATGGTCTGTTTACTTATAGCTGGATGGGGCCCTGGGCAGCCTGGACTAGTATTAGATATGGAGGTTGGTAGCCTTGCCTGTGGGAGGGGTTTGGAGCTTGAGGTGATGATCCTTGAGGTCTCTTCCAACCTGGGCCATTCTGTGATTCTATGACATTCTGTTTGGGTTTTTTAAACCACAAGCATAGCTTGTTTCTTGTAATAATAGGAGGCAGTAGATACAGTTGCCTTTAACCAGTTTCAAATCAGCTTCAGTTTCAAGAAAGGCAGCAGTCACAGTTCAATTACATAATTATATTCAATTATCACAATAATAAAGAAGGAATTGCTTACCCCTTTTCTGAAGATCAGGGCTCACTAGAAACTCCTAAAGGAGGCAATCTCCAAGTAGAAATGCTTCCCTTTCAGCTGTCAGCCTTTAAGTGAAGCTACAGGTGAGCAGCTTGCACCTGTACTCCCAGGGCTGGCTAAGTCCTTCCCCAGGTACTCAATCACCGTTTCAGGCTGTGATCTAATGTCTCTCATACAGTTCTCAACATATTTTGCCTAGGCCAGTGATAGACTTTAAACATCTTTCCCATACAACATGAAGACGCTAACTTTTTAATTTTGATAGGAGTATTAAATTTTACTTCAGAGTTGTCTTTCATCAACTACTGTCATGTTTAATTGCAGTAAATTGTGATATTACACAGACCAAAAAAGAGCTGAACCTTGTCTGCTCACTTCTGATCCTAACCTTACAAATATCTGAAAGACTCTTAGAAGATTTGTCTGGGTTTTACAAATTAGAGGAAGAGATAACAGTACATTATTACAACTTAGTGCCTCAGCCAAATAAATGTCCTTGTAAAACAGCAAACAAACCAACAGATTTATATTTCCTTGAACTTAGCAGATAAAACTGGAAAATTTTTGTATTCTTGGCTGAAGATATCCTCATGCCAGTGGACAGTTTAAGAGGGTCTGTTTGTTTTATTTATGTTGTCTCTCTCGCATACATAAAAAATAAAACCAATGAAAATATATTTTAATAACATGACCTTTCAAATTCTTTTGCTAAAGATTATGAAAATTCCTAGTTAATAAAATTACTGAAAAATAAATTATGCAAATTTAACTACCATCAAAATCTTAAGAGAACAATGTTTCACCAAACATCGTTGGGAAACTTTTTCGAGGATGCCTTCAGGGGGTCAGTATCTGATGCTGTGACAAAAATAAACAAATTTCTGGAAGTTAAATGTAAAAATTTAACAACAGAGACAAAAGAAATTCAAGGATCTTTGCAGTAAACACGTGACATTTGTAATGAATTCATTTCTGAATGCCTCAGTGGCAGGAAACCTGAAAGAGAAGCCCTTAAAGGAAATTCACATGAGCAGCAGTTAGAAAAAGTAAGGTCATTGCAAAAAAATTAAAAGATTTTATTGCGAGAATAGTGGAGGACAGCAGTGGTATTTCTGAATTAGAATACTTTCTTACATGGAACATAACAGAAGATGTCTCAAACCGTTATGCCAGTTACAAAGTCTACAGAACAGTGTAATAAAATGGATAGTAACAGACTGCCAAGAAGGAGTGACCTCCTACTAATGTCCCTGACCTGGGCCCCAAGGAGGTAGCACACTTCCCTACAAGTAGGGTCTGGCCAACATATGGGGCCCTCTTTTCCTTAGAAGGGAGTCACCTATAACAATTACCTACTTCTTTCCTTCTCAGTGGAAGCAGTCTTGAGGTGTGGAGTCAACTGCTTCTCCGTAAGCAACCTCCTGGATGGACCTTTCATTGCATCCTCACTTATATCTCCCTTGAATTCCAGAGCTTCAAACCTAGTATGTAGGGGCACTTGGGAAGCGAGATAAGATAGGGACAGGGTTTGCTTGCAATGCTGAGCTGGGACCTGTTTCCACCCCTCCTCATCTCATAAATCCCTTTCCTCTGCCCAATGGTGGCAGGGCATCCACACTGTTTGGAGGGGTCTCACCCCAGTGCCTGTCTTGCAGGTATGGCAGTGAGTCACTCCACCAGTCTATCTCCTCGCACTCCCTGATGATCTTTAACCTCTCTACCATGTTACTGAGCAGATCAACCACTTGCCCACACTTCACACAAATTATATCCCTGCTGCCCTCCACTGGCAGCAACAGGCTCAGGCACTCCCTGAGCCACACATTTTTTTGGCAGGCACTCCATCTGAGTCACCATATTGTTTTTGTCAAGAATTTTCTGCCTTGCGGAAATCGCAGCCGGATTTGTTGTCTGGAAGGCAGCTCATAGGTGAGCCAGTCTCCTCAGTGTGGAGAAATAGTCTACATCCTCCCTGCTTGCCTCCCTCCAGGGAGAAACTGCCTGCATCGTGCCCATCTGACATGCCATGTCCTGTTTGCCACACTCCTGGTTGGCTGTACTCCCCAGGGCTGGGTTAATACACACAGAAAGTGTTAGGAATTGATTACAGTTTTCCCCTCAACATCATATCCTAACAAATATTCCATACCCTAATTACTTCACTGATACTCCATGAAGACTATGTAAATGACACCAATTTTGTAGTACTAGTATCTAATTAAGTAGATCAATCATAAGGACAATACAGTACAGCATTAGGAACATCTCACATAGTTGTTCTGCTCACAAAGAAGCAGAATTGCTTCTGACAGGTTCATGGCAATACAAGGCAAAGTATTCACAGGGAGGCCAGTAGTCATATAAAGAAAGAGGAGTTAGAACTTGCCCAACCAGTGATCTCCGACTACACAGCAATCCATGACAAGACAGAGCCTAGGTCCAAGACAGGCTCCCCCTACAGTAGCAGGCCCTTGTATGACCTTGGGTCTACCCCTTCTAATCATGTGGAGTACAAAAATTTTGCCTGTGCCCCCTAGGCCAGCCTCACCCCTTCACAAGGTGCTCAATCACCAGTTCAAGCCATGACTGAACAGTATACCTCCAACAGTATTCATAGTGTTTTTAAAAAGTTAAAAAATGATCTAAAAAATGTTAAAGATGGTCAGAGTCCTCTTACTTGAACTTCTGTAACTGAGAAGTCTATCCTTTTTCTCTCTTCATACCAATGTTTTCAAGAAATTAAACATATAAATACAAAAAGGATTTGATCGTATATTCCTTCCGTAAGGAAACTTAAATATCACCTCACCAAGTCCAGCACATTTTATTTAAACTCTACTGCTACTGCAAAAGCTGTAGATACCTACTCACACAAAATGAACAAATGAAGACAACACCATGAACATTTTCAACACTTTATTCGGTTTTCTGTCAGGTCTAAAATACACGTTAAAAAAAAAAAAAAAAAAAAAAAAAAAAAGAGGAAAGAAAAAGAAAAGAGTCAGAGCCTGAGATATTCAATATAAATCAAGAATACCTTCAGCTAAATAAAGCCTATTTTTCTGTCCTCCCATTTCTCTTGGTGGCCTTTTTCTTTTAAGGCAACTAGGTGAGCTTGACAGCTTAAAACAACACAGTACGTCACAATAATATAAAGATGAGCCAAGTCTGAATCCCAGCCTGACAATTCAAAGAATTTCCCAATGTTAACACATTAGCATCTCTTGAAAAGCGATCCTTCTTAACTTTTTAGTTCATCTCATCCCTAATGATGCAGTATGCCTCCCTTTCAGATTTATCTGCCAACTTTTCTGAACGGCACATTTTTCAGTTCATGTTTCCCAGCCACACTCCTTTCCCAGCTGGTTTCTACCTATATTGCAATTGAGTAGAGGCAGTTTTAATTCATTAACACAGGGACTTTATTCTTGCTGTGGGTTATTCAGTTCCCATTGTCATGTTGTAATTAGATGAGTTTCTTTTACTTTCCTATCTAGAAGTATTAAATGTTACAGACTTTATCAAACTGTTGTTACTACCTGGTTCAACACGGTACATAATAATGCCAGCCTGATCCTATGGGATCACGACTTCAGCACAGAAAACTGGCCTGAGTCCCTTTCAAGGAGTGTTTCCTTCAAGCACCTCAAAATCCATCTAATATCTACCTTAAAACCTGCGTATCTTTCATTATTTTCATCAAGATAGTAATAGTTCACTTAAGTTTATCTCTAAGTTTAACATTTTCCCTAGTTAGGTTGGTGGAAATCATCTTCAACCTGTTTCACCACAATTCAGTTAACACTTACCTCAATACAGAGACCAGTGGACTCCATGTCAACATCATTAGGATGCTTTTACTGCAAGTTCACATCATAGAACCTAGGGCAAACTGCACTCACAGCCTATTTTTACTTAGTGTGCCATCTTACAGAGATCTTAGAATTGAATATGACCAAATATTCAGATGCACATCTCTTCTGCTTTAGACCTTTTAAATCTTCTAAAACTCTTTCCAGTCCTTTGTATGTAATCTCTTTCCCTAATAGATTTCATTTTTCAGTATCTCCATATCCATCTTATGTAGCTACTTACCTAGCTTCTACATATTTTTTTCCCACGTGTTTAAGTTCCCCATTTTTAAAATGGGGACTCGTGACTGGCTCTTCACTTGCTAAATCAATTCTTAATCACAGGGATGGAAAACAGTTAACTATTACCCTGCAATACACTGAGATTTTTCTCCTTGGTTTTGTATGGCGCCTGCCTGTTTCTCCCTGCTTTCATCACATCTTTAAGCTACCCCTACCTTCTTCAAGTACGCTCTCTTGAAGTTTTTTTCCATTATTTTTAATGAGCGATGGTGCATGTACGAATATTTTCTCCCATTCTTTTGCCCACTTACTATAACACACATTCAATTTCTGTATCATGCTTGACTGTTATAATTGCCTCGGTAAATATATACAAGGGCTGCTCCAAAAGTTACACTTCTTGTTTTATTTACACTGGCCCATTACATCCAAAGCAAACGGTGATGGTTTGGCAGTAAAGAACCTTCCCACCAACATTCCATTACATTTTGTTGCTGTGCAACAGATGGCAGCAGAGGGGCTATCTGACAAACTAACCTCCAACATGAAAGTGCATATGAAACAAAGGTCTGTCACTGAATTCCTCCATGCAGAAATTGTGAGCACAGTGCAGGTGTGGGTGGTGCATTTAGGCAGTGGCAACAGCAGCGTGAAAGACAGGCCACATTCTAGATGGCCATGCTCAGCTGTCACACCTTGAAATGAAGAGTGTCTCAATCAGCTCATCCACGCAAACTGTGCAAATATCATTACTGGTGACAAGATGTAGCGTCACCACTACAAGCCAGAGCCAAAACGGCAAACCAGGGGGTGGTATACATGTTAATTCCACACATAAGGAAAAGTCTAAGATGCAGTTCTCAATGGGTAAAGTGATGTGCATGGTCTGCTGGGATAGGAAAGGAATGATTCTCCTGGATTTCCTAGAAACTGGACAAATCATCACCTTGGACTGCTACATCACGACACTGCCCAAGCTAAAGGCTTTTACTTCCAGAATCAGGCCAGAGAAGACAATCTTTCTCTTGCAATGCAGTAACACCAGGCCCCACACCAGTTTGAAGACTGTGGAGCACACTGCCAATCTTCGCTGGACTATCCTTCCACACCTACCAAATAGCCTATAGATTTGTTGCCTTCTGACTTCCATCCGTTTGGGCCAGTGAAAGATGGACTGCATGGACAACATTTTCCTAGCAATGATGCCATCACAGCAGCTGTGAAACAGTGGGTCACCTCTGTTGGTGCTCTTGTTCATTACTAACGAAAATGCACAGCTAATGGTGGTGGCTATGTTGAAAAATAGTGTTTTGCAGCTGAGAATGTGCTCTCTCAAAGGAGTGTTATTGTGCTGTTTGCATCTGTTTTACTTCTCATGGAAATAAATAGGAGTTGTTACTTTCAGAGCAACCTACGTAATCTATTATTCTTTCTACAATTCAGGATAAATAGGATAATCATCTTTGTCTACTTTTTTTTTTCCCCCCCATATAAAAACAATTAAATCAGCCAAACAAACAAAAAACTCACAACTTTCTGTCTACGTTACTTTTCTTTCTTCCCATAAGCCTGCTAAGTAAGAGATTACTACTTGTGCTTCACGTGATCTACTTAGGTATCATTCTCTCTGACCAAGCTGCAACAAGTAGCGTTCTATTTTAAATTGTGACCACATTCTAGAAATTAATTTCTAATGACTTTTATAACACCAGTATTACAGTTAAGCCTGAGACACAACTGTCAGTCTAACTTTTAAATCAACTAGCAATTTTAGAAACAATTCAAAAATGATTAAAATGTTTCTCTCAGCACAGATAGAAACTAACAGACAGTCCTCTATTTCAAGTGTACTGTTTGGATAGCACAATTTAAACAGAAGAATAACAGTAGTAATCAGCATTAAAAAATGGGACAGCTCAATTAAAAACTGCTTTAATTTTCTGCGTTGATGCATCTGGAATGTCATCGACTGGTTGTATTGAATTGTGCAAAATACTGACTTGTTGGACAATTTGAATATTCTTCTTCTTTAAGATAAATGTTCCTAGCAACAAATAAACAAATAAAAAAATGCAGTTAGTGACTGTTTTCTCAGTACACAGAACTTACTTGAGAAACCTAAGAAAGATGTAATGCATAAATTCATAATGCTCATAAAATTCAGAATTATTGCAAATGGAATTAAATGTAACTGTTCTTGCAACATGAATATCATGTCTCGATACCGCAAATTTTATTTTTCATCCTAAAGTAACCTTCCAGATCCTCACAATGAAAAACTAAATTATCACAATTCAGAATTTTTGCTTGCATAATAAGAAAGCACCAAATATTAGGAATTCTTTTGCAAGATGTATAGATGGATATATGATAAGAAGGAAAAAAAAGTCAGATTGGAGGATTAGAACATTGAATCAGCCGGCTTGACTTTTTTCCCTGTCGTCTTCCCTCTTTCTCAGCACATCAGAAACAACACCTATACACCATGATCTGTCAGTGGTTAGCTACAAAATCAGCTAGTTTTGACATAATGTCAAAGCTCCGTTTGTGCGATCAACTTTACTTAGAGCTATCAGAAACTGGAAACTTTTAATGAAGTGGGTGGACACCTATCCTGTTATTTATTTCAAAAAAGGAAGGTAAATGAAAGAAACACATACTGTTTCATACCCACTAATATGATTGGCTGTCTAACTGTATTTATTTGCTCTTCTGTTATCTATATAAACTTAGCAGTCTGTTGTCAGTGGAACACTGCTAAGAATTTCAGCTACTATTCCATATATGTGGATCAGTAAACATCACAATCTAGTCTTTGAAGGTGTTTCCAATGGTAATGAAAAGCATTCTTAATCTAAAATGCTAATATTTTAAAAAAGTATAATTTTACAATAAATTCGTTAGAAAAGAAACAAACTTAAGATAAGCAGAGAAGTTCTTTGAAAGCCAAGCAATTGCACTAATGGCAAAGAGTTTTTCTGAAAAGAAATCTCTCTTATCACTTACTTTGATTTCTGCTCCTGGGATAGTTGTGCATTTATGCTATCTAGAGCTTGGCGGCATTCCCGATTCTGTCGTGCTTGATGCCGCTCTAAAATTAACTGTGCTCTTGCAGCCTGCATGCTTTGCCTGTCCCATTCAGCATCTCTTTGGCGCTCCTCCTCTTTTAATCTCTACAAGAGGGGAAAAAAAAAAGCTTCATTTTTTCTTTACTCAAAGACAAAAATCCTATACAGAGTCTTATTGGTAAATTCATCCAAACAACAAACTTGCTATCCTTTACTGAACACTAGGGGTAGCACTCGAAATAGGGAGAAAAAGTACACACTTGTGAACAAGGTAGGAGCACACGCAGTAGACAGTACTAAAATAGTTTAGATCAGGAAGCTACTCTTTTCTAAGGAGCATACCCTAGAAGAGACTCCTACTTTTGCAAAAGAAGAAGGTAAGAAATGTAGGCCTGCTGTCTGGCAGAAATACTGTCATTAGACTATTATTTCTTTTCTACATCCTAGCTCTTTCCAAAACACATAGATTGGCAAGATTACTATATATATATATATATATATATATATATATTTTAAGTTCCCAGACCCAAATAATTTCTTTATCATCTCTGTGATACTACCACTTCTACTGCATTTCTTATCTGATATCACTGTGAACTGAATCAAGAACAAGCCAGCAAAAACCTTCTCGCTTTCACATTCAGCTCCCACACTAAATGAATTAAGTAGCTTCCTATATAGTAATACCTATGCCAACACACTTCTGACTGCAAAGGAGATATACATTTCTTCATTTAGACTGCCTCCATCCATCCACCTGTAGAGCATCAATTACTGGCAATATTTAGTCTTTCTATTGCAATCCCATCTCAGAGCATGAGTCATAAATGTGCAGGAAAGTAAAAAGGAAATTCAGGAATTTCAAAGACTGTGAAATATACATGAGTAGTATCACTGGATAGGCTCTCTTTGTCTTGCTCAGGTTTCATGTGTCCATGAGGGTCGTTTCAGATTGTCTGTCCTGCTGTGACTGTCAGTTCCTGGCTCCTCTTCCCCTATGGAGAAGACCATTTCTATTCCTGCTCATCTCCTGCTGGCAGTTCTTGCTGTTTCAAGTCCTAAACTGAGCATCATGAAGCCTGGCCTTTGGGCTGTGTAGGGCTTTGATCCCCAGCTGGGTGACCATGGACCATGCCCCAGGATTCTCAAGGCCCCCTGGCCTTGATCTTCACAGCAACCTACCTTTCAGCCCAACTCCAAGGAAGGCTCCAGCTTGCTCTTGCTCCTCTCTGGCAAGCCTCCCAAGTGCTTCAGAGACACTGTGTTAAGTTTGAATGATTAACATTTGGTGAAGCTCTGAACAACAGAAAAAGTCTCAAAACTGGATATGCAGTGCCAACTTAAAAATAGGTTCTTCAGACTATATTGTTTATAGTACTATTACAACCAATCATACAGAATATGCACATAAGCGTAAATACCAGCTTCTCCAGAACTTGTTCCTGTTGAAAGGAGCGGATTGCCATCAGCTGATCCTGATTCATTCCCTTCCACCGATCCGTGATCACACGATGTGTACCAAAGGAACTGATAGCTTGCTCAGGGTTTTCAGAAAGTAAGTTTCCTTGAAGCTGGCTGGAAATTTCATCCATATCATCTTTCATTTTTTGACATTTATCCAGCCTCTTTCTTTCAGCTAGTTCAGCAGCCTGAAGTCAACAAAAGTAGAGAACTAATAGCTTTTCTGATAGAAAATATTAACTTAAGGGATGCAAAAAAATTAGCACCTATATATAGATTTATTCTCAAATTCCATACAATTGTCAACAGCATCACATATGAATATTATGATCATGGCCCTACTGGTCAAAAAGACTGAAAATCCAATGGCATGCATTAATCATATAAGCATAATAGCATTGTTTTAATTTTATCATATCTCATCCCCGCTAGGGCAAAGAGCATGGGCTGTCAGACCTGCCTCTTGCATATACAGTTTTGCACATATATCATGACTGCAACAGGCCAATGGATACCAATTTTTCCAGTTTTTCCAAGATTCTCTCATTGTCTGCTGAAAATTACTGGCTTTGAAAGTGAAAAGTTGAAAACTCTAAGGCAGAGTAACTAGAAGAGATCAACAACTGAGAATGACAGGCCTATCTACACCCAAATGCAGGTCCTTTGCAAGAGTTACAGAGAAGAATTCTCCACTCAGCAAGCATGATGATCCATCCCACCAGAGAAGCCTGCTAACCTGGGTTTATCTCTACACTTGCATTTATGGACTTTGTTTTTGCATGACAGGAGCTCTCCCAAGCATCAGGCCTGGAGAATGTCAAAGGGTTTTTTATTTGCTATGGGCAAACATAGACAATGATCCATTAAAGACTGGACAGAAGAAAAAAAAAATAACAAAAGTATTAGATGTGCAATCTAAGAAAAGATGAATTCTTTTTTTTCATGATAAATTAGTCAAGCTTCCAATTAAATAAGATTATGCAGAAAATACCATGTTGCTGTCATTAGATGATTCATAAGAGATTACAAATGCCAACAAAAAGACAAAGCAAAAACCACAAAGATTTTCAACATTTTGATACTTCTGGGACACCAAACCAGAATATCTTGGTATATACTTTTAGCTTATTAATACTACAAATACAGCAATTATTTTTAACTCTGGAAATGCTCCAAAATAAAGCACACTTAACAGAAAGTCATTTTGGATGGATTTCACATAAATAATTCCTGAACAATGATGAAGAACTATTGAAGTTTAAACAGTGTAATTTTTATTGACATCGCTTTATGAAGGCAGTTTCGCTGTGATTTAGCAACAGATCCAAAATAGGCACTTACACCTTGTTATTTTAACCTTCTCACAGAGAGAGCCTAAAGTTTTCTGAGCTGCCTGGGAATCTTACTGGAGAAAACTCTCAACCCTGTGCATAGCTATGCAGCACTGTAAAATGATTAATGACACTGTGAAATAGAGACTGGGTAAAATCTGATGTATTTTCTGTCAAGACAGTTGGCCAACAAAACAAAATTTATTGGTGTAGCACGAAAACAAAAAACAAGCAAACAGATGCACCAATACATGCTACTTCATTTATTTTAATTTGTGCTCCATCGTTCATATTATATACTTCCATTCCACTGACTCAAGTCAAAAAAACAAAATAAATGTACATGGAAGCACTGCAAGGTCAGGACTTCACACGCTTAGAGTATCGCCAAGCTCTGAGTGTACATGGAACTAAACTGCTCCCAGCACAGGACTAAAAGAATGCACCATGTATTCTGAAGTCCTTACCACAAGCCATGAAGCTCTCAAATGACCAGAGTGATCCATCCATAGTCTTATGAGCTTGGGAAAGATGTATATCCCAAGAATAGGATATGAGTGACAAAAGATATTTGCACAGCACTCTTCAAAGAATGCTTAAAAACAGAGTTACCATGCTTCTATGTTTACACAAATATTTTATTTCAGGTGAAAAAAGGCTTCAAACTAGCTACTCAAAGTCTTGAATTTGCTGGGCACTCTGGACTGATATATTTGAAGTCAGATATAAAAATTCCTTTTCTAAAATTCATTCTCTGGCTGAGTGCCCCGGTTTTCTCTTAGGAAAAAAGATGTATAGAAAATCCCTTTAAAAGGCACAGCCTTTTTCTCTTAGACACAACTGCTACATGTACAATATAGTAAAAACGAACTACACTGATTGTTGCTTCTTTCTCTATTATTATGCCCTTTTGTGAGAAAACAAACAAATAAATGTTATATGTATTTAATATGAGCACAAATAAAGTAGAATGTACAAGGCCAATTATTAAAGACAAACAAACAAAAAAATTAAACCAGACACAAACTTCCCCTCTACTCCACCCCATTTCCCAAGCTCCATCACAAATTCAGGAACTTATACATGGAACAAATTTGTATTTTTGGATACATTTTTTTACAATTTTACTTTTACAATTATTTTGGATATTATTGTTAACTAAAGTGCACGTAGATGTACCATTTGGGGTACTTCTGCAGGTACTGATGTAAAATAGTCTTTAGACTATTTTAGACTATTAGACTTCAATCAATAAAATCCTTTTCAATTATCTTGTCTAGCTGTATATATATAAACATACATACACACACATATATATATGTATACACATATGCTCAATGTAGTTTGAAGGACTCGGGCAACACTTATTCAAACATGTGCATACATACTATCACACTTTAATCAAAATACCTACCTTATGTAGGTAATGTAAGTAAGGCACACGCCTTATTTTGTTGTGACTTATTTTGCTGTGACTAAAAAAAGGTAATTCGGATCAAATATTGTTTAACAAAACAAATGGTGTCCATCCAGCCCTTTAAGCTGCTCATAGAAGATATACAGGATTAACTTAGTAAGAAAATCTGTACAGTAAGATGAACAATTGGAGCATGATAGATTGCAGTACAAAGACAGGTGGAATGGAAGTGAATGGAATGGAAGACCATTAAGTTTAACTGCCTCTTCACACCTAACCAAAAGTTACAGTATGTTATTTCTGGCATTGTCTGAATGCCCCTTGAACACTTGCCTTGGGGCATCAACCATCTCTCTAGGAATCCTGTTCCAGAACTTGACCATCATCACAGTGAAGAAATTGGTCTGGTTACCAACGATAAAGAAAAGTTCATGTTATGTTTCAGTGAGTTCCAAAGCTTGCTTGGAAAACAACCTAGAGACAGATACACAGCATGTGCTAAAAACAATGGTCTTGGGGCATTAAAATAACTGATAAAGACAAAAAGCTACTGGTAATTTTTCCACAAAAAGGAAAAGAAAAGCTGGCAGAAGCAGCTAAAATGATCACTGAAATTATTAAAATTATGACTGAAAAACAAACAAACAAACAAACAAAAAAAACCCCAAAAAACGAGAAGGAAGTGCTGAAGGCTTTTGCTGTACTACATTTTACAGACTAGAAGTCCCAGAGAGATGGGATTAGTGGCTGCATGCTACAACAAGCTGAGAACAAGAAGGAAGCATTCTCACAGAAGGTAACCAAGTAGAGGATAGCCAGATCCTTGCAGATGACAAAGAAGTGAAAAAATCTTCTGAATCAACACTGAAAGGTAGCTGCTATCAAACATCTGTGGAAACATCACTACTTGTTATACTTTTGCTCACTGGTCATCTAATTTCCCCTCCATTTTCTCTCCTCCCCCACTCATTAACAGAAACAAAAACCAACATGATGAATTTACCTGGCTTTTGTTAAAGTCTTTGATAGCTGCACATACAGCACGTCTCGTTTCTTCTTCAATTCGTTGTTGTTCCATTATCTTTTGGTCCAGTTCAATCCTATTCTTGTCATGAAGATCATCTGAATCAGATTAAAATGAAATGCAGTCAACTTTCATGGACATTGTATGTCATACGAATATGGAAGAAGGGGAGGCTAAAGATGTAGTAAGCTGATTTAGGAAATTATTTCCCAATCCTGTCACCAAAGCTTTCCATCTTGGAATTTCAGATGATTCATGAAATCAGTTTATTTTGTAATCAATCTTGTCTTAGCAGGTAAACAAAGTTTAATAATAATAATAATAATAATAACAATAACAATAATAAACACTAAGCATGTTTAACAGCAAGATAAGAAAAAGAAAAATGAGAATTATTTTGTTTGCTCTATAAAAGTAAAGACTGGATGATTTGGCCTGCTGAAGTGTATATATATATGTGTGTGTATATATATATGATATATATATATATATGTCATGCAAAGTACAGATGATTTTTCAGAATACTCTGATACTTCATACAAGGTATAAAACAGAAATGAAGCCTAGGTAATTATTCAATCATTAAGTTATTAAATTCTTCATTTATATATCAAATACATTACAAGTTGTAGAGCAAAAACTGCTCTTTCTCTAAAAGCTGAATACACCAAAATACTGCTATGTCAGAACCTTACATAACAGGCTATAGCACAGTTATGTCCTAAACACCTGACTTACAGAGAAAACAGATAAAACCTCCCTTATCTTTTCTTGTTACCTAAAAATTTTTTATCAGCTAATGCATTCTTGTAATCTCTCTGTTGCTGAAGAGACCACTCTCTTAACTGCTCCTTTTGAAATTTCGTCCTCTGAGCGTAGTTTAAGTCTTCACCCATAAACTTCTGCAAGCCAGATACAGTGCATCGAGGATCATTGTCTGAAAGCCGAGCAGGTCTATCCTTCTTTAGAGCCTGGGGATCAGATAGATCAAATTCACGTCTCGTTTCTGGCTGCTGAAAATTCTTCTGGAAGTCACTGACAGCCTTGTTCAAGTTTCTGATGTTGCGTTTCTGTCTTTCTTCTAACATACACATCAACTTGTCATTTTTCTTCATTTCATTCGCTAGAGTAAAATGAGCACAACAAACATATAATTCTTAGAAGAGTATACAAATCAAGATGGAAAACGACAATTTCAAAACGAATAAATAGGAATACATGTATTCCAGGGTTAGGAATGACTATTTCATCTACAAAGGGTCATTCTGCAAAACACTCTAATGTTAGTAATATTTATTTGTAGAGTACTTTAATGTTTCTAGGAGTTAATTTTCTTATTAATGTGAAATTATATATAAGCATGTGAAAAGAATACAATAATAAGTACCTCTAGAACTAAAAAATTTCATTTGATGAAAGCTTGCTTTACAGATGAAGTGTATTGTTTACTAATTCTTCATATTTACTTCCAATTTAGCATTATGACTAAAATGCAATAAATTCCTTATTAAGAATACACAATAAAGAATTCTCAATTTAAGACATGTAGGTTGCTCCATAAGTAATGTTTGTTTGTTTCCATGGAAACTACAACAGATAAAAAGAGCACAATAACACTATTTAACACAGCACATTCTCAGCTATAAAACACTATTTCCAACAGAGTCACCACCATTTTTGTCAGTAATGAACAAGAACCTACATGCTGTGCTCATAAAAATCTGTACCAGCAGAGGTGACCCATCATTACCACTGTTGAAACAGACCATCCATGTGCTAATGTCCACTGTTTGGTCTTCACCAACACTCAGTAAGCATCAGTGAATGTCACTGGGTGCCATTTTTTCTGCATGAAGTTATTCAGTCACACCTCTGCACATCCTTGCCAGATACCATTTTCTCAGACAGCCCCTCTGCTGCCACCTGTTGCACGACAACAATATGTGTAAGAATTACCAGGAAGGTTCAACCTCTACTGCCATTCCACCAACATTTGCTTCTGATGTCATGGACCAACATAATAAAATAGGAGGCATTAGTTTTTGAGCAACCTTGTAGTTATTTCACAGTTTCAGTAATTTTTCCAAGCACAGCACTAAAAGAATTGGCTGTTGCTAATAGCTTTTGAAGAGCTTAGTAGCTCTTATCTATTCAATAAAAATGCTAAATAATCCAGTCAAAAGTTTTAAAAAAATGCATACATGATAGCCATTCAAATATAATTCACAATGAAATATAATTTCCTTTGATGCCAGACTTCTGGCAGTTTCCTAGGGGTCTGAGTCTGCCAGGTATTCCACCAGGATAATCAAAACCAACAGCGGAGGAAGGAAGGAAGGGAAGGAAGCACAGAAGCTGTCATTTGCAATTGAACTCTTTTTGAAACATGTAGAGTGCCCAGTCTGTGGGACCTTTAGAAGTGATACCATGAAAAAGCGTTCCAACCAAAGAGGGTCATCAAGAGTTTTGAGACGAGTGGACAGGCCTAAAATATTTTTGTGGCTATGCGTTCTGACTCAGCGATACCTCTCAGTTACAGCCCTGTTGTTTGCAAAACATGCAAGTCTGCAGATGATACTCCAAGCTGAGCAGCAGTGCTGATGCACTGGTGGGAAGGGATGCCATTCAGAGAAACCTTCACAGGCTTGAGAAGCAGGCTCATGAGCATCAAGTTCAACAAGGCTAAGTACGAGTTCTACATTTGAGCTGGGACAGTCCATACATCAGTACAGACTAGGAGATGAATTGATTGAGAGCAACCCCGCTGAGAAGGACTTGGGGATATTGCTGGGTGAAAACTGAATTTGTGCTGGTAATGTGCCCTCGCAGCCTAAAATCTCCTGGTCTCATAAGAAGTGCAGCTAGCAGTTTGAGTGAGGCAATTATACCCACCTCCTCTGCTCACAGTAAAGGGTGGGGTCTTGTGTAACTCACTCTGGGGCCCCCAGCACAAGCACCTGTTGAAATGAGTCCAGATGATGGCCCACTAAAAGAGGGCTGGAGCATCTCTCCTATGAGCAAACGCTTGAGGGAATTGTGCTTGTTTAGCCTGGAGAAGAAAAGGCTGCTGGAAGACCTTACTGCAACTTTTCAATATATAAAAGAGGCTAACAAGAAATAGACTTTTTACTAAGGTCTGTAGTGACAGAACAATGGGCAATGATTTTAAACTTAAAGAAGGTAAATTTAGATTGAATATAAGGAAGAATTTTTTTTATGATGAGAGTGGTGAGACAGTGGGACAGGTTGGCCAGAGAAGTTATGGATGTCCTATCATTTCAAGTGTTCAGGGTAAGCCTGGGAAGGAGTTTGAGCAGCGTGATCTTGTAAATGACGTCCCTGCTTATGGCAAGGGGGTTGAACTGGATGATAAAAGTCACTTCCAACCTAGGCCATTCTATGATTTTAGCAACAGAAATCTGCAAAATATTGTATCTACTGATCCTGTATAAGAACAGACAGAAAAACCATAAACTTATTTTGCAAGACAGCAGTAAAATAAGTTTGCCACTTCTGCTTGAAAAAGAATTATTATTTTTCCAAATCATCCTATATCTTCAGGTCTCTAACAATGCTATTTATCAAGATTTATTAAAAGAAAACACTGAAGATTAAAACCTATTCAGAAATACACACCAGTTTACTCATGACAGTACAAATCCCTGAGGCCCTATCTCAGATAATAAGGAAAACACATATTCTACTAATGCAAATGTATAAACATAAATAGGAATACACAAAGGATTCATTTTGTAAGTATGAATTTAGACAAAAGCCTAATTGCACATGCACTTATAAATATATAGATATACAGAGTTGATAATCAAGGAGATAGACTTCATTTGAAAATAATTACAGCTGTTCAAAATATATGGCTGTCCAACCTTTTAGTTTGCTGGGCTGTACTGAGTGAAAATAAATAATCTTTGGCCATATACAAAAACATATAATATAGTTAATATATACAAGTAACAAAACAGTTATTTTTAAAATATTTTTTATTAAAACATTAAAAATAGGGCAATAAAAGCAAAACTAGTAGGCTGGACGCGTATAAAAAGAAAAAGAGGGAATGAAATACATGACAAATCTGTTTACATTTAACTTCATACAAACATGAGTCTATCTATGAATATAATGAATATACCAAGTTCTTCATTTCGTGCTTTTTCAGTTGCTTCTTGAATTTTCCTATCCTTAACCTGGGCATCCAATGCATCTTTATCAACCTATTAAAACAAACAAACAAAAAAGTAAAAACAACAACACACCAACTGTTACTGGCTGTCACTGGGTGTCTTTGTAAGACTTATAAAAAACACTGACAATTCTTCAAGAGCCTGATAAAGTGTTTTAATAGTCTTTGCCTATTAGAATCACAGAGTCACTAAGGTTGGAAAAGACCTCTAAGATTATCTGTTCCAACTGTCCACCTACCACAAGTGCCCCTCACTGCCACACCTTCACGTCCCTCAAGCACCTCCAGGGACGGTGACCTATAAATACTTTGCCTTATTTCTGTAACAATCAAAATGATGGAAGTCAACCATTTGCCTCACTTTTAACTTTAATCATTTTTCTCCCTTCCATATGCTTCCTGTGCTTTTCTGACCTCTTTTTCCAATTCCTACTGTTTTGTTTTTTTTTAAGCTCAGATGATGGATAACTATCTCCCTGATGCCCCTCACACTTATAAACATGCACACCAGAGGATGAGAAGCACAACAGCCATGGCGCATTTACCTCTGTCATACATGCAATTCTCATTCATTCAAAAAGGCAAACTATAAGGTAAACTATAGATTTAACTTGCTCATTCTAGAACCTTGCTTCCTCTATTTGAAACATTAGCAAATTTAAGGCTGAGATATGCAAGTGGGATTTAAATTATAAATTCCTTGCTATAAGCAGTTTGAAGCAGTTGACTTCTAATTTGTAGTTATGCATAAGAATTCCTATGTAAATGGAATGTCTTTCATCATTTTACATTAGAACTGCTCATCTGAACTCTTTCAGAAAAGTACTGAATTATCGAGGATTAATTCTTAAATCTGTAATGAGATGCACCATGCTTTCCCATTTCTCAGACAACTAAACATACAGAAATCAAAGTAACTAGTAATAATCAAGGAAAAAAAAAATCTTACTTCCCATTCTACTTTCCAGACAACATTTTATCCCATTTTAAAAACTTCTCAATCCGCGGTTCAAATAGTTTTGTAGCTGTCAAATATTGCCTTCATTTTTGAATAGTCACAGACAATCACTCCACTAAATTAGTGACAGAATGAGAAAACAAAGAATCTAAAATCTCATTGGAAATAGATACATACTCTATACCTCCATAGCTTTGTTGACTCCTGCTTTGGACTTGGCTTAATTTCAAACCACAAGAATAGTCTCTTCTGTAAGCACTTCTTGCTCAGCCAACAAATATGGTATTATGAAATGATGTTCATCAAAATATTTACAGAATTCTTCCAATGGATTCACTTTCACTTTAGATGTTTGTCTTGTGTAAATGGATCTATCAAAACCTGTCCAAAGGTGGTTCTACAACAGTATTTGGGTAAGATCTCCAGACGGTATAAATCAGCATTGCTCAGTAAAGTACAGAGATCCAATGGTCTTCCCTAAGCGAGAAAGGGCATTTTACATTCAATATTCAAGGCTCGAGAAAAGCCATCCTAAGAGAAACTGTGCTTCCTAGCAAAGAAAGTTGAACTATCTTACTGTGCCCACGGAACTTTGTTAAAACACATTATTAGCTCCTATCATTTAACTGTACCATTGGCTACCGTGCCTGTTACTTTACCATGTCACTGACTGCTGCACAAAGGTCACGAGAGCAATTCCAAGGTGCTGCCACAGACCAGGTAAACATATCCTTCTGCTGCCATATGAGATGCTTCATTACGTGAGACTGCTTAAATCAGACCGTCATCTGCTGCAACCCTACGTGCACTATGAAGTTAACAGACTGGGCTTGTTTCCACCGCTTCTAACTTTGATTCTAGGCTAGTTATTGCAATCAAAATTGCTAGTTATTGCCCTCAAAAGCAACTTAGCTGCAAAATTTAAGCTTATTTTGCAACACTTTCCCCCCCATGCACGCATCCAGACTCTTAACATGAGACTGGATGCATTAAGGGAAAATTAACTACCATAACTCCTTGTACGGACTCTTCATAGCTATTTAGATAACTACCACTTGATTTCCTGATAGTCAGACTGAAGACAAAGCCCACTGGAGCGCAGCTAGAGAGAAAAGCACCTCACTCCCACCAACAACCTTCGGAAAGCGTTGTTAGCCCTTCACAGCGTGCTTCGGGGAGTTCGCTGCCCCTCCCCCTCCCCGGAGCCAGACTCACACAGACCTAGGCGGACTGCCGGCCCCACAGCCCCGGGCAGCCGAGCCCCGACCCGCGAACAGACTTCGTCCTCGCCCTCACCCCGATGGTCCGCACTCGCGCGTTAAAGATGCGGCCCTGCCGCTGCAGCTCGCGCTGCCGCCGCCGCTCCAGAGCAGCCGCCTCCTGCAAGTCCCGCCGCGCGCTCAGCCCGCTCATAGCGCCGGCAAGAAGCGCGAGCAGCGACAATCGCCGCTAAGGCACAACACACCGGGTCGCCATGGGGACGAGCTCCCGCCCCCTCCCCCCCTCAGCGCTCGCTGGCCAATCAGGCGAGGCCGCGCGGCCGCGAGCACGAGGCGGGCGGCGCCGTTGTGCGTCGGCTGCTGATGGGCGAGGTCAGGCCTGGAGGTTGCGCGGCTTGGCGCTCGTTTGGGCCGTCTGCTGCTCCAGCCGCGTACGCTGAGAGCTTTCTTTTCTCCTGTATCCCTTTCCTGAAGACAGACCGTTAAAAAATAATACCCGATGGTGTGAATTTTGTGTGAGGCTGAAGTTTGAAGGGGAATGGCCTTTGTACCCACAGCCTCAGGGATGGGCTACCTGAAGCTGCTGATAGTGAAGGACTTCAAGTCCTGGCGTGGGGAGCAGCTGATCGGCCCCTTCATGAGGTTCAACTGCATAATTGGGCCCAATGGATCAGGTAGGAGGCTGGGAAAGTGTCATGGGCATTTGGAGGCCGTACGTGTCCTCCGCAGTTGCCAAGATGGAGGTGTCTGTTGCCCTTGCCCTGCTTTCCCAGGCTTTTTCCCAGTCTTAGTTCTGGGCTCTTTGCCAGGTTGCTTAAAGCCTGATGAGGGAAAAAAACCATAACAGCAAGTGCGTCCAAGCGTGGGCCCAGTAATGGGGCTACCACAGCTGGCACTGAATGGGCTGGAATGGCAGCAGCTTGTCCCTTGGGGGCAGAATTGCTTGATTTTTGCATAGGGGATGTAGACTTCTGTGGGCCTCTTTACAGGGACCTGTGGGCTTTTTTTGTCATGGAAGTGTTTTATCATGTCAGTGATCATCTTTCAGCTCCCCCGCCCCAGAAGGTGGAGTAACAAAGTGCAACAATACTAATAATGTCTTTTAACTTGTATTATTTGCATTGTGGAAAACAATTTAAAAATCTGCCATGTGATGAAGACAGACTTCAAGCTAACAGGCTTAATTAGAGGCAGGGAATGTAATAGGAAAGATTTGGTCTAGATTTGATGAGGAAAAATAAACATTAAGAAGAGAAGTCCAAGGAAAGCTGTTTGTGTCAAGTTGCATCATATTTTGAATGCTTTCCCTTTCACACGCTTAGAAAAATAGCAGTATTGCCACCAAACAGCCTCAGACATAGTTTCGGTGTTAGAGAAGAATCAGAGGGAACACATACAGTGTTTCTAGTATGATCCATGAAAATAATGTGAAAAAATCTTAGAAGTATTAGTGAAATGCGTGTGTTAAAATAGCGATGTTATAGGGGATGGTGTTTCACTCTCTTCCCTTTTGTAGTACTTCTCAGCTTGGTTGGTTTGGGCTGTGGCCTGGGCTGTGACATTGGGTGTACTTTGTCCTTCTCTCTCATCACTTCTTTTACTCTTTTTTTTTTCCAACTGCTGCTTTCATTTTGTTTCTGTTCTTCATGTTTTCTGCACAAACTTCTGGAAGATCCTGAGCTGCCATTGCTTCTCTAATGGAAGATATTGATTATCAGTTGATTTCTTTATTATTTTCATGGTCTTGTAGAACAAGCAGTTTGCAAACAGCACATGCGGCTATGTAGGTCAGCTTGGTATGGTCAAATGAAGATGGTTTTACTCTAATGCTCTGAGTTCTAAACTGTAATAATGCATAATGGCTTCTTGATTCTGTTGTAGTCCTTGCCTTAAATGCCTTCTGAGGGGAGAAGGCGGCTTTTGGGGGATGGCAACTACTTCGGACACAGTAGTTTAGTCCCCAAGTCTTTGCTTGTCAGTGTGTCTCAGCGTAGTTAGGTGGTAGCTGCTGGAAGTTTTAAAAATGTGGCTCACTTCTGCTGAAAGCCCTATTCAAGCAAATGGGATTTTATTCTTTACTTGGCAGAGAACAAGGTGATGCTCTAATGAGGAGCCGCAAGGACAGGCTTAGCATTTGATCTTAGTTGCCCAGTCCATTAGTGATTTAGTTTATGATCTTGGTTTTTAGATCCTGCTGTTCCTGCATTTTTTCAGTTGAAATGAGATCCATAAATATGCTGTTCTTCCACAGCAGTTGTTCCCACTGCTCAGCAACAGCCAAACATTGCTGTATGATTGGCACTGCGATAAAACCCAGGCATGTGGAGGGTGCAGTGCTGTGCTAACTCAAGTTGTGGGAAAAAAATTTGTGTTTCGATCCATTGGCTAAATGCAGTCCTGTCAACAGTGAAAAACAGGCAGCCCCGCGTTCCATTTTGATGAAGGGATTTGAGAGTAAGTTCCAAAATTGCTGGAAAAAAGTGTCAATTTTTTGTAAATACATTATCTGCAAATTTTCAGATGGAACGTGTAGAGCAGTAATCACATAATCAACTGAGAAATTTGATCATGTCTCTTTACTAGCCTTTTATAAGACCTATCTTACCAGAGAGAAATATCCCTTGCTTCACAATCGTGCCTTATTCACATCATCACTTTTTGGCAGTCTGCACATTTGTGGATAAATATTTTCAAGTATGAAGCACAGGAAGAGTAATAGTTCATCAAAAATTTCTGAGAGCACCTTGAGAACTGAATAAGAATTGCACCCTCTTCCGTTGAACCAGACTGATGCATCCATTTTGCAAGAATGAGGTCAAATAGCCACTAGTGTTTTGTTTTTGTTGCTTGCCTTTCCTTATTGCTATAGAAAAAAATATTAAAGAAGTTTTGTTACTTACATTACATTTACTATGTATTTAGTAAGTGGCCCAAGACAATCAAGACAATTCCTCTTGACTCAGCGCAGCCCAGGCAAGCCAAAAGGTTGGAGATGCATGATAAAAAACAGGGCTCTATGAAGTAAGCATTATGATAGTGTTAGTTCAGTAATAGTAAGTAGTTTACTGTTACTAAATAGTTTAGTAAGTAATGACAATAAAGTTTGTTCTGCCAAGCTGAATAAATAACAGGAGAGTTTTTTGATGATTTTTATTAAAGATTAGCTTTTATCTGCTGCCTCTGTTGCATTTCAGAAATGCATTTCTTCATTGTACGCAATATGTTTTCCTCAACGAAATACAGAATTAGAATTCTTGAAGACTTTTGTGTCTGCATTTGTATTTTTAATTAATTGTTAATCATATCCCTCCTTCAATTTCTTCTGTGTCAGAGCATTGACTTGTTTGTTTGTTTCTAGGAAAATCTAACATAATGGATGCTGTTAGTTTTGTGCTGTGTGAAAAGATATCTAATTTGCGAGTTAAAAGTGTTCGAGAACTAATTCACGGAGCACATGTTGGCAAACCAGTTTCTTCTACAGCAAGTGTAAAGATAGTATACTGTGAAGAAGATGGGGAAGAAAAAACATTTTCAAGAGTTATCCGTGGTAGGTGGCAGGTCCTTTTGGATGTACATTCTGTGGTCTGATACCTAAAAAATGAAGACCAAGAATAGTTAAGTTTGAATTTCAAATACTTCTTACAGTCCATCAGCAGCATCTTGATACCAAGTGTAAAAATTGCAGAAAATGTATACTAAGGCTAATGTTAAAATTAACCAAGGTATAAGAGAATAGTTGAAGTTTTCTTTGAGGAAGTTGCTCAGGAAAAAAATGTGGAATAATTTTACTGATGTATTTTCTGTTGCAGCCTTTTTAACATGATTGTTTTTTCTTTTCTCCTTCAGATGGTTGTTCAGAATATATTTTCAATGATAAGTCTATTACCCGGTCCGCTTACATATCTGAGCTTGAAAAAATAGGCATACTTGTCAAAGCTAGGAATTGTCTTATTTTTCAGGTGAGCACTTAGGGTACTTCATAAGAAAATAAGTCTCTGAGATTATTTGATATCTGTAACAGTTATCTATTCAATATCCAAGCTAGTTTCAAGGCGCTTTCAAGCCAATAAACTTTATCTTGGCCTTATAAAAGAATTTTAAGTCTTTGAAATGAGAATGATAGACCTTGTGTGTAGAGGATTACATTAGGAGGAAAGGGGCTAATTTGGAAGAATGCTTATTTCTTCAAAATAGAAGATGTAGATCTTTACTTTTAAAAGTTTGCAGTGTTAATTTCTAGAAATGTTATAAAAAGAAAAATGTTTGCACCATATAATGTTAATCTAGAGAGATGAAAATTTGTAAGACTATCTTTTAGGGATTGAAAATCCTGTTATTACTTCAAAAGTATTTAATGATACAAGTAATGAATTCATGTGCTTATGACACATAAGCTTGTGTGCTCATGAGTATATTTCACATGATTGCCTTTCTTATGTTTTATTGAACTGTGATTGTAAAATTCCCAAGGAAGTACTACTATTTTTCTTCTAGAGAAAACCTGGGTATGCATTCTTTTTGTGATCATAATTCCTACTGTGAGGGTGTTTGCCCACCATAACAGCAGATTGAAGTCAGAAAATGTACTGAATACAGTTTTCTGAAAATGATAATTGCTTCAGGTCAGTGAAGATTTGAAAGCTAACGTGTGGACAAAGCTTGTGACCCGTTAGCCTTGGGAGTTGCAGAGTCTTCAAATACACCGACTTGAGCAATTACTCTCCTGAAGTAGCTGTTTTTGAAATTTTTTTCATTGCAAATGTCTTTCAGTTCTTTTAAAGAGGCCAATGAGATAGAATTTTGTTTTTCTGATACTGCGCTCTCCTTTGTTTAAGTAGATTTAATTTGAATGTGTATTTCTTAAGTAGTGTTTGATATTATAAAATTATTAATAGTTGTAACTTGCTTAGTTGGCTAGATTATAGTCTTTTCCTTGCCTTTGAATCTATATATATGTTTTCAATAATGCTAATCATTAAAATATCAGGAGATAAATCTGTATTATATCTCTTAAGAGATGAAATTTATCATTCTACAATGTGATCTGCAGTGGTTCATTTTTATTTTTTTTTGCAATTTTGTGTTAGGGAACAGTAGAGTCAATTGCAATGAAGAAGCCAAAAGAAAGAACTCAACTTTTTGAACAAATCAGTAACTCATGGCAATATGCTGAGGAATATGAAAAAAAAAAGAAAAAAATGCAGCAAGCAGAAGAGGATGCACACTTCAATTATAACAAGAAAAAAAATATTGCAGCAGAACGCAAGCAAGCAAAGGTAGAGAAAGAAGAGGTAACTCAAAGTTACTACTTTTGTGTGTGTGTTTTTGTGTCTTCTGTGAACTTAGTTTTTAGGAATAAAATACCATTTTTTCATCTAGTATTTTTTCAGTATACTGTAAAATACGCATTTCTAAGTTATTTTAAATATTTTATTATAAAAACTAAATAAATGGAGGAGTAGAGTAGCCAGTATTTTTACAGTAAGGCTTGACTTAGATATCTGAGTTATAATAGTGTACATTACTGGTACATCAGCCTACATCACTTTGGACTTCAGATTAGACTGCTAGTGATCTAAAAATCATTTCTTAATCTAAAAATGAAATTTTAATGTTGGCAGGCAGAGCATTACCAGATGCTTGTCAGAGAACTGAATGCAAACAGGATACAGCTTCAGCTTTTCCAGCTCTATCACAATGAAAGAAGCATTGAATCTCTGAAAGAGAGTTTGGATGAAAAGAATATGGAAGCTAGGGTCAAGAAAGACTCCCTTTCTACAGCAGAAGATGCCTTTAGAGCAAAGAAAAAGGTGCTTGGTGTACTAAACAGAGACCAACAACACATAGAAAGGGAAATGAAGTAGGTTTTTCAATCAAGTTCTCTGATTTTTGAGTTAAGGCATAGTCTGCACTGGGAATTGCTTGGCAGGTGGGCGTTTCCTATTGAAGTGAGTAGGGTGATAACTCCTAATGCTATGGAAGTTGGGTTGTAGCATTTTACTTGAGTAGTAACTAAACATTGATTTTTATTGTTATTATTTTTCCCCCCCAACATTACCAGCATTTTCAGTAGTTTAATTACTTGTTTGTTGCGAGATTTCAGAATTTTATGCTGCATTTCTTCAGCTTTTATTTTCAGTGGATGTTTAAAAATAACACCTGTGGGTATGTAACCTTGCAGCTGACAATAGATGGCTGATTTGCATGTTTGTTTGGAGGTGTTGTTTTATTTTTTTGTTCTTTCAGGACTCTTCAGGCATCCCTAATTCAGCAGAAAGCCCTCTATATAAAAGCGAAGGAAAATACTTCCTACCAAATCAAGAAAGTAGAAATGTCTAAAAGATCTCTAAGGGACAAGGAGAAATACTGTGATAAGGAAAAACAGAACATAAAAGAACTGGAGATAGAATTGCATGATACTGAAAAGGCATGGAGAGAATTTGAGAAGGAGACTGAAGAGGAGATATTGCTGAGAGTAGAACGTGTTGAGCTGAGAGAACGTCAGGTGAATTGGGCGAGCAGGAAACAAAATATTGTTTACTAGTGAAGTCAGAAAACTGCACTGGTGACAAAGAAATTATTTTTTTTCATCAGTAACCTGTGATTTTTTTACTGTTCTTCTCGTTGAGTTCAAACAAAACTAAAACATAACTTTTTTGGGGGGGACTATTTAATCAGTTAAATAGAATTGATGCTTAAGCTTTTTGGGGTAGTGGAGCATCTCCTTTCTGGGAGAAGGGAAAGAAAATGACAAATTTGGAAGTTTTGAGTGGGAAACAGTTCTAAGAAAATGTATTTAAGTTGCAGAAAGAATCATAAATGTGCTATTCCAAGATTAGAAAGGATATGCAGTTCAGTGTTTAAAATCCATTTTCTAAGTAATATGAGAAGGTACTGGAGGAAGCAATGAATTTCCAGTGAAAAAGAAATAGAGAAGAATTTGATGGAAACTTCAGAAGGGTTGTATGGAGGGACTCTCCTCTGTGGATTAGGGTTATAGCTACATAAATATGTATCTAGAGCTAGGTTGAGAACTCTTTTTGTTCTGCTTTGTATTGTTTTCCTTTCTTGTAGGAGTTCAGATAGTACAGTGTGGGAAGGTAGAATAGAAAATACCACGTAGGGTCTTGGGGCTGAGAGGATTCATTCTGAGAAATGGCATGTTGCTGTACTGTAGAAATACGTGTTCAGTTAGGAAAAAGAAATAGGTGACAAATGCACGCAAGGCTTCATATTGTACATGCCATTTACTGTGGGTCAGAAGCTACTGCTGAGGTAACTTGTATTATTTGAAATTTTGGAAGGAAATTGCAGTATTATTTTACTGTAAATTCCCATTTTGAAAATCCGCCTTCGAAACCATTTGTTCTGAAACTCTTCTGTATCCAAATAGTAACTTCTCCACAAAATATTTTCTGATCCATTAACAGGATCCTGAACTCTTCCGCCTGAAGAGTTGCTTATTTAGCATGTGAATGTTATTTTGCACCTTGAACACATTTCTTAAATTAGTCATAACTTTGTGGGATTGCTTCAAGTACCGTTTCATGAGTTAGCCTTTAAATATAGATTTGATACCATTCTATCGCAGCATTTCTATGTTGTAATGATAAATTCAAAGCTTGCTCTAGTTTTGGACTGAGCGAAGACATTGTTTTAAACTTAATATTCACTGTAAAGTACTGTCAACGTGATAAAACAGAAGTTGTTAAATACCAGAATAGTTATTGCCTGTGGTCTTACTTAAGTGTAAGCTTTGAATTGAATCTTCCCTTAATAAAACGTAATGGATGGAAAGGCCTGCAGAATTCAGTGTCTTTTATAATACTAATTTTGATAAGGTAGGAAATTACTATTCGAGACTATAAAAACATGAGTTGTTTCATTTTCAGTGCAGTGATTATTTTTTTTTTTTGTTATTTGTTCAGCTGGAGCGCTATAAAGAACTAAAGGAAATTGCAAGAAGGGAAGTAGCTATGCTAACACAGCAGCTAGGTAAACTTCGTTGGGAGCAAAAAGCAGATGAAGAAAGGATGAAACTTTATCAGAGGAAGAAAAAGGAAATTAAGGTACTTGTATCAAGCTAGAATTGCGCTTTAAGGAAAAAAATGTGCTTTTTGTGCACCCCTGCCTCTGGTATGAATGTCTACATAAATGTGTTAAATGCTGTGACAGAAATCCTTGGCGAAAGATAAATGGCAAGTATTCATGCATTTCTCATATTGCAGCAGGTTTAGAAAAATGACTTAATTTTTTTTTCAGAGAGTGATTGCACGGGTCAATGCTAAGGGTTGCTTTGAACAGTCTGGCTCTAGCATTTTACAGTTACTATGTACAGGACATGTACATAACTCTAAGAAGTTCCTAGTTCTATAAACTTAATTCTTCTTTCAGAGGTTCCCTAGCATTCTTTATCTGTATGACTATCATCCCCTTTTGAGGTTTATTTTGTTTACAGCAGCTGAAATAGTTTGGAAGGGACTTGAAGGACCAGAATGAGAGAGAAGGAGAATCATCGTGATCACTGTGGTATTGCAGTTCAGAGAAAATGCCTGTGAATACAGATATCTACTGTCATTCTGCTTCTGATGTACATAATTACACATCTGATCTTACTATGCTTGATACACTCTCTTAGAAAAATTATTTCCAAGCTTGTTCTGCTTTGTGTCATGCTTCTAGAAGCTCAACTGATGATCTTTCTTCCAATAGAATGCTTGCACTACAATGTTTTTATATTTATTTTTCCCAACTATGCCAACATGGCAACATGCTTTTTTTTTTTTTTTCACCATTTAGTTGTGGAGTCAAGGTTTGGAGGAGGCTCTTGTTTGGAAAACTCAAATTAGTCAGATGAGATGTTACCAGTTCTAGGAGTACTAACACTTAAGTGATCTAAATATAAATTTCCTTATAGAGTAAAGTAAGCATTTTACTTGATAACTATGAGAGTGTGAAGTCATCCTTGCTATCAGATTTAAGGTAATACTTGTACATTTGTTCGCTGTTTATGATACTACTTTTTCTTGTTGAAGGACTAGCTATCAGAAGAAACTATTCAGTGACTAGAAGTAAAAAAAGAAGTTCCACTCGTTATGCTTCTGAAACTCCACAAATCGTATTTCAGTGTTCAGAAAGAAATAAGGGATGCTGAGATTTCATAAAATGCGTGTCTGACCATTAAGAGTTGCCAATATTCATCCGTGCTGTTGACAGCTGATAACTATTCTCCACACTCAGATACGCATGTGACCGCAGCAAGCTTGTACTGCCAGTGTAAGAAAGACTGTGGCATCCAAGTACACTAGTGGGCCTCCATGCTCATTGGGGTTGGAGCACTTGGCATAGCAGGAGAGGCTGTTTGAGCTGTATTTCTTCATCTTGTAGAAAGAAAAGCAAAGAGGAGACCTTAGTGCTACCTGTAACTACCTAGCGGGAGGATATGAGCAAAATAGTCACTTTATGGAGGTGCACAGTGATAGAATGGGATACATCAGGTGCAGTTTGGAATGTGGGAAACTGAGTAAACTGGAAATAGTCAAATGTTGAAATGAGTGTGCAGGAAGACTGGAGCCTCTGTCCCTGAACTATTGAAAATTTATCAGGACAAGGCCTTAAAACAAGCTTGTATGAATGACTTTCCTTTGCATCAGCTGGTGAACTAGCAAGCTCCAGAGGTCCCTTTCAAACTGTTACTCTGTAGTTCAGTAACAGCTGTTAAGTGTTATGTATGTGAAATTTCAGCTAAAATAAGATGGATCTTAGTGCTTCTGTATTTTGCCCACAAATCCACTTACCTCCTTCAAATTTCTGGAGATATGCAAGACCAGCCTGGACACCTACCTGTGCAGCCTGCTGTAGGGAGCGTGCTTTGCAGGGGGGTTGGACTTAATACTCTCTAGAGGTCCCTTCCAGTCCTCACAGTTCAGTGATTCTGTGAAACGCAGATGTCAGATCATTAGTGTGCATTGCTAGAAGATCTGTCTGTAAAAGACAAGTGATTAAAAGAGACCAATATATTTAAAACTGTAGATGATAGAGATATGTAAGATGTTTTGAAAGGAAACAGTAGGTCTCAAGGATTTCAGAAGGCATGACTTAATAAAATACTAAGTAACTTTATGTTTTTCTTCTTGCTGCAGTTTATGGATTTTCATTCAGTTTAGGTAACTGAAAAGACTTACATTGTTGCTGGTTTGGTTATGCTAATTCAATGATTTTAGGTAGGAATTTCCATGTCAACTTAATGTTTTTAGAATAAAGCTATTATTAACCTTTTGAAAAGAAAGGAATCTTTTTTGCTTTAAAAGCTGTAATTCACTAACACTGTGTTTAAAATTGTTTCATTTGATATGAGGCTTTCTCTGAACTGTTGCTGAACACAAAAAAAATATGGTAGCGTCCTTTGTAAGGTGAAATTATTTTGTTCTTCATGGTGCACCTTATCTACTGATGAGAAAGATACTGTTTCTTCAGCATGTGGTATGTAAAAGGAAGAATAGGTAATGTTTTAGTACTTAAACTAAATTAAGAGCTTTGTGTCTTGTTGGGGAAAAAAAATAGTATTTTTATTTGTTTTTATAACACAATCTATTTGTGATTGCCTAGGAAACCATTGTACAGACTGTGGAACAGATAGAAGAGTATAAGAAAAAAGTAGAGAAGCTGGAAGAATATACTAAGAAATGCACGTATGTTTAAAAATGAAAATTTGTTCTTTTATGTTATGTATTTTCAGGGTTGGTTTGTTTGTGATTGTGATGTTAATATTTCAGTTACTTCAGCTTGAATTATGATGAATTCTGCATATTAGGAATTATGATTATGATGACTCATCTGTTGTTTGAAACAGTTTTCTTGTGGATGTGTAGATCATGTCACTGTGGGTAGGGGTTGGGGCTATTAATGGCTAATGGGGATGATTAAATTCTCAGGGTATAAAGCAGTTCTGTAGTGCCGCTTTAGAAACAAGTTAATATCAACCTTGTGGATTAGAAGCTTTTGTCAGTTGTCCCTTTGTTTCCTGTGTCGTTTTCATTCTTTGTGAAATAGAGTATGCAAGCTGTACATTGAGCAGCTTGATCCAGCTTTTGTATTAGCCCTGTGTTCTGCAAGAAATCAGGGTAGATATTTTCAGAGATTGCTTTCAACCTGTCTTCTTCTGTGCATCTGCAACGTGTGCTTTGGCTTAGCAATGCTGTCTGCGTACTGAAAAAAGTTCTGCCACGGACAGAGAGCAACCAATCCATTGTGACTATGATGCAAAAAATTATTTTAATCAAGTAGTTAATAGTAGAGTCTTTGAAAGGGTGCAGTGTCATTATACTTATGAGTGAGAATTTTCAGGCTTTTTTAGTTTCACAGTATCAGACCTTTTATTAGCAGCAGGTAAAATAGTGTATTTTTATATACACACAGCCATATATTCTCACTTGAAATTAATTTTGGAACCTTAAAAGCTGTGTATATTGTGGAATGCAACTCAGTAAGCGACTTGTTTCATGAGGGCTGCTCCAAAAGCAGTGCCTGCTGTTTTACTGTGTTGGCCCACAACATTAGAGGCAGATATTGGTAGAATGACAACAGTGGTTGAACCTTCCTGTCAATATACTGTTACATTTTGTTGCTGTGCAACAGATGGCAGCAGAGGGGCATGCTGACAAAACAGCATCTGACATGGACACGTGTATGAAGCTAAGGTGTGGAGTTGGAATTCCTTCATGCTGAAAAAATTGCACCCATTGACATTCACTGATGTTTGTGCAGTGTTTATGGAGACCAAACAGTGGATGTTAGCACAGTAAGGGTATGGGTGGTGCATTTCACCAGTAATTTTTTTTTTTTATGATCTGTGACCACAGAATGATTTAAATTTTATAAGCCGAAAGCTTGTATAATTGTAAAAGTAAATTGCTTTACTGTTTTTGCTTCTGTTCAAAGTGAGTCACTGGCAGAAGAAAAAAAGAAGGAGGAAATGCTAGCTAAGGAAATGGAGAATTCAACAACACGAATAGCTGAAGTGAACGAAGAATTGAACAAAATAGTTGGTGAACTACAGAATGCCAGAATTGATTACCATGAGGGAAAGCGTCAGCAAATGAGAGCGGAGATTGTTGAAAGCCTTAAAAGACTGTATCCAGACTCTGTGGTAATTGAATGATTTCATTTAATGCCTTATTTCAGTATTACAAACTGAGAGCTCTGCTTTAGCATGAATAAGCAGCTAGAGTGAATTGGACTGTCCTGTATGATATTTTGAGCTTAAGTGCACTTGGCAAAATACAATGATAGAATCATTTGTGTTGGAATGAACTTTATAAGGTCATCTAGTCCTGCTTCCCTGCAGGGACATCTATAGCCACATCAGGTTGCTTAGATCCCAGTCCAGCCTGACCATGAATGTTTCCAGGGATGGAGCCTCCACCACTTCTCTGGATGACCTGTGTCAGTGCTTTGCTACTCTTATCATAAAAAAATACTTCCTTATATCCAATCTAAATCTTCCCTCTTTAGGTTTGAAATCTTCCCTCTTTAGGTTTCCCCTTTTCTTATCACAACAGACCCTGCTAAAGAGTGTGCCCCTCTTCAGACACTGAAAGGCTGCTAGAAACTAGGAGCATACAGACTACTGCTTGCATCCAAAAATAATTTTGATTTTTGTGTACTTCTTGTGGAGTGTGATTTATTTAGTTTTTGGATTTGTTTTCTTCTACTTCAGAACATTTTTTTTAACATGCTTATTTTGAAGAAATTAATGGGAAAGTTAGCTATAAGACCACTTATCCCAAAAAGAATACTCAGGAACATGAGATTTTTATGTTCCCACATGATTTCCTTAGCATATACCATATTTTACTGAAATTACTCTTAAGTACTGTCTGTTTTGTGGATGCCGATACTGCATTCTCTTAAGACCTCAAAATATTTACCAAGATAGTTTTATGACTTATTTAAACCATTTTATAGACACTTTTAAAGATAGTCCTTCTGATATTACTACTTGCGAGTTGTTTCCACCTCTTTAATACATCTGATCAATTGCATCTCCAGGTATATCTTTGTGTGCATGTCCTCATCCATTCTCATTTTAGACATACAGCCTAGGGATACTGTTTTGAAAATAATGCTTGTAAGGTGACACCTGTGGTTCTTATGCTAGCATAAGAACATAGAATGGTGTGTTTTGCTTCTCTGTCTTTGTTGGAACCTTCTCAAACTGTGGTGTTTGTTTTTTGAAGAGAGAAATAAATTTGGTTTTTGATTCTGCTTCACAGGTTTTTCAGTTCATATTGATAAGGTATAAAAAAAATAATCAAAGGTATGATTGCATGTATGTTTTTGCTAGCTTTTTGTGTTGAAACCCTACATGAGAAGAATTGGACTGTTTCTTGCTGGCCTAGAGGAGATCAGACGTTGAGGGTGCACTCAATCATTTCCTTTCAGGAGCTGCAAATAGAATAGTTTCAAACAAATGAAAGGTGGATAAGTTGAAACACCAGCATGTAAGGTAGCAGCATTGCTTTTGAGCTGCTCCTTACACTCTGATGTATTAATTCCAGATTACTGGATACAGTCCAAATTAAAGTCTCAGGGTAAAAGAATCCTGAGATTTCATCTTCTTATAATCCAGTAAGTCAGAACTGGGTGGAAATTTTAGTGTCAGCTGAATTCATAGGTAAAAAGTAGTAATGGCTTACTGCTTCTAAATGCTTAGATCTAAAATATTAAAGTTCCTGTACTTCTGCTGAAAGATACTTTTAATAGTTGGTGAGCATTTGTAGTACTGCAGTAACCATGCAGCAGTGTGTGTCCTGCTGCGTGAGTGCCTTTTCATTGATCTGACTGATTAACAAAATTAATATCACAGCTTATTACAGTTTTTATCATTCCTGCATCGCTGGATTGGAAATACTACTATTTTTTTGAAGATTTGGTTGGACTGCCCATATTTATTTCCCTAACAGCATGGCATTCCACCTGCAGTTATAATGGTCAGGATATGTATTAGTGCATAGCTTCAGTCTTTCAGAGAAATGTCACCTGTGTCTAAAGTTTCAAAATTAAAACAAATGACATCTAGGGAGTACATAGAGCAAATGAATTAAGTTACTCTAGGATCAGATTATGGATGGAAGCTATTGTTGAATGGCAGTGAAAATGAATATATTTGTAAAACTTGAAAGAATACTTCTGGCTTGTAAGTGATTTTTTTTGTGGTAGGTATTTGTTTATTGCATGACAGTGATATCTGATGATACTTACATGTTTAATTTGCTTTCATCTGCAGCAAGCAGTCAGTGATTACCGAGATTTAGATTTACCGTCACACTGCAGAATTAGTATGCACATGCAATTAATTTTGCTTGTGGAGGTCATGTCTTAATATGAGGCAAAATAGTCTTATTTGAATTACTCAGTACAAGAAAAGCAGGTTGAACTGGTTTCGTGCTACTAATAGATGCAGATACTTCTTTTTTCAGTTAAAACTGCAGTAGTAAGCAATAGTGCCTTTCTTGTTCTCATTTTCCAGTGAACTGCTCTAATTACATAGCTTGCTCTAAAATAATGCCTCCTATTTATTTCCATAGAACAGATATGAAGAGCACAGTAATATTATTTGATAGAACAAATTCTCAGGTACAGTAATTAGTTTTCAATGAAGTCACCACCGTTATCGGATTCACTTGAATGAGCTGATAGAGACACTCTTCATTTCATGGTGTGACACCTGTGCAGAGACATCCAGGATGCGACTTGCCTTTCGTGTCACTGTTACCACTGCTGAAACAAGCCACACACTGCCTCACTGTGCTCACATCCACTGTTTGGTCTCCATAAACGTTCAGTGAATGTCAGTCAATGTCAGTGTTGCAACTTTTTCTACACGCAGGCATTCAGCAACAAGCCTTTGCTTCATAAGCACTTCCATGTCAAACGCTGTTTTGTCAGACTGACCCTTTGCTGCCATCTGTCACATGACAACAAAACGTAATGGAATATTGATAGTAAGGTTCAACCTTTATGGCCAGCATCCGCCCTGAGGTAGTGGGCTATTGTAATAAAATAGGGGGCATTACTTTTGGAGCAGCCCTTGTAATTAGGACCATATCATCAGTCAAAGGTCTTATATGCTACATAGTTTCATTTCTGCAAAGATGCTTAACAAGTTTTACTATTGTTATTATATCATACTTCTAAAAGTATTTGCTAATAATTCCAAGTAAGACATTAACAGTCACCTTAGATAAAAATTAAATCTGTTCAGATTTTGAAAGCATACTTTAGTGTTTGATCTGGTGATTGCTGCAATTTCTATTTTTTCTGTCATAGACCCATTGTAAGAAAGCACAGATTATAGGCATGTAACACATTTTACTTCTGCTACTTCAAGATCTTGTATGCAGAAATTCTTCTTGATATCTGTAATTAAGTTTTTATTTCTCTCTGTATATTTTATTTTCAGTTTGGAAGATTGCTTGATCTGTGCCATCCTATTCATAAGAAATATCAGCTTGCTGTTACCAAAGTATTCAGCAAATATGTGACTGCTATTGTTGTTGCCACTGAAAAAACAGCAAGAGATTGCATTCAGTTCCTAAAACAAGAACGAGCTGAACCTGAAACTTTCCTTGCTTTGGATTACCTTGAGGCAAGTATATTTTTGCTGTCATCAGCAAGTTAATACACTTGTAAATCTTAATGCTGGCTCATTAAACGGGCTTACATGTTAAGGAAGAGCAAACATGATAGCTCAAAAAATGTCATGCTATCTTCTCCTATATACTTAGATGTTTTATGCCTGTGGAAATAGTATCACAAACCAGTTAAGTTTGGATGTCATCTTGTACAACCACCCTGCTCAAGCAGGGCCAACTACATCAGATTGCCCAAGTGATTTCTGAAAATCTTCAAGCATGGTGATTCCACGGTTTCTTTGGGCAATCTGGTTCGTTGCTCAGTCACACACACAGTAAAGAAACATTTTCTCATGTTCAGATGAAACCTCCTGTGCTCCAGTTTGTGCCTACTGCCTCTTGTTTTGTTGCTGGGCACCACAAAAAATAAAGCACGATTCTGCAGTCTTTATACCTTCCCTTCAGATACATGTACACAGAAGTCTCCCCCCCCCATGTGTCTCTCTTACTGGAGAGCCTAGGCCTGGACAGTTTTCTCCTCAGCAGTGCTGAAGAGGGGGGAAGGATCACCTGCCTCAGCCTGCTGGCAACATTGCTTCCAATTCAGCCTAAGATGCTTTTAACCTTCCTCTCTCCTAGGGCACATTACTGACTTATGTTCAACTTTGTGTCTACCAGGACACTGGTTCTTTTCTGCCAGGCTGCTTTTCTGGTTGTCAGCCCACAGAGCGTACTGAAGTGTGGTGTAATTCCTCCCCAGGGACAGAACTTTGTACTTACGTTTGTTGAATTCTGAGAAGTTCTCACTGACCAGCTCTCCAGCCTATCTAGGTCCATCTGAAGGGATGCATGACCATCTGGCCTGGCAGCCATTCCTCCAAGCTCTGTGCCATCTGCAAACTTGCTGAAGGTGCCCTTGTCCCCTGTCAGACTAATCCCGATTGTCAATGAAGATGTTCAGCAGGATGGGACCCAGTATTGACTCCTGGGATACGTACCTAGTTACTGGCCTGAAACTGAAGTTTGTGCTGCTGATCACCTCTCTCTGGCCTGGCAGTTCAACCAGTTTTCAATACACCATACTGTCTGCTCAATCTACCCATACATCAAGAGCTTATCTATGAGGATCTTATGGGAGAAAGTGTCAGAAGCCTTGCTAAAGTCTAGACAGACAATATCCACTGCTGTCCCCTCATCCACCAGGCAAGTCACTTATTTGTGGAGGTTTATCCGGTTGGTGAGACGTGGTGAACCTGGCAAGTCTGCGCTGACTATTCCTGATGACTTCATTGTGATTTATATACTTGGAAATGGTTTCCAAGATCAACCACCTTCCCTGGGTTTAAGGTGCAGATGATCTGACTCTAGTTTTGTGGGTCCTTCTCCTTGCACCTTCTGGAAGATTGGAGTGACGTTTGTTCTCCTTGAGTTCGTGGGCATTTCTCCCAGTAATGGTGACTGTTAAAAGGTTAGTGAGAGTGGTCTTGCAGCCAGCTCCCTCAGCATTTGTGGATGCACCCCCTCAGGGCTCCCAGATTCCTTCTGCATGTCCAGATGGCTTTAGCATTGCTCGACCTGATCTTCTTCAAATAGCAGTACATCTTTTCTTGCTCCTGCTTTCTCCTCTGGTGGCATTCGTGAAGGTCTGTCTAGATATATCCTGTGTACCAAGTCTCATGCAGCATTCAGCTGCACTTTCTCTCCTCTTTTGTCATCTGTGTACTGGCAGAAGCCCTTCTTCTGACATCTCTTGCCGGATTCAATTCCATTTGTACTTTGCCTTCCTTAACAACATATCTGCATGCTTGTCCAGTGCCTCTTTTCCTGCCAGATCATCCTTCCAGCTTCCATCGCATGTATGCTTCCTTTTTCTCATTATTATTATTATTAATAATATTTAGTTATTTTTTTTTTCTTTTTATCAGTAATGATTTGTTTTTCCATGGCATTTTTTCTTGACTTACTGCTTGCTGATATGGGCCACTCCTGGAGGAGAGATCTTTGAATATAAACTAGCATTCTTGGGCCACTCTTCAATTCAGAACCTTGTCCCTTGGGACTTTCCCACGCAGATCCTTGAAGGGACCAAAATAGCTTTGTTGAAGTCCAGCATCGTGCTCTTGCTTTTTGCCCTACTCTGTTCGCTCAGGTTCCTGAGCTACCCTATCTTATTCTTGATCATTGCAGCCAAGGTTGCCTTCTATCTGCAGGTCACCAATGAACCTCTCCTTGTTGGTGAGTATGAGGTCCAGCAGAGTTCCTCTCCTCTTAGGCTCCTCCCTCACTTTGCGTGAAGAAGTTGTCAGTGATCTTCAGGAACCTCCTGAATTAGTCATGCCCTCTTCTGTATTTTCTTGAGCAGATAACAAGCTTAATCCACTTTGTCTTCATGGTGAAGTGTCCTTTTGCAGACTCCCACTATAGTGTAACTCATCCTTTTTTTTTTTTTTTTTCCTTACCAGCTATCTCTTATTTCACCAAGCAGAGCTCTGTCAGTGCAGCTGTTTCCTTGCATACAGGGCAGCTCCAGCTCATGTTCACAAACCAGCCTTCGTCAAAAGACGATGTTTCCATTGCAGCACTCCAATCATGTGAGCCATCTCAGTATGTCTACACGATCCCAAGATTGTTGCCCTGCAACTGCAAGCAGATCTCTTAAACTCATCTTGTTTATTTCTCATGCATGTCCTAGTGTATGTGCACTTCATGTACAGTAAGAGACATAAATCCCAGGACTAGTATTGCACACAGAACATGAAGAACAGATGTTTCTGGTCTTGTAACAGTTGATACCCATTCTTTTGATTCGTACTTCTTGTTTCCAGACCATTGAAATTTGGATATGGTTTGCTATTACAACTTGAATTTTAAGCAGCACATATTTGCTTTAAAGGTCAAGCCCATCAATGAGAGGTTAAGAGAGATAAAAGGAGCTAAAATGATTGTGGATGTTGTGCAGACTCCATTTGCTCCATTGAAAAAAGTGATTCAGTTTGTGAGTGGGAACGGCTTGGTCTGTGAAACAGTTAAAGAAGCAAGACAAATAGCATTTGATGGACCAGTGAGATTGAAGGTAAGAGGGTGAATTTGTTTGCACGTGTTATGCATTTGATGCCATTTAAATAATATTTCTATGAGCATCCCACAAACTACTGCAGAAAAACACAAAAATGATACCTTGCTGTTCAAACTCCTTCTACATAAGGCACCAGATATTTCACATGCTTACATTTTCCTCTGCATGGTACATATAAATGATTTCCTGGGAAAAGGAAATAAATTAGAAAAGATTATGTTAGCATCCAGACATACTTCTTGACATTGTCCTCTACTTTTGAAAGGAAGGATGAGGAAAAAGGAATAATCATTCTTAAAACCATCCAATTTAAAAATAAAAACGTCATATTTCTAGCTTTTCTGTGAAGAAGTGCTTTCAAAATTTATTTTAATAATCTCTATTTTTTAGACAGTTGCAATTGTAGACTATAAATTGAAGAGGCAGCTTCTTTCTCCTTTTGTACCATATTTTCTTTTCAGCCATCTCTCTACTTCTTTCGTTGTCAGTAGAGCGCTTTTACGCACTTACTAAACCTTTTAAAAATGTGATTGAAACAGCTCTAAGTTGAAGATGAATGTGAATTCATGTTCTCTTGAAATTAGGTTAACTCCCCCAAAACTCCATTTTCTTTACTAAAATTTACATTTTCTTTTTACAGATGAGCTGTTTGTTTTTCCAGCTGCCTAGATTTCCTCCTCTCCATTATCACCTTGCTTGTTCTGCTTTTCTGACCTGGCTATAATCTTCATTGCCAATGTACACAAATCTCTCATTAATTTCCTCAGCACAAGGAAATGATAGCATTTCATTTCCCTTTTTGATCTGTTGTAATAATACCAAAGTGTGACTTGTGCCAAGAAACAGCAGGCTTTTTTTGTGTATTTCATGTTAACGTATTTTGGAACAGGGTCACCTGCTTAACCACCATATTTTCGTGCCCTGTTTCACAGGATATTTTGGCTGGTTTGTATAAAGGAAAATTTTAATTTAATTTTTACTTGCAGACAGTGGCACTTGATGGGACATTATTTCTGAAATCTGGAGTGATTTCTGGAGGATCTAGTGATTTAAGAGTTAAAGCTAGATGCTGGGATGATAAAGAAATAAAGAAAATGAAAGAAAGAAGAGATACATTGATTACCGAGTTGAAGGTAGGCCTCTTAAAAAAGTACTTAACTGCAAAAGGCTGTAAGTTGCATTTACTTTAACTTAGCTGTGGGAGAGTGATAAAGATGAGTCTCAAAACTTCTGGAAGCAGCAAAGAGGAGAGAGTAGTTGTTTATACACTTAGTTTTTGGTAAGGTAATATAGGTCCCTGTCTTTGGCTCATGGGTTGGTTCGCATATCACAGAGGTGGAGAACCAATCAAACATAATACATAGTTCTCCAGGGGAAAGGAATTATGTTCCCAAAGACTTCTAGCAAAAAAGTCAATACATTCTACCCACATGAAAATATCTGCACAGTCCAAAACCTGGCAATGTAAAATTTGCCATACATCTAGTAATCTCGGGCTGCTTGAGGAGAGAGTAGAAATTTGTATATATATGCTTTTTTTGACAAATTAATCTGTGCAGAATGACTATTGAATATGACCAGTGCTATCAGCATTTTCCTTCAACATGGCCTTTCTCATTGAGGTTGGCTTAAATAGCGCATGAAATTTGAAAAACAAGGAGTTTCCAAATAAGTAAGGCTTTGCTTTAAATGTTTTTTCTCTGTTCCCACTCTAATATTTTTCTAGGATTTAATGAAGATAAAACGCAAGGAAGCTGATTTGAAACAGTTGCAAGCTCAGTGCCGTGGAACTCAGACACGACTTAAATACTCACAGAGTGAACTAGATCTTATTAAAAAGAAACATCTTCCTAATCTCTATATGGTGTAGTACTAAGACTTTATAATTTTCATGCTTAATCACTCTATTTTTATTTTACCTGAGCTGTAATTACCAGTGAAGTAAATACGAATTCCTTATAGAGGCTCCTTACTTTGATTTGTTTTACGTACAGCAGTTATGACTAAAGAATTACTAAAACTTTTTTTTTTAGTTAAAAAACAATTGAAATTATTTTTCTTAAAATTAGATCTAAAGTTAATTTGAATTTCTGCTAAGCTTGGTCTATCATTTAGTAATCTTCAAACTTCTATAACTCAAACCGTGCTTATAAATTGTGCTTATGTCACTTGTTTTACTATTTACTAAGACTGTTGCTACTGCAGGTCAATCAGCAATGTGTGGGTAAATAACATTTAGTATTTTTAATCGGAAAAACAGTTAACCTGGTTCAGAAATGTGTTAGTTTCTAGAAAGCTGACCATCTCATTAAGAAAAGTTACTATTTTTTTCTCTTCTATCTAGGAAAAGTCAAAGCTGGAAAGTGAACTGGTAAATACTGAGTCTCAGCATGATATGATAAAGGAAGGAGTAGTACAAAGAAAACTAAAACTAGAAGAATTACAGAAGCAGATTAATGAGGTAGGTCCTTCTGTTCTAGTCAGGACAGGAACAGGCTGCCCAGAGAAGTTACGGATGCTCCATCCCTGGAGGCATTTAAGGTCAGCATGGGTGAGGCTCTGGGCAGTTTGTCTAGTTGCAGTGCTGCCTGTAGCACGGAATTATGAGCTTAGTGAGCTTTGATCCCTTCCAATCTAAGCAATTCTTTGCTTCTCTGCCTGGTAACTTCTACATGAAAGCCTGTGCTTTTGCGCTTTTAATCAGAAACAGGAAAAGTTTTCTAAGATGTTACACGATCTAGCAGGTTAGATTTCCAGACTGTCTTTTCTGTAGACTGTTCTGCCACCTCATAACCCAGTTCCCTATCATTCTCTTCAGGCAGTCCCCAGAACAGTTCATACAGACAGCTGACATTCAAAAGTTCTGTTACTATGAAAGAATGAAGGAATTCAGTGAGGTGAATAATATTAAAGCCTAATCTGACAACAAAAGCAGTTTCATACTGTGTTCTACTAGAATTCTGGCAAATCTGTCCCTTCTCAGAAAAAAATACGTCATTCCCTACTTCTTTTTGGAATCCACCTTTCTCATTACTTTTGCCAAACAACAGGGAATCTGGTAGAGACTGCCAAAGAGTGATGCTGCAGTTTTAACAGGAAAATTCAAAGCCCTGTGCCTAAATACTTAGGTAAATGTAGATCTGTAGGCCATTTATAATCACTGTCCGGAGTTATTTGAGGTGTACAGTAATTCAGACTGATGAGAGGGTCGGAAGTAAGGAACTTTCTTGAATTAATTTATGAGTGAAATTTTGTATGTGAAGAGAAACCAAAAATACTATGCGTTGTCTTTCTTGCTTGTGGTACAGATGTGGGGGAGTGCAGATGTGAATCATCTGCAGGCACTGAGAAAGTCATTAGAGTTTTGGCCATAAGAATCCTATATCCAGGTAATTTTCTTTGTAGTGGGGGGAAACAAAAAACAACAGCAAAACAAGAAAGGCTGGCCATCAGTTTCCTAAGAATAGTATAAGTTGATTGGATATAGCATTTGGTATCAGGTTAAACGTGTCTGTAGGTTGGCCTACAGACCAACCGAAACAATGTATACAAACTTGGTTTTTGCTTTGTGAAGTTGTTTTTGTTTTGTTCAGTCCATTGTTTTTACTGCTAACTGTACACTGTATAGTTAGGAAATCAGACACTGTTGCATTCTTTTTTTACTTTTTTTGCTGTGGCTCTGTTGTAAATGAGATGTAGCCATTAATATTCATGGCTATTTATTGAAAGGATTAAAATGAATGGGGCTACATCAAGAGGCTTAATGTAGCTCATTAGTGTCTTCTCTACTATTTCTCGAGGTGAGTGGAAACCACGGACAAAACTAGGGAGGCTGCTTAGACTGTAATAATTTGAATTGCATTTATAATGACCAGTTGCTGGCAGGAAGAGTTTGGATGAAAGTAACATTTTGCAGATCACGCACTTTATATTCGGCATTTGTGCTGAAGCTCTTATTTGAAAATGTCAAGTACAGATTCTTTCTCCTTTCTGAGCTTGTTTCCTTTGAAAGCCTAGCCTGTAACATGAGATGATCATCTAAGCATTTTAATTCTGTGATTTGCAAAATAGCATAAGCATTTCTTTGCTCCTTTTCCATTTATTCAAAGGCAGAAGATGCTGTTTTCCAAGAATTCTGTGAAGAAATTGGCATTGAAAATATACGTGTGTATGAACAAGAACATGTGAAAAAACAAGAAGAGATTGATAAGAGAAGGTGGTATTTGTAATTAAAATATGAAAACAGTGTAGCATGTGAGTTGGGCATGTAGATGAGTAACTGTCATAGCATAAAAACAAAAAAACAAATGGAAAATGTTATATTACCATTGCAATAATTAGTTAGCAGTTGCACAGCTGTGTTTTGGATTTATTAGACAGTACAGCCAGTGACATTTTGCAACAAACTTGAAGATAAAATGTGTTATTTTGGTTGTACTGTTGCAGAAAAATAAAGTAAATAATAGTTTTCTTAAATTCACATGAGAAGTGGCGGTTCAGGGTGATATGAAGGCTTACTCGTGGTCATAAATCTTAAAGGATGACTGAATGTAAGATGCAGTGACTTGATACAGAAATGTACTACTAAGGAAAATGGCATCTTAATTTTCTCAGACAACCTTCAGCTGGTATTCCACTCAGACAAGTGCATGTCAAAGTACAACAAATATTTGACCACTTTGTATCTTTGATAACATACGTGTTGGAGAATTACTACTGTATTTTTGTAAGTTCCAGTATATCCATAGGATTTGGTATAGTGGAATCAATGATGGAAATATAAGTAAGTTCATGTGATCTAGTAGGAAAAAGAGAGAGACAGAGAAAAAATTTAAAATCTATCTACATTAGTAGCATCAAGTCATGGTTACTAATCTACTTCTAAGTGTTGGCTTGAAATACTGTTCCTTCACCAGGTTGGAGTTTGAAAATCAGAAGACACGACTAAGTGTGCAGCTGGAATATAATCGTGAGCATCTACAGAAACTAATAGAAACCGTCAGCAAGTTAAGGGATACTATTAATAAAGATGAATCTGAGATTACTGGATTACAGAAGGTGATTAATATATATATACGCATAGAAAATATCTGGGGCTGAAAGGAAGGATTGCATTCAGTTGCACATAGTTAATTCTGTAGAGTAATTCTAGTGCTTAATTCTGTGTTGGTAGTGTAAGTATGGAAAAAAAATGTGGTGCATGTCATTCTTTCAAACTCAGAATAACTTGTGTAAGGATACTTAATAATTATTAAAAATAAACTTACTAAAAGTAAAATTGGAATCACTATGTACAGAGTTGTGTTTAGTTTATATAAAAAGGCAGCATGTGACTACAGATAAAGCTGTGTAACTGGGACTTGTTAGAAGATTTTATGTGAAGCAGTAAATAATATGTGCTTTCATTTTTAAGGTGCTTCATAAATGCTAATAGGCGTAAAATAACCAAGTATTAATACTAAATACAGATTTTTAATTGAAATATTATGCAGGGACTCTTTTCTTCATAGTGTTTCTTATTTGTTTTTTAATTCAGCTGATCAAGATCCTGTTGACTGTAGAATAAAAATACACATTCATAATAAATTTTCATAGTATTTATGTTTTTTGTTAAATAAACTGTGCTTATGGGGCACTAGAAAGTGATGGAGAAAAGATGCGCTGCAGTGCTTTGTTTGAAAAGTAAAGCTGCTCCAACATGGGCAGAGAAGCCACGTGCATCATTTGACATCTGTATTCTAGTAGCATATAAAGAAACAAGCATACTTAGTAAGTGTATATTTGATTCTGAGAAAAATAACAGTCTGACTCAGGCGTGCACAAAAACTTGACTTGATGCCTGTGTGTAATTCTTTTGAAATACAACTTAGAGCGAGTTCTGATATTTTTGTCCTGGAGAAGGATTGCGCGTATTAAGTTCTGAAGGTATTCTGGTCTGATGCTGTAACAGCAGTAAATCTTAATTAAATTTCCATAATGCTGATCTCTGAAGGACCCTGCCTTCCTGCATGTCGTGTTAGGTTGACTATATTTTTACACCTCAGTTTTAGCAATTCATCAATGGTATGATTTACACAGGGGTAAAGGGGTAAAAACTCATGTAAAGTCCTTCCACTTGTATTTGTTCTTTGAAGAGATAGTTGTTCTCTGCAGATTACCTTAGGATTTATCTTTATTGAACAATACTTTCTACACGATTTCAGGTTATGTGAGATGATGCTAAATATTTTGTACAAGTACAGCAGATGAGAACACTTTTTGAAGGCTGCTGGGATAACAGAGGAAAAGAGAGTAGGCTACAGATTGTAGGAGTTCTAGGATTCCTGCCTTGTTTAATGGTGTTACAGTCTGCTGCAGTCACAAATCTGGAGCTGGCCATGCCTATGTATAAAAAACAACTGGATCTTCTAACATGTAATACAGGCCTTTCTCACAGTGCTCTTCAGACTTTATGCTGCAGCACATTTGAAAGTATTGTAACAGGTTTAAACTTCAACTCTATGTAACTATTTGTATGTTAAAGGTCCTTTGTTAAAAGGTTTAAATTAATGTTTCTTTTTAAAAATATTAAATATTAATATTTCTATGCAGGATGAGGAAAAGCATCTAAAAAAGGTGAAAGAAATTGAGGAGGAGGAGCAGCATCTTAAAGATAGATTAAGTGTTCAGAAATCTGAGATTATAAAAACCCAAAGTGAAGCAGAGGAGTTGAGAAAAACATTTTTAACTCTTAATAGGTAATTATTTCACTCTTGGGAAAAATGATTCATGTAATAATTTTTAGAAGAGTTTTGGCGATGAGATATTTGCATTTCTTAAGTTCTGTTGTCTTGTGAAAAATTAGAGACATGGTAACTTGCTTTTACAGTATGCATTAGTTAAAAAAAGCTTCTGTTTTGATACTTGGTTCCAGAAGGTAATTAGAATATTTCATGAGACCATTCCGTAATAAGATATGCTGTTCTATATAGTTTATTTGTTTAGTATTAGTTCTTGTGATTTCTAATGAATATGTATTGATTTCTGATAAGTACATATTAGCTTACAATTTGATCTCGGGGGAGCATGTTAAAAGATGTTGAACGTTTCTGGAAGTGTTTTACTGCACACGTTGTTTGCTGGTTGTTTCATATTTTTATCTGGGTTTATTTAATAAGTGTTTTCTTTTTCTGATTCCTTCAAGTGTTGGGCACCTTACACTAACATTAATTTAGGGTCAATGTTTTCTCCTTACCCTTCTTTTAAATCAGCTGCTTTAGAAACAGTTTACAGTTCAATTTACCGCTTATCTTATTCAGGAGTTCTTGTGATGTTTGAAAAAAAATATGTTGGCACAAACTTTCAGAATTCAAAATGAGCCCTTAATTTACATGCCCAGTAATGCATTTTATAGTGTTTAAGATTAGCAGTGCGAGACTGTTTTGTCTCTGCCTCATTAAATAACTTAATGCTATCAAAAGAATTTGTTGCAAATGGAGTAATGATAAAAAAAAAAAAATTGATTACAGCTTGAGAGGCATCAAATCTGTATATATATATTAAGGAGAGCAGAACAGAACATGGTTATCGATTGTTATAGTTGGAAAGGATGCTATAGTGTGAACTTGGAATATGTTGGGATTATATCCTTGCTACTAGCACTTGGATTATAATAGAGTGTAGAGTTAGTATGTTACAACAGAGCTTTAGTTTACGTGCTAGAATAGTGCATGGTTCCCATGTCAAACTCAGTGATTTCAGGGCATGAAGGGAGTGGAAAAAATTAGTGCTATTTGCATTATACTTTAATGAAGATTACAGAGATAGTGGTTTTTCATGCTGTATGACTATAGGTATTATTGGTAGTGATGCTGCTGCTCTTCAGTGGTTTTGTGCCTTTTGTGTACGTAGGGAAGCTGCAAAATTACAAAAGGAAGCTGCAGCTATAGAAGCTTCTCTGGAAGATAAAAGATTAAGAAGACATAATATGCTTCTAGAATGCAAGGTGCAGGACTTGAAAATACGTCTCCTGTCTGGATCGTTGGATGACATCAGTGAAATAGAGGTACTTTATATAAGTAAAGATAGATGCCGTGTAGGTGCCATTATTAACCTTGAATTTAATTATATTCTTTTCTTTACAGGGCTAGTTGTCTTAAATAATAATGATAAATTAATTGGTTTTGTGTGATCAAGCCTCATCCATTCAAAAGGATGATTTTGTTTATTTTTTAAGACAGAGATATTGTTTGCAGTTGTTTTTGCATGTGCTTATGATGTATTCCTGCTCAATATGTAAAATCGTTGTGGTACAAAATGGCGTGAAGCAGTATTCTAGATACGTATGTATAAGAGGGCACAGGGGATCACGTCAATCATAAACAAATACAGCTTGTGTCTGGGTTGAGATAATATTTTGATTTCAGTATATGTAGATGTTTACAGAAATAAAAACAGGCTAAAATAGAAATATTCCTGCTATCAGGGAATTGAACATTACTACTTTTCTCAATCTTCCCTCTTTCAGCAACAGTATCTTTTGTGTGGAGAAATTATTCTTTGTCCCCTTTTGTGAAAGAAAAGAAGTTATTTATTTTGAAGTATTTGTGCCTACAAAGTTGGAAGAAATCTTGTTGAATCCACTCCTTAGAAAAGTGCTTTTGTTGGAGGATAGGTCTAAATAGGGATGAGTTTGTAGGCAGCTCAGCTATCTGTTTATGAATAAGGAAGAAAAAATTAAGGAAGTTGGCAATTGGAATAACAACTTTGATTCCCAGATAACAGTACTGAAAAGACAGAAATATTTGGTTTTAAGAAGCCTGGTAGGGAAAGGACTGATGGTGAATGCAGCATGGCATGTGTTTCATTTAAAGACGAGTGGCCGTTTGAACTTCAGGCTCACAGTGTCCAGAAGATACTCTGCTTATGTCAAACAGAACTGAAGTTCATTTTTCTCAAGCCGGCTAAATAAAAGATGTACCTTGACTTACACATTTCAGAGCCTTTCCTTGAATGAAGAATGAATTACCACAGAAAAGTAAATTATTTCCCATCAGGAGAGAATAGTATACTTCCAGTATGCACATTATTCTATAAACATATTTCAGAGAAATTACAGCTGCTTTCATAGTAGCTTTAAAATGAAATTGGCAGATGTTTTTGTCTTCATATAAAAGGTGCACTTATATTCTTAGAATTATAGGATCTTAACTGTTAGCTCAATTTTGGACGGGGGTCAAGCAATGGAAGAAGTTTACCTCATGCCCTGTTACCACTGTGTCTTTTTCTGTCTTTTCAATGTATTGTTTAAATGATTTAGAACTTTTGTATTTCTGAAGCAGAATGTCCATTTTGCCCATAGCTAGGAACTGAAACAGAGGACACTCAGACTACAGGTATCTATGAAAAGGAAGAGGCAATTAAAATAGACTACAGTAGCCTACCTAAGGAACTGAAGGTAATCTCATTTTAAATAAACACAAATTGAGTTTATTTTTTATTTAAAATATTTCATTTCTTGAAATTATTTGTTTATTCCTCACCCTAGCCTACAAATGGAACATTTTTAAAACACCGGTAAGCTTAAGTGTTTTGGTTTTGCAATTGTACGTAACACAAATACATGAAGTTTTTAGGTAGGTCAGATATCTTTTCTGTTACGTTTAACTAAAAGTCTACCTAAACCATAAGAAGAGCATAGAAAAACTGTAAATATAATTCTTACTTTTTTTTCCTCCTTCTTTACCTTCTGCCTTCAAGTTCTGCCACAGAAGGTTATAACACATAACACTAGAAACTAGGGATTGTCTACTGGAAGTGGTGGGAGGGAACTGTGTCATTTTCTTTCCCATTGTATTTTCAGAAACTGAATCTTAGAACTCTGTGATTCCATTACAATCATGTTTTCTTAGCACATTTGTGTGTGAGTAAATTCTTCTTTTTAACCATCATAGCTAAAATGAATTATGGATGTTAGGTACAGAGCAAGGAGGAATTTGAACTTTTGTCAAAAAAAAGTCTTCAGTAAACCACAAAGAAATATTTTCTTTGCAAATCAAGGAATGAAGACAGCTGAGATTTGTCCTGTATTATAACTTCTGATGGATATCTAGGCTGAAGAGACGTTTTTATTTGTAAAACAATACTTAGGACCTAGTAGATTGATTCTGCGAACTATGACTCTGGATAGGGAGCATTAGATGTTGGGGTTTTTTTAGTTTTGTTTCTAGATAGAACTATCAGATGAGTGGAGTGCTTATCCAGAAACCATGACTGCTTGTTTTATACATGGAAATGTCTTAGCCTAAAAGCAAATCTTATGATCTGAAGTTTGTTTTGTTTTGTTTTTTCTCTGTTGTTGTTGTTTATTTCTTTAGGACCTAGAGTCTGATAAAGAGATAGAGGCTCATCTGAACCAGATTCAGCAGGAAATAAAATCTAAGGAGAGCATCTTAATGAAGACAGCTGTTCCAAACCTGAGAGCAGTAGAGAAATTACAAATAGCTCGGACCAAATTCCAAGAATCAATGGAAGGTAACACTGAGTCTTCCTTATTGTTTCTTTAATGGCCTTGAAAGTTCTTGCCCTAATTAAAATTCCTTTTTATGGGGTTGGTCCTACAGTTTTTGCTACTTTCAGGTATTAAGGTATTTCTTGTGCTTAAGTGTTTATCCTCAGTTGTCTTTTAACTATATTTAAACAATTTATTAATATATACTCTGCAATATTTCATTGAAACACAGTTGAAATGATTAGCAAAAATCACTTTGCAGAAGTGGTTACAAGTAATTTCTTGACCAAATGACATTGTGAAATATTTTCTTAAAAGGACTGACCTTAATTGTAAAATCATTTTAATTTTTCTTAATTAGAAGGTTGTCCAGAATCTCAGACATAAGCATCACTGTAAAATTACCAATGTCCTCAAAGAGAATTGCATTGAATTACTACCAAATTGAAGGAGTTCTGAATCTGTAACCAGTAAATGCTTGGGCTGCTTAAGGCCACGCTGCCTAGAGAAACAATTAGGAAGAAAAACTTTGTTGCTTCAGAGCAGTGTGGCATAGAATATACTGAATATATGTAACTTTCCCATTTTGGAGGCCACCAATTAAAATCTGGGAGGAAACTCATAATGTTGGTGTGCTGTCTGTTTGTGTGTTAGAATTGTTTCTGTAGTATTTTCCTTGATGCTTGCTGTGGGACACAGTCCACTTATTTTTTTCTGTATATTTTCTTAGAGTCTTATTATGAAATAATTTTAGAATTTTTTTCATAGCTTTTGAGACCAGCAGAAAGGAGGCCAGAATATCCAAGCAAGAATTTGAAGAGGTGAAAAAAAGGAGATATGAACTTTTTAGCCAGTGCTTTGAGCATGCATCCATAGTTATTGATCAGGTCTACAAGAAACTTTGCAGAAACAGTAGTGCACAGGTGTGTCATGTTCTCTGGTACTTGGCTTAAAATGCCTCCAGGAGGCTTTGCTATGCAGAATTAGAAAACTTAATCTGCACACTGTGATTGTTGTACTTCAAAAGAAACTTCTGCCTAAGAAATTGTACACATACACAGGTTTGCTGCTGGCTTCTCCACCAGTTCTCTTCCATTACTTTTCTGTAGAGAAAGAAATGCCATTCCTTTCACAATGATGACCAAGGAATGTATGAGAAACATACAAGGAGCTACAAGATTATTTTTGCTAGCAGTGATTTGCTAACTGTCCGTATATGTGAAAAAAAAACATTTGAGGTATTTGCAGTGGCATAGAACTAGAAGTTGCTTTGCAAGATAGTTGACATGTATACAGCCTGAATAACAACAAAAGACATTTTCTCACTGGAGAAAAAGAGGAAAATATGCATTACTTCCAAAAAAACAAAGGTGCTGCAAAGACTGTACTTATTTGCGTGACTGTTTATCAAAGAAGTTGCTTTAAATCAGTGCAAATGTAGCATTGTGGTTTTTTGAAAGTTTGTTTCAAAAAAAAAAAAAAAAAAAAAAGGAATATGTGGACCATTTCCAAAATGGTTTTGTTAATTAGCCTTCTTCATCATTCATCAAGAGGAGTATTCACTGGGAGGTTTAATAGTGTTAATATTCAGAAGCGATGAGAAGCTTCATCCAACAAGTGAAGTTGATTTATCAGCTTCAGGCGTAGCTCAGTCAGTATTTAAGTCTAAAAAACGCACATCACAACAATATTATAAGTGTCACTATCAACATTGAGATGTATGCATTTCCAGGCATTCCTTAGTCCTGAGAATCCTGAGGAGCCTTACCTGGAAGGCATAGGCTTTAATTGCGTGGCACCCGGAAAGCGCTTTATGCCAATGGACAGTTTGTCAGGAGGAGAAAAAACTGTAGCCGCTCTGGCTCTTATATTTGCTGTACACAGGTAAAATATTTTGGTGTTATACAAGTATTTGGCTTTATAAGTGATAGGAAGAATGCATACTTAAACGTGTTAAAAATCTGCTAGTACTGTATCTTAATATTTACAAAAATCTTTCATTCTTTACCTGTCATTACTCATTATCAGAATAATTTTTTGGTAGCGTGACTCACAGTCATTAGAACACTTATCAATATTTTTGCATTTAAATGCAAAACACTGTATTTTCTTTTACAGTTTTCGGCCTGCACCGTTTTTTATTTTAGATGAGATAGATGCTGCCCTGGATAACACAAACATTGATAAAGTAAGTTGGTCTCTCTTCCTTTGCCTTTTTAATCTACACATAATGGTATCTTTTGCAGGAGGATGGCTACTTTTCATTAGATGTTACAGGGCTAGAGAGATTTCTTACAGTGTTTAACCCAGTTGAAAATTTCATTGTGTTTAGAACAGAAATAATGATCATACATGAGATGTTTGACTAAGGCTAGGTTTTAATTCCTAAATCTAACAATGTCTTTTAAGCAGTCTTCAGTCTGTGAATTTGAGAAAACAGAGCAATTCTGTAGAAAATTTGCCCCATGAATGTGTGTGGTGCAATCTAAGACAAAGGCCATCTGGGAATTGCTGATTGGGTTTGTTGAGTTGGAATTTTTAAGGACTTTAAATTCGCTTAATTGTAAGAAGCAGAAGGGAGTGTATCTAGGTGTTGAAATTCAATTCTTTATATTACTGGAATATGTTATGTTACTGTCTTACTAAATATTTTCATCTCCATTAATATCAATTAGGGACTATAACTCCCATTATTTTAGAATTCTTGTTTAATGAAAAAAGCTTCCTGTTGCTCTCTGACTTTATTTTTGCCCTATTGGTAGCAGTCACTAGAATGAAAATTTGAGTGGAACAGAGTAGAATAGAATGGAATACAGTACGCAAATATTGCCAACAGTAGATGTTATTTAAGGGAGAAAAAGATCTCCACATATCTATGGACTTCTTACTGTGGAATTATTCCTTTCTTGATAAAATAAAGCAAAGGGATATTTCTAACAGTATTATTGGTGATGCCAAGTCTTAGTAAAAACTAATGAATCAAATCCGTTTCATGAACACAGTTTGTGGTGGTTGTTTTTTTTTTTTTTAAATGAACTGTGTTATGCCAAGTACAGTGCAGATTGCTTTGAAGATACCTCTTCAACCAGCAGCTGGTGAAAGATTAACTAGTCATGCCTGCCAGATAGAGTACCTTCTCAGAGGTTACTGACCCTTCATAGCTCTGTGAAAGCCTTTTCCAAAACCAGACTTCTTAATCATTTGTTGGGATTCAAGCCTGTGAGGGATACCCATAATCCATTACTTCTGAGACGATATACATTGCATTTAACACAGTCCACCACGTTTCAGCAATACTAGATAAGATGTAATGGAACTGTAATGAAAATAATTACGTGTTGTTAGGCTCCGGCTGTCAATGGCACTGTTGGAAACAAGATTACAAATAAACTGATCACAAAACACCTCCATAATCTACACTTTTTAACAGGATTGTTTTCTATTCATTAGTCTTCCAGGACCGCTATGACTTGTCACACCAGTTGAAGATCCTGTGCTCTGCTTATATATTGTGTTTTCTGAATGTGCCTCTTAATTCTGGATTCAAATGTGTTGTGGCTGATGATGTTGGCCACAGTTACCCATGCTGCCTTCACACTCTATTATCTTTCTTTTCTTTTATGTATGCATTCTGTGAGGTTCCTGGCTTCTGGTATGTTACCAACTTCCCATACAGATTATGAACCATGCATTAACATAACTGATGACGAGGCACTTCTCTGCAGTTTGCCTCTCCAAGTAGGCATATTCTGATGTATGTGATAGAGATCTCCAGTTTATATCTTGGAATGCACTAGGCAGCATTCCTTTTCAGAATGCTATAGACAGACATGTTTCTAATTGGACAGATTCCTCTTCAGATAAAAAACACATTCTTAGCCTGTTAAATGTTTTCAGAAGAGCATTAACAGTTGTTAACCAGTTCCTGTCTGCTTGCACTGTGGCTGGTGGGGATTACTGAAATGGCAGCTCTTTTCACCCCAGCAACATAAAGCAGGCAAGCTGTGACAAAGGCTGTTACATTTACATATGTGGAGCGTGACTGCCTGTGTGATGCAGGAAAAAGGGTAACAAAATATTGGTTCCCTGAAATAAAACCTTTCACTTGCTCAAACATCTGTGTAGGTGTATGTAGTGTCTTAAATTGCAGAATGAGCAAAATCAACATGGCAGTGATGTGCAAGTAAAATTTATATGCTTCCCTGATCCCTGGGTCTTTCATAACTCTTTCCTAACCTGTAAGATACAGTTGTTATCAGCCTGATACTAGAAAGCACCAAAACCTTCAGAGGAATTAAATACAGCAAGTGAATAAAACTGATGTATGAAAATGTTTTATGTTGCTAGTACTTTATTGGTAGCTAGTTTTTATGCTTAGAACTAAGAAATCTTCATGCTTTTTCAGTTTTGAGATCTGTTTTAGCAAATCCTTAATAATTTACTTGTACCATAAGATGAATGTTAACGATGTAACTCACTAGTGGCTGTTCTTTCACTGGAAAAAAAAATAACTTCCATCACACAGATAAAAATACAGACTAACTGAAAAAGTGCTGGGTTTTCTTTACTTAATTCATATTGTGTGTATTGCCTTTTTTCAGTCTCAGGCTTATCACTGAATATTTTTATGTTACTTTGGAGATGATTGAGGGGAAAAAAAACAGTTGTCATCTGCAGTGAACTTAGTATATAAGCACTGACTGTCCTTTTGCATTTTTTTCCATACTCAGGAATTTCCACCTCCCTTCCAATTGCATTAGTGCCAATGAAAAATATTTTATGTAACGTTTTTCTGTAGCTTTATACATCAGATTGAATTATAGTTTTCATATACATTTTCAAAAAGCAGCAAATCTGAGGTGTTTCCATAAGGCAATACAATTTATGTCTTAAGATACTTATTTTAACAAATGAATTGCTGAATGTAATGTAGTTCAGTTCTTTCCTCATCATTGCTTAATTATAGTAATTACAGCACAGTTTAATTCTACCAGAACTAACTTATTTGTCTTCATTCCAAAGGTATCAATTTTCATTAGGGAACAGGCACATAAACAATTTCAAACGGTAGTTATTTCTCTGAAGGAAGAGTTTTATTCCAAAGCAGACGCATTGATTGGAGTGTGTCCAGAGGTAACAATTATTACTTATATTTTTGTTAAATAATGCAAGCTGATTCTGTTGCAGTACTGATTTACATCTTAAGAGTTAATACAGTGACTCATGTATGAAACTATATTGTTGGATTTGAAGTATTTTGTGTTTAGAAATAACTACATGTATTCTCTTGATGAAAAGATCACTTTGGTAACTCAAGCTCATTACTCTAAGACTGTTGCTTACAAAATGCTTAAATCAGACGTTTTTAATTGTATGATCCTTCCCCTTTTCAGCATGATGACTATGTGTTCAGTCGAGTACTGACTTTGGATCTTACCCAGTTTCCAGAGGATGAAGAAGAAACAGAGAATAACAAACGCAGATCTTCAGAATAAAAGCATGGATGGATTTAGGGTCAGGAGGCAGGTAGAACTGTGTTTACAGCTGACTGTTAAAAACCTTTAGTTAGAATATGGTCATTAATGGTTAATAGAAACATATTTACCTTTTAAAAAAAAAAAAAAAAGGCATTTTCTTCAAGTTTTTGTTTGTTTGTTCTGCTGCCTTAAGATGAATTATAAGCACACTGTTACGGAGCATAAGACTTTTTTTTTTTTTAATGAGAAGAGATATGTTTAGTTGTATCTCCAGTGCATGCTAGCACTGGACTATCTCAAGACCTTTACAGTCTCTTTTCTATGATGCAGCTGCCTCTGTTTACATTCAGGTGAGATTATTTTGCTTTTTTGAAAAACAAACAAACAAACAAAAAAACCCAAGATACTGGAATATGGCTGTTGCTTTCTGTGATTTCTTGATGGCTGTAATACATCAGTTGTCCACTGTGGGATTATGAAAATAGTCAATTTTACAAAAGCTCACCTCCTCTCTCCAGAGGTTTGATGTACCCTGGAAGAAATTCCCAAGGCATTTTCCCCCACACAGAATGGGAAAGAATAAAACAGGTGTGAGGCAGCTTCCAGACAAGCCTTAGAAAAAGAGCATCTTCTGTTAGTTTGCATTTGAGAAGAGTTAATATGTAGGTGTCCCAGTGCATTCAAGGTGGATGTGCTTCATCTAGGGATAATGAAGTTGGTTACAGAACAAGTTTGAGATCTAGAATCACTTAATGTGGCTTCTGTTGCACCTTGGTGTTTACTGATGAGCTTTATTGGGCTTGTACTTGCTCCTGATTATTTCTTGCATTCATATACCAGTTTCCTGCAGTCTACCATGGCTGTTATATACTTAGATCTTCTGATGTGTTGCTAATAAAAGTGCTTGTTGCACTCAGCAGTTGAGTTTACTAGGTAAGGAAGGAAGGACCTATGCAAACAGATAGACTGTTCCTAGGAAGAATGCTACAATGACATAAATGTGTCCACCCAGCTGTAGACAAAGGTTTATCAAATAGTTACATTGTAGCCCCATTCCATTAAATAAAGTTATTTACTCTGAATATAATCCATGAGTAAGCTTAATTCCTTTGTATTAATGTATTAGGCATGGCAGTGTTTTTATTGATGTGAACAATGAACAGAAGGAAAGCAGACTCGTAGTGTTTTTCAGGGACCTTTGATCCACGAGTTATCACACTGTGTTATCAACACAAATAGAGAAGTTTTGCTTTTTAACCATTTAAAAGAACACTTGGTTGAAAGCTTATATGGGCCCACGCAAATACACTGAGAATAACTAACCTGAATATTAAAGACAGAAGTAAAGAAGGCAGTCAGAATCTCAGCCTTTTCCTTGTTCTCAGTGACAATGTTTTGCACTGTTTATTAATTCATTGACTGACAGCTGCATTCCAAATTATGTAGCCAAATAAAAATTGTATACCTTTAAACACAGTTTCATCATCATCTATGGGAGACTTAAAAAACTATATTAGAGAATTAGGAATGAAAGAGGTCTGTGAGGATGCCTTTGAAAGTCTGGATGTGATGAAATTTTCAGCAGGAATGAGAGATCTCATCCTGCAACAAGCCCCAACACACCAGTATGGTTCTTTGGTATCCATACTAAACCCTCTGAGGGGGGGTTATAATAGATAGAGGCCATAATACAACAGGCCACCCAATTGGTGGCAGGTCTGTGGGGGACACACCAATCAGCACCAATGAGCCAGGCACAATGTCTAAAGAGAGGTCAGAGGTCCATCTATGACCACAACCTTGGAGACCGACCTCTAAAGTAATCTGATATGGATCCATTAAGGTCTTAAGTAAGCAAATGTTCAATTACCTGATTAGGGCAGGAGTTCAGTTTAAAAAGATTGGCAGCCTAATCAGGTCCTATCACAATTAATCAGACAATTAAAGCAGAAGGAGTTAACAATCATAGAACGCATTCCATTAGAGAACAGAAATGTGGAATCTAGTGGATTTCAGTCCCATCAAAAAAGAGTAAGCCTCCTCAAACAGCCCAGGCAGCTGCAGCTAAGCCATCAGAGGAGAAAGACTTAGGGATTGCCAAGCTAATGGCATAACACAGGAGCCAAAATCCCTTGGTACTGTGGCCTACAGCAGAGGCTGGAGGCACTATGTTGAACTAATGATTCATTGGTCCAGAAAGAACATTCAGCAGGCTGTGGCACTAGTGGAGTAGAAACATCAGTTGTATCACAGAATCATAGAATGGTTTGGGTTGGAAGGGACCTTTAAGATCATCTAGTTCCAGCCCTCTGCTATAGGCAGGGACACCTTCCACTAGACTCAAAGCCCCATCCAGCCTGGCCTTGAATGCTTCCAGGGAGGGAACATCCACAACATCACTGGGCAACCTGTTCCAGTGTCTCAACATTAAAGAATTTCTTCCTATTATCTAGTATAAATCTACCTTCTTCCAGTTTAAAACTTTCCCCTCATCCTGTTCCTACGTGCCCTTCTAAACATTCCTTCCCCAGCTTTCCTGTAGGTCCCTTTCAGGTTCTGGAAGCCTCCCTCCAGAGCCCTCTCTTCTAGGCTGAAGAGTCCTAGCTCTCTCAGTCTGTCCTTGTAGGAGAGCTGCTCGAGCCCTCTGGTCATCTTTGTGGCCCTCCTCTGGAGCCCCTCCAAGAGCTTTATGTCATTCTTGTGTTGCATGCCCCAGAACAGGATGCAGGGTAGAGAGGTAGAATCATCACCTGTTGGCCACACTTCTCTTGATGCAACCCAGGATGCAGTTGGCTTTCTGGGCTGCAAGCACACATTGCCAGCTCATGTTAAGTTTCTCATCAACCCCAAATCCTACCCCTCAGGTTTGCTCTCAAGCCATTCTCCACCCAGCCTGTATCTGTGTTTGAGATTGCTCCAGCCAAGGTGCAGGACCTTGCACCTGGCCTTGTTGAACTTCACGAGGTTAGCATAGGCCCACCTCTCAAGTTTCTCCAAGTTTCTCTGGATAGCATCCCTTCCCTCTGGAGTGTCAGCTGCACCACTCAGCTTAACGTCATCTGCAAACTTACTGAGGATGCACTTGATCCCACTGTTCATGTTGCTGACAAAGATGTTAAACAACACTAATCACAAGCACTGATCCCTGAGGAATGCCACTCATCAGTAGTGTTCACTTGGACATCGAGCTGTTGACTGCAACTCTGAGTGCAACCATGCAGCCAATTCCTTATCCCTTGAGTGGTCCATCCATCAAATCCATTTTTCTCCAATTTGGTGACCAGGACATCGTGGGATAGCATCAAAATGTTTTGTACAAGTCCAAGTAGGTGATGTCAGTTTGCTCTTCCTTTATCCACTGATGCTGTAACTCTACCATAAAAGGCCACCAAGTTTGTCAAGCATGATTTGCCCTTGGTGAAGCCACGTTGGTTACCACCAATCACCTCGTCTTTATTTTCCACATGCCTTAATAGGGTCTTAATGGAAGATCTGCTCCATGATCTTACCATGACTGGCCTGTAGTTCCCTCGGGTTTTTTTTTTTTCCCTTCTTGAAAATGGGGTTATGTTTCCCCTTTTCCAAGGCTTTTAGCTCATACTAACAAAGAAAACATTGCTGGTAATTCCCTTGTGTTCCATCTACATTCAGCACAAATTGCTTTCTCTCAACTAGAATGTTATTTATTCCTTATTGACAAATTAACTGAGTATGAAGCACACGGTTAGTGAGAAACCAGTTTCTAAAGATCATTTCACACTTTCAGACATGATGTTTTCATGCCCTATTTTCAGTAATGCATTTCCATTTAGTTCCCAGATTTTCATTTGTTTTGTAATTAACCTTTGCAACACTAGTTAACTGGATGTTTGTTCACGTTGTTGACCTTTCTGATAAATTCATCTCTGAAACCTAAAACAAAAAATAAAATAATTCTTAACGCACCTTCCTTGGAAAAGGCCAAATTTAAATACAGTTGTGTCACTGTTACACTTTTTTTTTTTTCCAGCAACTATTTTAAAATCAACAATCTCTATATCAGTTAAGTAGCACACTCGTAGAAAGAAAGCTCACGTATGAGTGCTGACTCCTATGGTTCCTTGTTAGCTCAGCCAACTGATATTTTGAAGTTAATGGAGACAGAAGTAAAATATATTTGTATCTAAACAAAAGAAAGTTTATCATACCCACTAAAATGTTTGTTCATTTCAAGTAAATAAGTGCAAGGTTTTCCTTGCTTTGTCGTCTTATTGTTTCTTTTTGTTTGCTCGCTTGTTTTACCCCAGCACTAAGTCTTCCATGGTCAGAAATTTATTACATTACCTAAAAATAAAATTGTTGAATATTCAAGACTTCATTTCAGAAATCCAGATTCAACATTTCTACTCGCTGAAGTTTTTTGTGTAGTACTTTACCGAAGTACTTTAAATAAAAAATTATTTCTGTATTCAGTCAAGATCTTTGTTTTAAATAAAAAAAAATAATCTCAAGCAGTTATCCAACAATTTTATGACAAACTTCTACAAAATTTGTGCATCATCTTTATTTACAAACAGCCAGTAGTATAAATTTCCAAAATAGAAATAAACAATTGACAGGAATTCATTCATCCTTCTGTCGGTCTCAGCACATTTAAGCATTCTGGCATGCAGAACAGAAAACAGTATTTTTTAAAGTAATATAAACCAAAGAAAGAACAAAGATAAAAAGGATTATACTTTCAAAATCATATACATCTTACAAGTCTTATACTAGAGCACTATATAGTCTGACCGTAATGTCTCCTACTTTGCTATTAAAGAGGTGAAAAAGATTTATGTTCCTGAGAAAGGAAAATATTTTAACAAAACCAAACTGATACAAAAAATAAAATGTAAGTCTCAACATTTCTTTAAAAAAAAAAAAAAAACTTTCCCTTTTTGAAAAACAAACAAAAACTGGGTTCACATAGGAATCCAAAAGAAATCCAGATATTAGGCACTTCTAGAAAAGCAGCTACATGTACAGAATTTTTGTATTGTGTGTTCTGTAGAAAAACAACTCGGTGCAGCCTAAAACAAATACTACGTTTTTATTACCAAAAACCAAATTACATATTCAAAATGCTATAAAACAGGCTCAAGAAATTAAAAGAAAACATACTTCTTTCCAAACAAGAAGCTCACCAGTTACTAGAAGGAGTCTAATTAAAAACATCAAGGCGATTAACAATTCCTATTTCTACAATACAGTTTAACACAGAGACGATGCTAAAGCAAGGTTACAAATATTAAAGCAGGCAGCTACGATCCTCACTGCAAAACCCTGGAAGTTGTCATCTCTAATGTGTCATCTTGTACACATTATTCACGCTAGCTGACCCAGGAGAAACAGAATCATGCTGAAGGATCTGAGCGAGCCAGTTCACTTGAAATCAAACATGAAATGAAATTTCTGATTCTACCTTCTAACTCACTGAAACCGATATATTTAGAAGGCAGAACAAGTTTCAGCTATTTATTCAAAACACACTGTTATAATGAAGAGAAGTTCAGCTAGCAACTATAAATCTAGAACTAAGACACTCAGAAGTTACTTTATTATTATTATTTTTAACTGTTGTCATCAAAATGGCAGTTGTGTCTCATACTCTGAAATCCATGAAAGCACAGAAACATTTCCCTGAGGCTCTACATGGTAAATATGATATATCAGATACAGAAAAACAGAACCTAAACATTCACGATTCTGATCTCATTTGTTTTACAGTTTAACAGAATGTACTCAGGCAATTCAGCATCTCTCCCCATCCTGAAATCCATGTAGTACAGATCTTTGTCTCTGCTGTTCCCACACAGGATTAGTGAGCTGCTATAACACTCCTTCTCACAAGAACATCCTTCATCAGGCATAAGATCTCGAATGTCACCCTTCTACAACAATCTCTAAGTACAGAGAACATCCTTTAACTCTCCAACAATCTTCTAAAGCCAATTTAAATCGAAAGCCTATAACAAACTGCATATTGGCAAGAAACTTTGGCTACAGCGTCATCACTTAGAAATCCCCAAGTTTCATTACATTAATTCTTGTGGCTATGTTTCTTCCTTCATTTTATTATTATTATTATTTTTTTTAATATAAGGATGTAGTTTTTTTCTTTGGCTTTGAAACACATCTCAGTGTGTGGTTGTGGAAAACGCAGACTGCAGACCCCGATCCCTCAAGAAAGCACCGTGCCAGAGCCTACAGTTCACAAGGCTGCTTGCCAACTCCAAGGTTCACATGCTGAAAGCTCATTTGGAAGCAAGAGGCCTATGTCTGGAAATCATCTGACTAAGAAGGAAAATTAAAACCTCCCTATGACAGAGGGACATCAGCATTTCTGAGGAAAACCAACACGGACCCCATCTGCAAATGAGGTTTTTTGTTATAATAGTACCTCCAAGCTGTTTTCTTTCACTGTCAGTATCCTACAACACGCTGCGCTATGAAGAACTCCGGCACGTTCAGAGCACAGACAACAACCAACTTACAGCAAAACACGTTAAAATCTACAGAACAAACTCCTCTACAAAGGGTTCACAATGCAAAAAAGATTCACAAAGGAGATGCAAATTGTTTTCTCAGAAAAGGACTGCATTTTTCCACTACCCCATCCAGCAAAGCGTTTGGGAAGATGCCTCCAAAAAAGCTTCAATAATCACATGTATAACTTGCCAAAACTTCGAAACAGTCGCGTCCCGCGACGCTGCCAACACCAATATTTTAGGCTTTAGTTTTTGCTTTTATCCGTACAGCACCAACACGGAGCAGCCACACGGCTGCCCACAGCAGAGCTCGTAGTAACGGCCATGGCGGTACAGCGGCACTGCACGCCCCGCCCCGAGCCACCTGCTGCGGGCAGCGCCCAGCTGCCCCGCCTCTCGCCGCCACAGCGCCCCTCGCGCCGCCCCGCCCAGTGCGTTACCTCAGGGCGGCGGTCTCGCATTGCTTCTTCCTTAGCTTTCCCCGCCGGCTGGGAAACAGCCTCCCCGTGTGCCGTGTTCCGCCGCAGACGGTGGCCGCCCTGAGAAAGCGCAGTGGGGCGGGTGGTGCCCCTGGCCGGAGCCTCCGTCCTCTGCTATGAACTGCTCCCCTCGTCACTCCCTCCCGCTGTTGGTACTGCAACACGTTTTCTCCTCAAACGAAAGACAGTCAGTCAGTCAGAGCTGTCAGCTCAGAGAGGCACCTGAGTTCCACAGAGCCGCTCCCACATATGCCAGGGGATGTTGGCGAAGTGTGAGACCCTCCTGTACTTCTCTTCACTCCTAAAATGGAGCTGAGCAATGTTTGCACGCCTGTACAAATCCCAGAAACACTTTAAAGGCAAAAATACAGGTTAGCAGTCTACTAGTCTGCAGTTACAGAAAGGGGAGGGGTAACCTTGAAGATTAACGGCAATTGAAATCACAGATGATGCAACTATTAAAAATGCTGAAGTACTAGACTGATGAGAAAACAACACAGAAAGAAAAGGAAGAAAAGACATCGTTTAATTACCATCAGTGGATGCATCCATGGGTAGGGTCGAGCGATTTGAGCTGATCTGAGCATAGCATTGGGATGTGCTAACAGCAGGTGGCATGTATACTGTGCACGGACAGCAAAACAGCGTGCTATTCAAACACAGCCTGCTTTATCTAGTCTAGTTTAAAAGCCAATAGCTACAGCTCTCATCCTGTTCAAATCATTTTATTTTTTTTTAATTCACTTAAAGGCAAAGTCTAAAAGCTCAAGTTCCTTCACCGTGATTTATTATAATATTCAATCAATAACATTTATCTCAATTCCATTTTATTTTCCAGCAGCAGTTTCCAGGTTTATTTGCAGTGCTGTGTGTTTAATTAGGCCATGTCCTGAGAGGGCTCAGATATGTAAGGAAAACCCAAGATGAGCAAAGACACACTGCACCTAAGGGTGCTTTCAGCAAGAACTGCTCCCCCAGTTCCAGCTGTAAAACTTTTGAAAATGTGACGTTGCCTGATTTCAATTTCTTCTGGATAACACAATACCATGTTCTGGGTAACGGACTTCTGAAGTGCTTATTGGCATAAGCTCCCTAAGCATAGGCTGCAAACGATTTTGGTTTTTTTTCCTGTAGTTCCATGTTTTGGGGTACAGTCAGGATTCAAAAGTGTTGTATGCATGTATACAAGCATTCTCTTTTGTCTATTAAATGTCAGTTGTACTGACATTCTGGCATAGTTTTAGGAAGAATTTTGATAAAGACAGCCAGTTTTACAGCTGGAACAAAAAAAGGTTTTCTCTCCATATCCTGTGATACTTTCACAAGTGCAGTTGTATTCAGCCCACTGACTTTATTAACTTCTATTTTACATAAGAGCACTGTGTCCTTGTGAACTATACATGTAATCTTCCCTAGACATCATTTCTCACTTTGTCATTTTTTATATTAAAGTTATATTATATTCGTAGTGTCCCCAGAAAGTCTTAAAAAACAATGTGGAGATTGATAGTCATAAGGAAGATGGAGGACAGGATCACAGAGAGCAGAAAGGGTGAAGCAAGAATGAGGCTACAGTCTCACCTGAAATTTCAAGACTGAGGGAGTTAAGAGAAGCCCTGCAGTACTTCCATCTCTTTTGCCTTTCACCATTCACTGCGGTCACTCAGTCCAAAAGGCAATTTAACATGCTGGTGTTTTGGGTTCAGTACACCTGGAAGTCAAACCTGTTCTCTTTTAAAAGAGCCAGTGATGTTGTTCTCTGAAGCCTCGGAGAAAAACCAGCGTTTTTGTGCTTGGAATACTGTTTGACACTGCCTTGCAGTACAGTTGGAATGTAAATAATTTGATAAATATCTCTGAATATTTTTACAGCTGTAGATAGGAGTCACAAAGGCTTGCTAAATATTTTCCTGAGTTGACTCAAGGTCAGACCCATCCTCTCAACTTATGATACCTAATATTCTTTGTTTCACATTACTTTTAAACTGAGAGGAAATATCTATGAAGAAAAGCCCTCAAATCTTTTTTTTTTTTCATAAATGTTATTACTTTTTCCCAGTACGTCTTGCCCCTTTTACATCCGCAGACAACAACAACTTATTCAAAAACAACAGTAATCACAACAGTAATAAATTACGTAAGCTCTAGACTTGCTCACAAGGAGTTGTAAAAGTCACTAAGGGTGAAGAATATTAATATTTTCCAACCAAATTAGATCCAAGCATAGTCACACAAAACACAATCAAAAGGAGCTTTAGTATAATTTTCCAAATATACAGCAATAAGCAGCAGTGTATTTTTTCATTACATTTTAAATTACATTTTCTTATTATAATTCAAGCTGTGTATGACAGAGACAAGCAAATAATGTTGCTAGAAATTGGGGGGAAAAAGCTCGGTAGCAAAAGCCATACTTCAAAGAGAATGGTAAAATGTGTTTAAATATAAACTTTGAAATAGAAAGGAGTTTCTTTCAAGAAGCAACAAGGAAAGGTGTGTACTGTTGCTGCAAGTGAGAAACTCAGTGACAGGCAGAACACGTTTTAAATTAAATAACTGTAGAAGCTTACCACTTGATTCAACCTCAGGTTAATCTCCCATATTATGCTAAATCCATATGCTTATCCAAGTGTACCAAACAATATATTCATTCCGTGGCTTATTTTGGGCTTTATTGCTACCTCTGTGAATACACTTAAAGTGATGTAATCAGGATAAGCTGGTTGGTTTTGGCTAAATGAGGCACTGAGTCTGATTTTTCAGCAGTTTAATAAGTTTTGATATCCTTATATCCTTATAAATCCTACAATGCATATGCCAGATCCTCATGGTTGAAAAGAAAACCAGCAAAACTCACAATGATAATTTATTGAGTTTATTGAAAAACATCTTTAACAGATCAACAAATTCACATCTTAACTTACTTCATAACAGAAAACCTGCATGCTCTTGTTGATTGAGATAAAATTCCTTCTACATGCACAATTGAGCTTCTTGTTACTCCCTGATAGTCGCTCACTCTTTTCTAATGCAGAGCTGGCTGGATCTTACTAGTTTGTCATGTCTGAAAGCAGAATAGTTTGTAAAATGCTTTGAAGAAGGAAGATACTATCAAAAATTCAAAGTATGTTTTCAAAAGCCAGTGTCAGTTCACTTTGAGTTTAATTATGATTGAATATAGAGATGAATTTTCTAAGTAAACCTTGAGTTTTCACTTGCAGCACTGTATATGCACAAGACCTGCATTGTGACATGATCTTTAAAATAACTCAGGATGTAACTGCAACAGCACATTAGAGTTTACTTTTAAAATTACCAAGTGATGAGTGACAGATACCAATAGAGTTCTCCCTACAGTTGACTTTTACTTTACAGAGCATAACTTCATGTAAGTTCTGCATTACCTTGCACGAAGCTCTCTCACAGTCTGACTCCCAGTCAGTTCTTCCATAGACAAAATTTACTGATGTTTCTCCAGTAACTCCAGGTTGTAATGAAGTGCTTTGCTATAATGTATCCTCCCATTTTAATGAGTAACCTACCATTCTAATGAGGACTGCAGATCCATGCCGAGGGTTCAGGGATGTTTGGGTTCTCTCTCATTCTTTTATTTGAGAACCTGGTCTTTCATGCAGGAGCCCGTAGATACTGTAACACTAAAGCAAGACATTCAGGCAAGATTATAACAGCAGTGTCTTCAGGCCTCAGCTTTAACCATTTGAGAAATATGTAATCGATAACGGCTTGAAAAGGTATAATGTGAAGGTCCTACTTTCTACAGAAAAATCAAAAAGGTAGTAGGCAACTTTTGAGTTTTAAAATTCCACTTGAATGTACTACAGAAATTTCTGTAAGAAACATTCAGCCTGTTTTTTTTTTTTCTTTTTTTTCTTTTTTTCCTTTTTTTTCTGGCTCCAAGGCTCCAATGAGGCACAAAAGGCTCCATAATCTAAACATATTCAACCTTTCTGTGGCAATGAGGCACAGACTCAGATGCAAATGATCCAAATTGTTTATTACAGGTTCTCACATAACTTATATACATTCACAAGTTTCCTTTTTTGGCTTTCCCATCCTCCCTTACCACTTTCCCATCTGCCTTTACATGTCAACAAAGTATTCCACAAACACCCCTTAACTGTGCACACAGGTGCTCATCTGATCAGAGCCATAGGCTGTTCCTTTTGCTTTTCTCTTCTTCTAGAGATGTCCTTGATTCTCAGCCTTGCTTTCTCATGCTATTTATCTTGCTTCATAGCTGCTGCTCTGAATAGTCTTTCTTGCATTCCCACACCTCTCTTTCACTAAATTTATTAGATTTATTCTGGAAGTTATGAACTCCAATATTCAGTCACATTGCAACACGACTCACTCCAGAATTCCCCATACCCATTTTTAATAAGAAACAGTATAATTAGAATTAGAGTTCCTCTGTTAATGCAAGCATGATTAGTTCATTTGTGGTTAGATTTTAAAGGCTGGCTTTCTAATACATGTCAGTCTTCTCCTACTAATTCCCTTATGATGAATCTTGGAAGTAGAAAAGAAAAACATAATAAAAGAATATCAAAGCCAATTTACCTGTGCAATACATTCCAGGCTGAAAATCTTCCTTGTGAGACAGTCCAGGAAGGTTCACCTGGGTGATTATACTCTGTTGTTTTGTTTCTTCTTTTTATTTTTTTTCTTTTCTTTTTTTTTTTTTTTTTCTTTGTAATTGTGTGTGAAGATAAGAGAGTTAAAAGGTTTGAGTAACAGGAATTTTCTAGGATTTCAAGCTTGTTCAGACTCATTGTTAATTTTCCTTCAGTATCTTCTCATCTGCTAGTTAGAGCAAATACTTGCACTGCACTCCACAAAATGCTTGAGCAAGAAGAAATCCTGTACGAGACCCTATTAGTAATACCCTCAAATTTAAGGCTTGATTTGCCGTCTTGAAGTGAACCAGCATTGTGACTAAAGCTTTTCTTGAGTCTCAGTACAAAAATCCGTTGCCTTATGTATTTTGTTCTTCAACTTCTCAGCAAACCAAAAAGCTGTTAAAAATTATCTACAACAAAAGACCTGCAGAAATAAGAAAGAAAATATTCACTATCTGCATAAGTGTTCATACACCACAGATATTCATCTGATTAACATTTATGGTGACTAGTTCTAAATACAGGCATCCAAGAACTATTTCCTGGAAAGGCATTGGAGTATGTTGTAGTCATACACAGCTGTTAACAACCAGAGAAAAATCGAATTCAGTCTGCAGCCCTCTTTGTGGCTATGTTCTTACATAGCACAGGTTACAGAAATTAGTATTTGGGCAAAGAATTCTATCCAATAATATAATAATATAAAATTACTAAACATAGAATTTGTTGCCCAGAGGTACTCCTGTACGTTCTAGAATATGTCACCAGTTCTCAAATATAATTAAAGAAAGGAAAGAACAAGAAACCATTCTGATGACACAAATTGAACTGCCTTGTATTAATGCTTGTGACTTGGTCAAATAACTTCCTTTATCAATTTTAATTGGATACCTCCTGTCCATGTGTTTGAACTGTTCCATGATTTTATACAGGAACATAGTGATTAGATTTAGAAGGAATCTGTTGAGTGTATAAGTTCAAGTCAATATTTTAGCTGTGTTATTAAATAGCCAGAAGCTGAGTCGCATTGGTGGGGACAGGAGTCAGTACCTAAATTTTGAGACACTTGTGACAGATGGTGATTTCTTCTTGTAGGTTTCACAGATAACCAGGGGACTGCAGAGGAATGGTAAGATTCAGGAATCCTGGGTTCTTGTTCAGGATTTATAAAGAAGTGTTTTATATTCTGTATTCCTGATTTCATCCACGCAGCATCGCCTCTGTTCTGCTCCTGCTGACCTCTCCTTGTCTTGTCTATATGCCATGTTGATACTTTGTCTCTAGTTTCTTCCACACTCCTCACTCTCCCTTGTTAATTTCCAATTTCTTTACTCAGTCAGCCATTCTCTAATTTTTAGGGATAGCCATTGATTGATAGTATATTCAATACAGGTTTTTTGTTTCTTTGTTTGTTTGGTTTCTTGTTTTTTTTTTTGCTTTTTTACCAGGTCACATTTAATTTCCTCTTTCTTTATCCCTCAGGACTTAAACTGTTCTTTTCTCTCAGCACGAGGTTCCATTCTTTGTCCCTTCTCTGGCTTCCTGTGCCCTAAAAATCCCTTTTCCTTGAGCACCTTGGCCCCCTGTCAGACTTGTTGTTGCCAAACCAGGAGTCCACTGGCCATGTTACCACTGACCATGGAGTCATAGAATCTCTCCTTTTTTATATACAGACAACTCCATCTGTCTATTACCCCTTTTTCTCCTCTGCCCTCACTCTAGTTCATGGTTGTTGTTTTTTTCCATTTAAATGGCCTTGCCCTATACATTTCAGTTGCCCTTTCTTCCTGTTGCCTAATTCTGTTTGCTCAGTAAATCCTGTTCAGAGCCACTTCCTGCTCTTTCCTTTGGCATTGCCTACAACTCCACCATATTGCTCTCCCCTCTTTCTTCCTCTCCCACTATCTCTTCTCCTTCTGACACATTTAAACCAGATGTTTCCCTACCTCCTTTGCAATCAGCTATGGAGGGAAACAAGGCCACTGCCTGAAATTCCCATCAAGTGAAATCTTTGGCTGCCCTTGGGCAGCCATTACAGGCAGGGCATCCTCCAGGTTGTAAGACTGAGACAAGGCATGTTTGATTGTTCTGGAGATGATGTTCCCCCTACAGAGAATCAGTGCCTGATTTAGTGATTAGCACCCCTGCTCATGGCAGTTGTGTTAAAAACTACACAAGTCACTCTGAAAGTAATGCTTCCTATTTATTTCCTATTTATTACGCGGATAACAACAACACTATTTCATAGAGCAAATTCTCAGCTACAAGACACTATTCTTCAATGTTATCACCACTATTAGCTATGCATTTTTACCAGTGGTGAACAAGAGCCTGCATGCTGACCTTGTCAAAACCTGCACCAGTGGAGGTGACCCACTGTTGCTGTTGCCACTGCTGAAATGCACCACCTACCACCTCACTGTGCTCACATTCACTGTTTGGTTTCCATAAATATTCAGAAAGCATCAGTGAATGTCAGTGAGTGCCACTTTTTTCTGTGTGAAGTAATTCATTGACACACCTTTGCTTTGTATACTCTTCCATGTCAGATGCCATTTTGTCAGCCTACCCCTCTGCTATCATCTGTCAGACAGTAACAAAACATAGAGGAATACTGGCAGGAAAGTTCAACCTCTGTTGCTGTACCACAGACATCTGCCTCTGATGTCATGGGCCAATATAATAAAATTGGAGGCATCATTTACAGAGCAGCCCTTTTCTAATAAGGAAGGCATCCTCTGAAGTATTATATCACATGGTAAGTTACTCTTTACCATCTGACAGATGACTCATCTCGAGGACATTATGCCAAGCAATGCATAAAATGTCACAGAAATCATAAAATTTTGCACACAGTTCATTTCTAAACGGAGCTATTATTGCCTGAGTTTGCAGTTATGATTCCTAGGAACCATTAAAATACATAAAACACATTTTAAAAAAAGCCTATTGAGAGTTAAAGTACTTGTGTACATACTTTTGCCCTTGTTTGCGTTGTGCAACATTTAAGAGCTCCTCTCTTGTAAAAACAAGACCTCATTGTGCTATCTCTTCCAGAAACAGAGAGCAAACCTGGCCCAAAGTTCATGTGGGTAAAGCAGCCAAACGCTTCATCATTTGGCACCAGAGAAACTTTGCTATACAACTGAGGAAAGCTCCAGATCCCACACCTGGAAAAGGCTGATTTTTGCAAACAGTTGTACATGTATTACCTTGTTATTAGTATGGATATAGTGTATCACAAAAATCGTAAATGGATTGCAGGATTCCCTTTATATTAATCAAGATACTTCTCCTGAGGAATAAAAATATATTAGTATCATGCGTTTTGTTACTTCTAGCTCATGTAGTCCCTTTTTATTTCCCCACTGTATTTGAAACCTTGGAGCAGTGTATATGCCTGGCACATTCCCAGTTTTATGCACCATTTTCGTCAAAATGGAATATTTAAGTCATTACTTCCAAAGCCTTATCTATACTCAGAATGAATCATCTGCAGAGGAATCTGTGTATATTGTCTCAGTTACAGTGTGCCCAGGGCACTCACCCCACAGTCCTGGATTCGTTCCCAGAAGCAGTGGGTTCTGGGAGATTTTTAAAACACCTTTTAAATTGTTGGATGACAGACAACTAAATTAAGTTTTTAAGTGCAGATGCATGCACCAATCTCTCTCACATACACCAGAAACGCATGCATTTTCAGTACATACTGCGTGCTACCTGTACGTCACTACTGACCATATGAAAATAGGCATCAGGTAAAATATTCCACTGTTTATATCTGGCAGAAGTTTCTTCACAAATAATCTGGAATTCCTATCATGTCTCTGTTCTGTGGGCTACCTTCTAATAAGCATTGATAATGAAGTTTTCCCATCACTTTCTTTTTAAGGAACTTCGTTTTAAGATATTTTCTGATATTCCCAATGTCTAACCAAGCTGACTGACATTTTTCAAGAGGTAGAAAATACTCCAGAAAATTCACTTAAACAATCCAGCATTTTCTAAGAGGAAGGCTAGGGAAAACAGTAGATTCACAGAATCATAGAATGGCCTGGGTTGAAAAGGACATAATGGTCATTTAGTTGCAACCCTCCTGCTATGTTCAGGGTCACCAACCACCAGATCAGGCTGCCCAGAGCCACATCCACCTGGCCTTAAATGCCTCCAGGGATGGGGCATCCACAGTCTCCTTGGGCAACCTGTTCAGTGCCTCACCACCCTCTAAGTGCACTCGATGCCATTGTCTGCATCATTGATTAAGATGTTGAGGAGCACTAGTCCGAAGACCGACGCCTGAGGGACATCACTTGTGATCGGCCTCCACCCTCACACCGAACCTTTAATCACAACCCTTCAGCTGTGTCCAGCCAGCCAATTCTTAATCCATCGAACAATCCATCCTTCAAATCCATGCCTCTCCAATTTAGAGAGAAGGATATATTGAGGGACCATGTCAGAGGCTTTGCAGAAGTCCAGGAAGATGACATCTATCACCCTTCCCCCATCCACTGATGCTGTCTCTCCATCATAGAAGGCCAAAATAATTTTTTTTTGTCCTTGTTTAATAGAATACATATATATATTTGAGTGGCTGTAGCTCTGGTATCTTCTACCAGGATCTTGAAGTTTCATGAGTGAGAACAGGTAGGGAAAATGCATAACATCTGTGCAGAGTAGGAAGTACTTCAACTTCTCCTCATAAAAGCCAGCTATAACAACCTAAAGTATATTTAATATATGTTCTTACGTGGGGAAAGTTAAGCAAGCCCTAAGTGAGCCCTAGCAATTTCCTCTTCCATCTAAGCTCACTCACCTCTCCAAAATCTGGAAAGATGTGCCAGCTAAGCACACTAGAGGAACAACAATGGCTGCTGGTGTCTGGAGGCTTATATTATTATGCTGGCCCAAGTGTCTGAGATAGACGTTGGTGGTATGACAGTAGAGGTTGAACCTTCCCGCCAGTATTCCATCACATTTTGTTACCATGTGATAGATGGCAGTGGAGGGGTAGTCTGACAAAATAGTAGATAGTAGTTCTGTACCTCAGTGTATTGACTGCTCATCTCAATTTAGTGCAGTCCACAAACTTGCTACATGCATACATATGTATGTACTACATACATACTATTTAACATCCAGGTTATTAGTAAATATTGAGGCTTGATACTCCTGTGTTATTTATTAACTGCTAACTCTCATAAAGCTATTGAAATGAGCCCTGGACTGAGATAACTCAGTTGTAAGAAGGACAGGTGCACTTCTCTCTCCTTGTGTAGTATACAAACTTTCCAAAAATTAACACAGAACATTTCCCAAGACTTTTCATATGCAGGAAAGAAAATCTGGAGAAAAAGAAAAGTGAAGTCTTCAATCCATGCAACCTAATGGACATTTTACCACTAATTAGAGACATATTTTATAACTTTAAAAATATCAGGTTGATCATATTAAAAAATCTGTATGGAATTCACAGAAACACAGAATCACACAGAATCACAGAATGGCCAGGGTTGGAAGGGACTTCAAGGATCATGAATCTCCAATCCCCCTGCCACATACAGGGCCATCAACCTCCACATTCAATACTAGATCCCACTAATGACTGGCTGCCATCCTGATGCAACTCCATGTACTATAACCCTCTCTAAGATGATACACATATCCACACATAAACACAGTGTGAGATGTAATAGAATGGTAGAAATCTTGAAGAAGGTTTCTTCACAGCATATCTGTTCAGTGCAAGGTTGGATAAACTAAAGACTATTAATGAGTCCAGTAGACAGATTATCCAATCACCTTAAAGGCTAACCAAAGTAAACACTTACTGTAACTTCTTCATTTAAAACAAAGAAATTAACTCTGGACCAAATTAAGAGCAGAGAGAACATCAGATATTAGAGTCCACTGAAATTAACATATTATATTTGTTTAATTCATTAGCTCTGCAGTATTTTTAATGCATAATGTCACTCCAGTCCAAGCAATAATAAATATTGTTTTAATAGAGGAAGACTGAACAGAATAGGTCCACATGGCATCTGCTGTTTGAAGAACCTAGATCAAAGCTTGCCACAGGATTCAATTTACCATTTTGTAAACAGAAATTTGTTTAATCTTGATACTATTTCTTATCCTATTATGAAATGTTTATTTTTACTTTCAAACCTACTCTAAATTTGTACATATGTTTCCATTTTTAGGTTACCCATTTAAATTGAGGCTTTTTATCACTCTGCATTCAAACATTTTAAAAGTCTGGTCTAAAGCCATTTATCATAAGACTGTAATTTGGCTGTAAATTTCACATATTTGAAGCTGGAAATTATTATTTGTGATATTTGGCAAAAGGGAATGGTTTTTCATAAAAATATTGTTTCATTTGGCTTATGCAGTACTATTAAAATGATGGTGACTCAAGGACTTATTGTGGAAATATCCCCACCTAATGACAGTCATCACTTTATTGCTCCCATCAAAATGCATTCAAAGAAGATCCCTAGCTGCTGTCACACAAGACACTGGAGTTCTCGCAGAACATGTTTGTATGTAAGGGAAGATATGCACAGATGTGATCTGACTCAAGTCTATCACAGCTCAAAAAGCATAATAGAAAAGGTGTTAATTATGCAATTGGAGAAGCACAACAAAATATTTATAGTATACTATGAGTGTGTTAGCTAAGAATATAAAACTGTAAAGCAAAGCATGAAAAGGCAGCTGTGGGCAGATCTATTGTATAGGCACTGAGAGTCTCGAAGCAGGAGGGGAAGCAATGTCCCTTGCTATATTCTTCTTTCTCCAAGACACAAGCAGTGGCTGTGTGAGCATTAGCATGAGGAGGAAAACAGCTGAAGATAGCTGTCACATGTTGTATCTATCCCTTTCAACATGGGGAAAGCATCATCTGAACTCTGTTAGGATAGTGCTGAGGCTGCTGGGCCAGCGAAGGGCTTCTACACAGTGATAACTAGCATTTGTCTCTCCTGGGGGTTTCTTTGCTAGGAAAAAAAGGCATTGCACTGACTAAGGAAGCAGGCTTTAGATCTGTTGTAACATCAGAACAGTGATGGTTAATGTCCTACTCCAAGCTGCAATGATCAGAATGCTGCCTGTGAGCTATGGACAGCCCCATTTACAGCATTTACATATCTTGTTTACCTTTTTGTGTTTCTCATCCATCCTTTTCTTCAGTTAAGCTCCTTCTTAGATAACATCCCTTTTCCATACCGATCCCAGTTTTGCCATACACATATCCAAATGTATAATTTTTGATACTGCCTCCTAGGTTATCTTGGCCTTACAATATAATTGAGGTGGCTTAGGTGGGTGCTCTTGACCTTTCCAGATTCTGCTCCCCTACATGATCCCAGCAGTGACTTTCAGTCACTCACAGAGTATGCCCATTTATCATCAAACTCCCTTTAACCATATATGAAATCCAGCCATTCCTCACAGCATGGCCAAATTATAACCAGGTCTTCAAAAAATCTGGACAGACTTAAACTAACTTTTTTTCATACAGGGATGATCTACTAGAAGTCATAAATGAGGAAAATACTTTAATTTCCTTGACTTATGGTGAATATCAGAAATGCCTGTGAGGTGGCAATGCTTCCCACACTGATGACTGGTAATGCGCCAGTAAGTTAAAAAACACTTGCAAACACAAAAACAGAGTAGATAGGAGTAGTTGAACCTCCAAGAATACTTACTGCTGCCTTGATGGTGTTTGGGTGTAAACTGCAAAGGAAGGATACTTTGTGGAATATGAATAATCTAAGAAATAAACATTCTTGTTGCTATAATAGCCACTAGACAAAAAGATGCAATACTGAAGATAAAAGGCATCACTAGAGCAAATTATTTTCCAAGTAAACATGTGATGGACAGGAAATCTAATGAAAACAAGTATACCATCTTTATTTCAGCTGGTTAGAAAATTATTTCTGCCCCTCACCCATTCAAAATACAAATGTAAAAAATAACCCAAACAATATGTGTTCAAAACAACAATGCAGCAGAAGTGTATTCACATTCGTCTCAGTTTCCTTTTTCCTTTTGTGACATTTCTGACTACAACAATATCTTTTTTTTTCTGAGAATTCTTTGTATTTTAAGTTGTTTTCTAACCTCATGCTTTAAACTATGTTCAGGCTCAAACTCCTTATTAAACTAAGGTTTGAAAAGGATATAAGAACACATGGTCTTATTTCCATCATATTCTGCTATAATTGCCGCATATACTATCAATAATGCATTAATCTTTACTGACATTTCAGCTGAGAATTCTTTTCCTTAAGCCAAATTTAAGAAAAACCCCAGGATTCTCTGTGGCTGCAAAGAGCAGATCACAATTTCAGTGAGTCTGCAGAGTGACGTTCTGTGGCTCTGGTCCTGGTGTGATCTGGCTGGGCTATGGCCAGTTACGCTAATGCCAGGAGGCAGAAGAAGAAATTGAACACTGATAAACTGAATCCAACTGTGCTCGAGGTTTCAAACCTTTGAAAGTGGGGATGTTTCCTGAGAAAGGATCACAGTTCTGGAAAACATTCTGCTGCTAAGCTATGCTTGTATAAATGCAGAGAAAATAGAGAGGCTTTAGTGGATTTGGCAGGTATTATACTGGCAAGTGTGGAAGGGTCTATCCCAGTGTTACTCATACCATTAAGGAGATAACTCCTTTCATCCAGAAGGAATCTGCAATGTTTCAAAGAACGTATGTATAATTCCTCAAAGTCATAAAAAGAGGTATTTAAAAAAAAATCAACTGGTACTTCATTTTTGTCTGTGAAGCATCACATGATTAAGTGCAATAATGAAATGTCATAACAGTTGAAGAATGTGGACACTCACAGATCTTGTCTAAAAATATTAACTTACAGCTAAACCAGGAAATGAAGCATTGCCCTCAAAAACATCAATCTCCTAGAATACAATGACATCTCTATCACACATTAAAGTCCTAAGCTATTTGGGTGAATAGAAGTAGCAAACCTACCACCTGTGTACCTGTGTATAAGCTTCTAGTCTTGAAGCTGCTGATGTGGAACTAGATACTGCAAACAACCATCCTTTTTACCTTCTTTCATCAGGGAAATAGGAAAAACTCTTCCAAGTGCTCTTGAGCCTTCAGATATACACTGAAGATATACACTGAATACATATTCTGCCTGAGCGAGGCAAAACAGTTATACTGCAGCACATCCTTATTCCATATATACTTTTACAAGCTACCTTGGAAGAAAGAAGTTCCTGTATTCAGGCAAAATAAAAATACCATTATTAGTAAAGTACCAGACTTATAAAGATTTATTCTCATTCCTTAATGATTATATTCTTATTCCTTTCTCATTCTTCAGCAGATGTGCTATTATGACACAGTTTGAAAGATCAATATATCTTATAGCTGAATGTATCCAGAGTATCTAAAATAAAAAAATAAAAACCATTAAATTAAATAATCAGAACCAACAGACACACAGAACTAGGTACTTAGGAACTGCTACAGTATATTAAACTGATTATTACTATTTGCTCATCCTCTGCATTTCAATTTTTCAGTTACAACATCGATTTGCAACACTCCAAAGCAGCAGTATGGTGTGTATTATGTTGTAAAACCCAAATGTGAAAGTAATAAAGGGATATTTGCAGACACTGTCTAACCTGAACAGCTCCCTCTATTCCAAGGCACAGAGGGGGAGGTAGTCCAGCTTATCAAACATCTGAGAGGTTGAGTTTGAATCACTGGAAAGAGGGACGGATTTGCTTCCAAATAAATAAGTACAGTAAATAAAAATCAAGGAAGAAGATATGGAAAAAAGAAAAGAGAAGATGCTGATGCATATAATTTTCAGTAACTTCTTTTTCAATGGAGGAAGCTTAAGCTGAGTTTGTACAATTTGTAGGGCAGAGCTGTAGTATTCTTCTGTTGGTGTTACATCCATTTTTTCTCTTCTAAATATTGTGCACTATTTATATAAAGAAGGGATTGAGAACATTATCTGGAATTAAGGCTATTGCATGAATGAGTCTTTATCATTTAGATATGAGGAACAATACCTTCTGACTAGATTTATATTCTTTCAGTTTACTCTAGCACACATGAGAGATTGTTAAGATTCAGTCCATGAGACAACGATGCAACAAAATCCATCCTATATAGAAGTAGTTCTTTCTGTATACGAGACATTGAAGTTTCTAGGGAGACCTACAGACTCTCTATATCAATAAAGATATAACAATAATGCAGATAATGCCATTGACTTTGTTTAGAAAAAATAAGGCATCTTTCCTGGAGTATTCCTTATTTTAGAAGGCCTGAGGAAGGATAGATAGCAAATAACCTCAGTTTTCTAACACTGACTGAGATATTGGAAACATTTCTACAGAAAAGACAGGTCTAGGGTGCCTGATTTTCATCAGCACTACTAAAACTTGTCTAGGACTTGAGGTGTGCAAACAAAGCATTATGTGAAAATATTGATGCTGTATGTTGAGGAAATGAATGAGAGTAGATGACATGCTATGATTTGCAGTCAGAAAGAACACTGGAAGCGTTTACAGGACGGTTGGACGGGGCTTTGAACAGCTTGAACTAGCCCAGAACTGGAGGATTTGACTAGATCCATTCTGTGATTCTGTGGTAATGTCACAGGATAAAGCGGTGCCTTCACCATGTAACTCCTAGATATTTATGTGCTGCAAAGGCAGAACTCAATCCTGGAGTATCTGTACTTGTTGTCAATATTAGCATTATAGCTATGCATTGCAATATATCCAGTTGTGAAATAGCAATACAGAGTGCTGGTATGTTTACCCAAAGATAGTCTTTATCCTGGGGAATTTACAGCCTAACAGGGATGAGACAACAAACCCACAGAGGAATGCAAGATAGCAGAGAACTTCAGCTTTCAATTGTACAGAATCTCAGTGCAGTCAGTACATCTGCTAGCAGGTCTAAGGCAACATTTCTGCTGGGACCTCAGCAGAGAGCATACTGGAATAAGTGATGCAAACATAATTTAATGTAATTTGTCCATCATTTAAATCTCAACCTAGAGTACAGCTGAAAACGTATACCATAACTCCTTCCTTGCACTAATTTTTCTACATCACTTGATCCAGAGAAGTATCAGGAACCAAATAAAAGATACCAGAAATGAAGTTCAAAACTATGGGTAAACTAAATCCATTAGAATTACATCCACCTCTGTGCAGAACAGCAGGTATGGGTCAAAGTCTCAGAGCTTTCCAAGTTCAGCTTGTTCACAGTCATTATGTGCAGCACTGACAGAACTTGAGCTCAGCCTAGAAATGTTAACAGCTACAGTACCTAGACAACCATTTCATTTCTGTTGAAATTTCTAATGAAAACATACGTAAGTGCTGGAAAGCATCCTTTTGTTTTATCTGTATCATATTTGAGCAAAAATGGTACCAGATTTGGCTACAACTCCTGAAAAGCTTACTGTGGTCTTTTTTGCAGTCCTTTCAAAATCAGTGTCCTTCAACCTTTCTCTTTCTTAAACCTGCAAACATAAGAAATGCTATTAATAATTGATACTTTATGCTTTTTCTGTGTGACCAGGATGGAAGTCAGGACATTCTTCTGGTAGGATCCAAACAGAAATTTCCATACTGTCTCTTCAGTGAGGAGACAGAAGCAGAGGGGAAAAGTCAGTATTTAGATTAATGAAAATATCACATAGAGAGGCAAAAGTAGTTGGGATTCTGTTCTGGTATTCATCATGTCTGCCGTTTTATCTTTGCACAGTCCTGAAATATGGTTCACAATAAAACTAATGGGCACTTGACATACATTAACTTGTGAAAATCCGAGGCTGTTCCAAGCACAGTTCTTGTTGCCTAAAACTGGAGTTTCATAAAAAGTAGCCTTAGTCATGTTATTTTCATGTTTTCAAGAGGAAATTCTGATAAGAACTGAACCGTGTCAGAGTTTGTCTTTCTTCTCATTCTCTTTGAGGAGGAAGATCTGAAGTCATAAGATCTGAAGCTTTAAAAAGGCGGAATTATTTTGCCACACACTTTCTGAACACTGGAAAAGTTCTCAAAATCTTAAATAAAATCTTAAGAGCATGTATGAATGCTAATATAGGAGTGTCTGAGACGGAATTAATTCCAGTTAAGTAGTGAGGGAGGAAAAACCTACTGTATGGGAACTGCTGAGTCACGGCCTGAACCTCTGATTGATCACCTGAGGTGAGCCTTGAGTCAGCCAGAGGAGCTCAGGTGAAGGCAATTCACCTGTGCTGCCGGAAGGGGTGGAGCCAGGCTCCAGCCCTCCTGGACCTATTTAAGAGCTGGCTACCAGAGGGGAAGGATCTCTTCTGGAGATCACCTCTCTTGGTGTCTTCTGGTGAGCTCAACCCAAGGGTAAGCTCTTCCACTTATTCTCTTTTTGTTATCGTTGTCTGCTTTGCCTTACTCTCTTGATTATATTGCGATTATAGCATCTTGATATCTATTGATTATACACAATTATATTGTGATTATAACATCTTGGTTGTACACCTACCATCCATTCTAAAATTTTCATAAAGAAATCAGGCAAGATGAAAATCTTTTGAAGGAAAGATGCAAGGGAAGCAAAAAAATGAAAGCAAGCTATTCCCCTACACCTATTAAAGGCATTAAACTGACTAAAACCAGTTCTCTGTTGGGTGACATAAACTGCTTGATGTGAATGGCTGGAAAGATACTGACAGAAAACAAAACTGAATTATTCTACCGTTGTTTTAAATGATAGCTGTAGGTGCTGACGGTCTCAAGCGACTTTTCTTAAAAAAAAAAAAAAAGTTATTTCAGTAATAAAATTTACTGATATGGCTTCCAATATAATGCATTTACTGCCTGCAGTTGAAAGGAAACTTACTTGGCTTCATTCATTTTAATGATCCTACTGTTAGCCAATTCTTCAAATGGGTCAGAGCAAGGAGTTACAGCCTTCTGAAAACAAAGTACTTGTTTGGGCTTAAAAGGGAGGCGAACAGTACAAGGATCTCTCATACACTCTAATTTTCAACATGACAGTATGAGCTGTAAATGTGCAATTTTCTCCAGATGTCCCTTGATTCAATACATGAATGGGGAAGTACCTCAGAATTGTGTTTAGAGCAGCAAGGCACCAATTTAAGTGTAGAAAGAAACAAGAAAACCCAAACCATTCCTGGTACTTGAGCATCCATTTCTAGCCAGAAGGCACATGTCAAAAAAGAGCAGTTACCCAGACAGTTTAATCCAATGTAATAGTAAACTAGGGGAACATCAGTAATAACTAGTGAGAGCTTTTTGCTCATCACCAGTAAGTACAGTAGAACAGCTGCTCATACATACAGAAGAGGGCTCTGAAAATGAATCCTTATTAGTCATTTATGGAGACAAACCTGTTGCAGGGTGGTATTAGAGGGGGAAAAAAAAGAAAGAAAGAAAGAAAATGCAGTACGTAACTTAAACTTGGTGCAAAGATTTATTTCTAATCACCAATAAATCATAAAATGAAGAATCATCTCTAAACCCCCCACCAGCCTAGATAGTAAGATGTGAAGGTGCTGCTGCCTAAGATAAAGAAAAGGCAAAAGTGAGGCTAAGCCTGATAGCTGTGAATATACTTATGCTTTTCCATCAAAGCAGTATCACAACTTTACTAGTCCATCAACAATAACACTTAGCTCTGAAGAAATCTGAAGCAATTTTATTAGCTACCATTCCTGCAAAACAATTTGAGGATATTTAAGCATATGAGGTCAGGATTACTCTGCTATGTGCAGGGTAATTGGAATTCAGTTTCTTCCTTTCTGGAAAGAAGAGAAAAAAATGAAAGCATGACACATAGTCACTAAAATGTTGAGGAAGACCCTGTTTATAAGTGTATTCACCTTTCAATCTCTACTTTTGTCTTGCAACATTTTTTTTCTATAGCGGTTTTTCTTTAATTCTTCAGCAGATACTATATAGAGAAAGGCTGAGACTCCAATGGCTGTGTCATATTCATCTGAACATGAGAAGCAGATGCCTGTTGTAATGTTTACTCCACATGTGAATGTGTGCTAGACAACTTATCATTGGAATGTTGAAGCTGAAGGATCTCATGAACCTTCATCTGCAGACCAGGCACATGACGTGTGCTACAAACAGCAATCACCTAAGTAAAATCTTATTAGGACAAGACAGGATATCATCTACTGCTAGACTTAAAAAACAGTCCTTTTTTTTGTTTGTTGTACAGGCCCAGTTGGTTGCATATTGTAGCAGGGGGCCAGTGCTGGGCAGAAGAGTCAGTCCTGCAGGGCATGGCACATTTTCAGCTTTATTTCCAGACTTCACTTGAACGTGGCTGTTCACTCAGAGCTTAGCTGTGGTCTCAGTTCACTCTGTTGAGTAGTCCCAGATGTGCCCTTTGTCTCTGCAGAAGGATCTTCTGATTCCCTAGTGGTTATGGGAAAGAATTCAGTAAGTTCCAATAGAGACTGAGTGGAGCCTATTGTCAGTATATTTTGCAAAGGTCAATTGCTACTTACAACATTTAGTATGAGAAGCCTACAGATTTATTTTTTTAATAATCACTGTTTATTAATTCAAAATGGTAATTTATTTATCCTATGGAAGAGCTGAATCAATCAAAATCAAGCAGGTGTTAATTAAAACACTATATGATCACTATGAAGGCCTAACCCCCCTAAGACAGTTGCCAAATTCTACATATATGGAAACCTGTAATACACAAAACAATGCATAGGCTTTATTTTTTTTCATCAGTCCATACTGAAGTCTGACCGTTTTAGCGTGCATAATGATTACAAGAGTTGTTGATCTCAGCCTTGGTAGGGAAGATTATTTGACAAAGTTTCCTCTTCTGCTGATAAGAGGTTCAATAGAGAAAGAATATCATCTGGTCTGTCATATCGAACACCACTACCAACAGTGGCATGGAACTATAGAAAAGAATGTTGATTGCCAGGGGATTAGGTGCTACTACTAGAAGTTGCAGGGTGTAGCAGTACTTACACAAGAGCAGAAAACACAGAAGCGAGCAAGCCAGCAAGCAGAAGGAACACTGACACACTTAGAATTGACGTAATGACGATCATGCTTCCACTCCTTCGACCAGGCCAAATATCAATTTTCATGGGAAGTTTAGCTAGAAAACCATGGAAAGAATGTTCCTAGGAATCATTTTTTTCACTACGTACAACCTTACTAAATGGGGGAAAGGAGGTGATTTAGGAGAGGAAAGCTGATGTCTAAGTGATTTATGGTGAAGAAGCTTTAGATTCAGTGTCAGCATTTTGAAGCTATAAACTTGACAAGTATCTGTACTACCTAGAAATTTTGGCAACGCCCGATTACATGAACAGCCATCAAGTCTGCAATCACATGCACAAACTTTATCAAAGCTTTAAAGTACACAAAAGAAGCAGATCATTATCTCGTATTTGCTACTCCAGAACTGAAAGGCTGACAGAATTATGAAAGCTGTAGAAAAATGCTAGACATTGCTCATTAGGAAACCAGTAATGTCCTAAGGCAAACAAGGCTACTTCAGAAGACCTGAGCAAAACTACAGACTTACCTTTTCTGGTTTTGATTGGATCAGACCAAAGAGTTTGGTCTTTCATGATACCTTCAGTGTTATCAACCAACACATATTTAAACCTGTGGAGCACAGAGCATTAAATTAGGTATTTCAAATGTTGAGCTTCCTTTTGTAGATTAGCTACTCAGACTCCCGTTTTCGGTTGAAGCATTACGCAGAAGCAGTGAAAGATAACTATTTTCAGAGACCTTATAAGGAACAAATAGTATTAATAGAAGAAGCGTTCTGTGCTATGACATGTAGAGTTTGCACTCCATTTTTATGAGCCTTGGCAGGTATTAGCTTTCCAAAACTAGTTTTTCCCAGTTTGCTATTCCCTTATGAAAAGCCTCACTATTTAGAGCAGCAAGTGGTTTTGATTTCTATATGGAAGTCAAACATTTTGTCCAACAATAGAAACCTTTGGCACTTTCTCTGATAGGAAAAGCATTGAAAAAGCAGGCCAACAACACATTTGGCAAAGGAATTCAGTTTCCATTCTACAATAGTTTGAGTCTTAATGTCTGGAGACAGAGGAGGGTAGACAGTTTTCTCAAAAGATCCCATAGTATTTTGTTTCAGAAGCAAAAGTTTCTACAGAAGATACAGCTTCATATGGCTGCCATCTTTACTACAGCTTTTAAATAGTGGGTAACAGCAAAACCCAGAATGTTGGGTAATAGCAGTGAGTGTGCCCATGCCCCCCAGATGGTTCGCTTCAACAGACAGCAGGGGCTGGACAAGCCTGCAAGCTGCCTGGCCCTTACTGTGACGTCTCCAATTACCCTGAGACCTTCCTGGAGCAGGAGGTTGCAGAAAACTTTGGCTTCCCACAATTCCGTCAAAACAAATGAAGCAGGGCCAAACTCATGTCTGCTATTTGGCAGACCCATCTAGCACAAAATACATGGCGAATATTCTCAACTTCATTCTTCACACTTCTTCCATCAGTTGCTGGTCAGATACTGCCCCTAAATCATCTGCTCCAATTTAAGTATAGATCCAGAAGTTCACACGTGAGTTTTCCTATTGACCCATGAATTTAACCCAATAGAGCTCACGTTTGCAAGAACACCATAGGGCACGATCTGCAGAGTGCTAGACCAAAGTCAAGCCTTCTTTATAACTGTCATTGCAATACTGCATTTCAGCCTCCAGTTAGGTACTGATAATTCACATCATACTATCATAAGGGAACTCTAGAAAGTAGATTTTCATTCTTAAATGAGTTTTAAGAGCAGCAATCACCTTGTAAGAAATAAGAGTTATACCTGTATGTTGTGTCTGGTGCAAGAGGTGGATTGCAGATGTCTAAGAAGTTTGGGTCATACAAACAAGTCCCATCATCCCCAACTCTGAAGAGGTATTGTTTCAGGACGTCAGAAACTTTGTTGATGTCTCCCGCATCAGCAAGCTTGGGGGGTGACACACAGTTGGGTACATCGAATGAGGCAGCCTTGTAAGGTCCAAGATTTCCCCCAAGTGTTTGCTGGAATGTGCTGTCAAGTGGCTTGCTGTTGCTGTCAGTCACCACAGAGCTTGTTGTGCTTGCTGCAGGAGAGGTGGTTTTAACAAGGCTATTAGAACTAGTGCAGCCTTTTCCCTTTATCTTGTATTAAGTTGACAATTGCTCTTCTACCCCAAAATACCTGAAGCCAAATACCTGCTAACAGTCTGTGTGGTGATCCCACTGCTTACTCCACATCTGTTGTCAAAGCTATTTACATTTGTTCCTTAGAAACCAGGAAGCATATACAATGTATCTCAGGCAATATTTTTCATTAGAACCCTCCCACATTTCTTCTTTGTTCTCATTTCCTCTTTTCAAGAATTTGACAGACTATGGTGGCAAAGACTGTTCTTCACCCCTACCCCATGTGGCTCCAAAAAGCATCCAGAAGTTCTGCCGCTTCTGATTTGATATTATTGCCAAGGCAGTTTCTATAGAGCCACAATTCTGTCTCATGGAACAGAAACCCTGAGACCTCAGTCATACAATAGCACCTTCCAGAACAGCACAATATGCAGACCAGTGTGTAGGAAATGCATGAGCAGATGCAGCATCTGCATTCCTGACCAGCCAGGCATGCTAATGCTTCCAGATGACATGACAGAAAGTCTGAAAGTCTTCATGGCTTCAAGCCAAGTATACATCTGCACCCAACTCTACAGCATCCTTTAAAAAGTTCAGTTCCAACTCTCACATTTTTCCTATTGCAAAGCCAAAGCACAAGTGTCAAGAGATGCTCCCAAGCTCTGCAACTGAGAGTTAATTTAATCTGAGAGCTCCTTCCAGTTGTTCAGTGCTGTCAGCGCTGAGGGACTGCCAGTTTTTCTGCAGCTGCAGTATACTGGGAACTACTTAAGTTCACAAGCATTCTGCTGTGCTCCTGGAGCAGAGTTCTTGCAACTGTTTGGCCATGAGAAGTTTTTAGGTATGATACAATGCAAAATTAAGTTTGTTTTGAAAGACAAGGGTTCAAAATCTGACTGCAGAGACGGTGCTCAAGTTATTTGAACAGCGTCAAGAACATGGAAGTGAAGACTAGCCATGACATGAGTTACTGGGGCTGTCTTCCCTAAATCTGAATAATTACACCTAGGTCTTCCTGCTCTCCCAGTGTCCTCTTTCAGTAACTCTCAGCATGGCTGTGGTGAGCTATTCTCCAAGCAGTTTTTTTGTTTGCTTTTTCAATTTGTTAGGTAGATCAAGTCTGATAGTGTCATCAGCCAGAGTAGACCAAAAGGTTACATTAGTTCTTCAGAAATTTACTAGGCACTCAGTTTTGTTGTGTACTGATGCATTTCATTGCCAGCAGAGCTGAACATAAGGTGTTTAGAAAATCAAACTATCTAAAATTTCACCTCTCCCTGCTCGAAAGTGCAACCAAGAGTGAGAGAATGTGCTTTTCTGCAGACCATAAAAAAATCCAAACAAAATTCCTTCCGCTTCTGCCAAGAAACAAGTCTGCATCTGCCTGTTTTAAAAGCAGCGGAAGAGGTTTTTCTTTATGAAACCTCTTCTGTAGAGATTCACCCATCTCTAGAGAGCTTTTCCCACAGAATCTATAGGAGACAGGGTGGCTGATGTCTTTTCTAACACAAAATGTCAGATCCAGATGCATATTTGCAGTTATAACTGCTTTCAGGTCATTGTAGCTTTTTATAGTCACATAATGTACTTGCAATTTGTTTTAGACGTGCAAAGAGGTGTACTTCATTACTGGGAATCATCTCAAAAGGCAGCACACTCATAATTGCGCTGGTAGCTGTATCAGGCAGTGTATTTGGTTAAAGTTTCAACTAGTCCAAGGCAATGAAGAAAACTCTTTCCAGTTTTTCCAGAAGAGCATCACTCAGCAGTGCACGCTTTAGCCTCTTTGAGCTGTTGACCTGTTCTTCCCTCCCACCCCACAAGAACTCTCCTCAAAAAAGGAAGATGCAGATGGCGTTCGGGGGCAACAGTATGTTATAAAGTCATTCATTCCTGTCAGCTTAAGGAGCATCTCTAGCTGGCAGTCTGTACAGTCGGTCAGAACAGCAGGAAACAGTGAAGGAAGCTCTTGGTCATGGCCAGCAATGATTCATTGCCAAGCAATTATGAAATTAATTTCACGAATGAACCCATGTGCCGAGCATCTTTGCTCATAAGATGAGTGTAACTTGTCTTAGTTACAAATAAACTGGGTCTATGCAACCTTAACTATAAAACAAACAGCACAGGTTACCCATCTTCTCTCAGCATATTTACTTAGGGGATTTGGGGTTTTTATTCAAGGCATTCACGTTCAGAGAAAGTATCAGATTTTGATCCGGTTGGGTTCATTAACAAGATCAGGGCAAACTGTTTATAACCGATAGTGCTGTTCCACACCTACAGAGAGTCAGCTTACACACCTTTTATCAGTACCATGGAATTCCTATAGCTATTTTATAGTAAGACCTTAGTAAAAAAAACTGAGACCAGAGGCCAAGCTTACATGTAACTTACAGCTACCTCTTTTTCTGTTTTCTTCTGCTGATTCTTGCTCCCATCAAATTCTGAAGAATAGCATGCAATGGCCATATAATGTAGTTATTTTCTAGAGATGAAATAATGCTTGATACTTACCTGAACTTTTCATTACATACAAGTAGATGGCATAAGATTTGTTTGGATGTAGTGAGCTATCGAACGTACAGAAAGGTTTCTCTAGAGCAATTGTAGTGAGAGTGGGATTGTTTATTGCAAGCTGAGGGGCTGCAAGCCGAGGTTTCATGCTCTGATCTGGAAAGGAAAGTTGCCAAAATAATATTGGAAAATCTTTTTCAGCACAGGTCCCAGGAAAGAGCTTGAAGAAAAAGAAAAAAGAAAAAAAAAAATCACACACACACACCAAAAAACAAAACCAATCTCCAGTAACTCCACCCAAACAGAAAAATGATGAGATACAAAGAGAGGATCAAGAGAAAAGATCAGAGATAAGTATCACTTACCTGCACAAAGCTGTCCCAGGCAGCAGAGGACTAACACAACCCAATGGCTGACCATGCCTGAGCTCTCCTGAACACCTGCCACAAAAAGAAAAATAACACTAGTAAGTAGCCCCTACTAAAGATCTCCTATATCCACTCCCTTCCACAAGCTTCTCCATCCTTAGCACCTCCCTCCATGCTTATCACCCTCCTTCTCAGCTAGTGCCAATCACCTCAGCTCTTACAAGCTTCAGCTGAGGTAGAGTGCTGTATGATTTTTACCTGGTGGTGGGCAGCAGCTTAGCTCTCAGCAGTGCCATGGGCAGAGAGGGTTTTTTCCATGTATGTAGTTGTTAGGTGTTTTACTTTTTTTTTTTACCTTTCTCTGCCTAAAAGCTTTTGAAATCTCTTGTGTAGGGAAATTCTGGGATTGAACATCAAAACCTTCCATTCAACGTACATCATAGATAATTCTGATTCAGAATTTTAAATATGGGCAACCATAACTGAGAGGTCATAGAATAATAGAATAGCTTGGATTGGAAGGGACCTTAAAGATCATGTAGTTCCAACTGCCTCTGTCATGGACAGGGTTGCCAGCCACTAGGTCACAGTTGCCTTTTGAATTGTGTTTCCTGGGTTATATCTTGAAAAACAGAAGTTTTCTGATTCTAATTCTTCTTAACCTTAGTAAATTTCAAGACAGCAACATAAATAACAAGCCACTGGGAAAGCTGAACTTGTACTGAATTGTTCATCTGAGAGTACACCTGAGAGTATTGAAATTGAGGATGGTCTATTACATAAGAGTTCAGATTACAAAGCTAATAACCACCTGCTTAAAGTAGACAGCAGGGAAAAATATCTGCAAGATTTTACAGAATATTTGGAATTAGTTTGAAGCCACTGAACCAACTCCAGATTTACAGTAATATGGCTACTGGTAGATTAGCAAACCCATCTCCTTCATGGATCTGTCATGGGACCCTGACATTCATTTGAATTATATAATCAAATAATTATAATGTAATTTCCTCTCCATATGTGTCTCATTTTGTTTCAAATTCTGCACGTCAGCATATGTTTGGTTTGACTTTTTTTGTCACACTACTTTTGAGAGAGAATTTTGAATACTGGAGTTATCCCAGATTTGCACTGCTTTAGAGCAGTGTTTAGAGCAGTGTTTTGGTATTCCTTTACATTTCACAGTGCACTCCAAGCCATTGCTGGCATAAACAGGTATGGCAGATTAAAAATACTCACATAAATCAGAAAAAAACTTACCCTTCTGTCTTTTATTACTAGGAATCTGACTTTTAAAACTTGAGCTTTTTATTTGTTGCACAAAATTGGTACTCAACTGCTTGAGTGTTTTTATTCCTTAAAACATTATCAGTGATGTCCAAAACCTTTAAGGCTTCTAGCCACAAAGCAACAGCACAGCTTAAAAAACAACTAGGTCTTAAAAAACATTCTAGGTCATAAAATCATTACTTTCTCCAAACAGTGATTCCTGTGGAATCAGATTATGAGTTCTTTAGATAGGTAACTTCAGCTCAGCAGTCTTCTTACTATTTTCTTTTTATGACAGAAAATACACATATTATTTGCCTAATTTAAACAAAGCAAATAAACCATCAGGACCTATTGGATGTCAGAGAGAAAGAAACAGTCTATTTTGTAACATACAAGATACTTACACGTTACAGAATACTCTTCCATGCTTTGCATGAAAGTTCTTCTCCCTCATCCTCTTTCTGTGGTGGTCAGAACAGATGGACAACAGGAAGAATAACAGTTTTAAAGAGCAACAAGTTAAGGCCCAGAATCACAACATAAATTTTGGTTGAAAGGTAACAATTATTATTACTTTTTTAGATTTGCAGCCACCAAGCAATAAATCCACCACTCAGACAAAGCTCTACATGACTTTCTTGGAATTTTGCCTGGATGAAGGCTGTAGTACAGCACTCTATGGGATATGATTGTACAAGCTGTGACTCATGTGATTAATTTTACAACTGTCCGAAGTATGCCAAAAGAGTTGCTCATCACAGAAACGTTAATCAACTTCTTAAGTGGTTACAGGATGACAATTTAATCCATTATTTCTCATGAGAATATTTTCTTAAGCTGTTGTGACTTAGCCTGAGTACCAGGCCATCTCACACTCTGATAGAAATTACTAGACACACAAAAGGGGGGATGACACTGCCTGTGTTCCGAGATTTTAAAATTGTTGAGTTGACTCCACTGTGAATAGAATCTCAAACAGAAATAAGAAAATAACATGACAATAAGCTCTCTCAGCTCCATCTGTGTTGACAGATGTGTCCTAAATTAGGACCAGATTTCATCCTTGCTTACACTCATGTAAATCCTTATTGACTCCTCTGAAGTCGGGAGAACTGGTCTGGATTTACAGCATGTTACCATGAACTTAATTGCAGTGTAACTGTAGTGTCCCCTAAAGCAAGCAGATGAGATCAGTGTAAACTTCTGTGCCTTTGTTTAAGTAACTATGCTGGTCTTCTTCTGTGTTACCTTGTGGTTAATTCTGGACTAATCCATAGAAGCCCTTAAAGTCGATTTGGATCAATGGCTCTGTGAGAGTAAAATTTATCTGTAACCATCCCTGCCTTTTCAGGGCTGTATGAAGCCCATAATGAGCTGGGGATGATAGGACCCCAAAGGCCATGAGGTGTATAGAATCTTCCAGGATATGTAGTTGAAGCCTTCTTTATATCTTTCAGCTGTGTGCAGGGTGGAGTTAACCCCCACTTTCTGCTCTGTTCCATCTCTCTGGTTCACTACGTAGCCTGAAATTTGTGTCCTGCTTGTAAGCACAACTCCTTGTAGAGAATGTGACATGTTTAATAAAGAGATTAAAAAACATGAAGGTGACATCAGTCAGTTCAGAAATAATCCAGTGAAGAGGGTGGAACAATATATAAGACACAGAATCCATTTTAAAGTGCTTTGAGCATCATCACTGATTGTCTGAGAAGCTATTATAAGCTTGCAATTTCCTGCAGATATCTTGGTGGATATAGATCGTGAGGAATGAGCTGAAAGAGGAGAGTAGTAATGCCTCTGTGAATTAATTAAAAAAATAAAAAATAAAATTCAATGAATAGAAAAGATGTGGAAGAGAATTTGGAGATCATTAAGAACACTGATAAACTGATGATCAAGGTTTGGGAGAGTGGTGGAGAACGGACAGATAGAAATGGGCAAGTATGGAGATGTAACATTGTGAAAAATCCTGAAAGTGAGGACAAGATGGCATATGAAATGATGGAAATGTTTCTCCTTCTGCCAGTAGCCCTACTTGAGGTGGCCCGGTGGGATCTGTAACTGCCTCTGGTGCTCAGTCATGTTTTATCAGCCTTGCAGAGGGTACCTGCAAGGAGAGCTGCTGTTGTGCTGCTATGATGGTAAAGGCATTTGACCTTTTGAGAGCTGCACTGCAACCAAAAAGTCTGTTGTGAGCTGTTACTAAGCTGCTACTATAGACTTCAGAAGTGGTTGTTCTCGTGGCCAGTGTTAATAATATAATAATAGCATCTAGAAATCCAGGCTATTCTGGCAATGAAAACTCCCAGTTATTGGCAAATATTTTGCAGTCACTGCCACAACATATTTATAACATAGGGCTATAGATAAAAGTTAGAAATTTCCCATTTATCCAGGGATAAAACTGCCCACTGAAGCAGGAGGTGAAATGCCTTCTATGACGTTTCTCTCTCAAAGTCATCCCAGAATACTTGGAGAGTAGATTCACATCTCAAGATCTGCTGCACAGAGGCCACTTGGATGCCTGGCACCTTTGTGCAGTTCTGCAATTTCTTTGATACATCTTTGGCTCCTTAGGAGAGTATTTATGTGCTTTGTGGCTGCCACAAGGGGCACTCACTTCAGATCTTTAAATCTGCATGCTTATCAACGTGGCTTCAGGATTCATTTTGGGAGGCTCTCTTCTTCCTTTCCTGATAAAGTCCTTTCGTGTTTAAATATTATGGGCCTCAGGATGATCTCTGAAATGTTAAAAAGGGACCGAAGTGATGTAGATAAGCTCCATCCTACAGTTGCTCTACACAGGAACAGAGAACTACCTGCTGAGTTAGGATCTCACCTGTGCACAGATCTGGGCAGCATAATGCAATGAGCCATAGATCTCCTTACATTAGAAATTTTTCATGTGTCCATAAGGAAATAGGAAGGCTCAGTTATAAAGATGAAGTCTTAGAATTTATTTTATCATCTGGTGGCAATTAATTTGGTTCAAACTTGAAAGGTCAAGCAGTGGTAATAATAAGAAGGGAAAAACAGCTTGCTGCATAAGAAATCAGGGCCACACCGCTGTTTGATGTAAATTGGCACAGCTCCATTGAGGTGAATTTTTTACTGACAGAACTGGTCCTTCTAGCTTTCCCCTCAGAAATCTCATGTAAGATCTTATCACTGCAGTAAACTCCAAACAATCTCACAGCACCGAAACAGCTGCAGTTCGGAGGAACGTTAAAATGAAAGGCCCCTTTGTTACACAAAAACTTTGTGTTTGCTGAGGAAATTTCTTACTGTTTACAGATATCTGTTTGAACTTTAATCTCATACTGCTGGGAACATCTAAGAGGTATTTGTGTTTATGAAAATCCTGGGTTTATGTGACAGTAGAGATGTCCCTAATAAAAATCAAGCACCCTGTCTTTGCTGCAGCCTTCTCAGAACTACCTGTTATGATGGGTCATTTGTGCCAGACAGGTCAATATAGGGCAATCACACACTTCTGCACATGCAAAATTGTAATAATAATAGTTTCCTAATTTAGTGTTGATTGAGAAACTTGATCTAAACAGCATTTACAATCAGGAGTCACTCTGGTGTAGAGGAAGGAGAAGATAAAATATTGTTGGTAGTTCATTGTGGTTGGATAATGGTGTGTTATATCTATGAACAGGTAATACATTTTTCGATGAAGAGCTAAGCAGAGATGACAAGAGATCAAATATTCCTGGCCTGTGACTACATTCCTTAGGCTGCATTTTCTATTATTGGCTTTGTGCAGAAGTAACTTGACTGTATTGGCATGAAATGGGCAAAAGAAATGACCCTTCCCAAATGATGTAGAGAAGCAGGCCTTTCCAAACAATGTAATCCTTCAGGATGGCCCTGAGTATCTGTATGATAGAGCCCTTGTAACTCCATTTTACCAGGTAAACAATATTTAGCTTTCTGAGTTTGCAACCAAGAGTGAATTTAATGAAATCCAACTAGATTAACATTTGATGTTTGAGAGGAATCTCTATGTAAGGGCTGGAGAGTAAGTTTTTGCTCTTGGAGATTTTTTTAGGGCTTGGAAGGCTTCTAAATCTAGCATCCTGAAGCATCACTGTGTGGAGCTATTCTAATACCTTTGGGACTAGCTGAACTTCAGTGCAGCAGCTGTGGTTTAAAATGAACATGAAATACAACATAACCGGACTCCTGTACTGATCACAGTGCTCTGAATTTCACTTCAGTCAGAGTAGTGTAAAAGTTTTCTAGCAAAGTGATGAATTAAGTCCATAATATCATGATTTTAAATGGTTAAAGCTTTCCATTAGGACTTCATTTACACATGAATTTTAACAACAATCATTTATTTATTGTTTCCAGGAGGAACAAAAAGTACATGTTACCCTGCCTACAAGTCTACAGGTTGCAGTTGAAGTACTTTAGGTTACATCCTGGTAGATATAGATGCTGTTTGAAAATATCCAGATAAATCCCAGAACAGAGCTACCCTTTAGAATGACATATACGAATTAGATGTTAATTAGTCTGAGTCTGCATTCTTCAGATAATACCACCGAAACACTTCATGCAGTTGCCTTCTAAAAAGAATAGAAGTTTTGCGAAATAATTCTGGTACATGGGTCCTTGGTCTTCACGTCCATGGTTGAAGTGCAGACTGTGCAGAAAGATGGAGTAACACACAAGTGAGGCACTGAATGTCCATCTGGGACAGAGGACTTAAACCTACAAGCCTATGAATGGGAAAAAAAAAAATCCAATTTTGTTTTACTGTAAGATTATATGAGACATGCAAGCACTGTTGTGACCAATGCCTCAGTGTAATAACTAAGGCATGTTGAAGTTCAGGGACTTGAAAAAGACAAACCCATCTCTGCTCTTGTTTCTCCCAGTCCAACACCTAAAGCTGAACATCTAAAATATTTTTACTGAAATGGTAGGCAGAAGCTTTTTTGTCTTGTGTAGAATTACTTGAACCTTCTTTTTCCTCTCAACACACTCTAAGTGGGACTCAATAAGAGGCTTTTTATTGTAATCTTTTGTAATCTTTCTAAGAGCCTCAATTTCCAGTCACATATTTTGCCTTCATCTCCAGTCTGTGCACCACAGTCCACTTGTCTCGTCTCTCAGCTGTTAATTACTCCCTTAAGAAAAGCAGGTTTGTAGTTAGAATCTTGACTGAGAATCCAAAAAATTACACATAGTTAGGGACTCCTTTTGAAAGCAAGCTACTGAATTTCTATTTTCCAGCTGCCCACTTATAAGATAGGAATAAAACTATTTCTCTCTCAGGTTTTAGTGCTCCTGTCTGTTCAGATTACGTGCTTAGGGGAAAAGATTAGTCTTTATTATATACATGTATTGGTTATTTTAGCCTTTAAAATAAGAATTAGGCTTCAGTGAAATACAATTCACTGATCAAGTTGAGCAAGCATAAAATACAACCCTCAAGAACACTTTCAGTTTCCAAGCGTGAAAGCAGTACCTCTGGAAATAAAGTCCACACTCCACACCTTGTTATGTGTACAATATATCAAAATAGTTTAAATACATCTAGCTTGCAAGAGTGTACTTTGCATGAACATAGTCTAAACAGATATTCCTGCTGAAGAATGGAGTCCTGAATTATTTTTTTTTAAATGCACACAGCATTTTGCAGCATGACAGGGCTGGTTACTTGAATAATTTGGCTTCAATTTTGCCACATACCAAGATCTCAAACTCTGAAACACAATGTTTAATCCATGTAATTAATCTAATGTACATTCTCATTGCCAAGCTGATGAAAAACAGTGGACAGTGGGGTGGATGTATGCACCGTTATGCACTTGGAAGCAAATGGCTGGAAAGCAGCATTGCAGAAGAGATGTAGTCCTGATGGAAAGAAAGTCAGTGAAAAGCCAGCAACGTACCCTTGCAGCAAAGAGGTCCCTCAGCACCCTGGGCTGCATGAAGGTCATTGCCAGTAGTTTGAAGGAGGTGATCTTTCCCCTCTGTACAGACACGTCTGCAATGCTGCACTCAGTGCTGGGCTCCCCCATGCAGGAAAGAGATGGAGATAACCATGGTTTGAGTAATTTTAATTTATTTCCTAGTTCTTCAGGCTTAAAAAAAAGGCTACATTAGCTTAGCACTTGTCCAACCTGACAGCTTCCTACCAGTAGCTCTGCTATTCTTATGTCCTGTTTGGTAGTGGCAGGACTTAAGCTGCTACAAAACTGAAAGAAAATCTCCAGTGTTTTACTCAGAGATCTCCATCAAGCAAAGCTTCATTTGTATCTTAACATTTAACTTCTAATAGCAATACTTTTTTTTGTTTACTTACTAAAGAACTACATTTCAGGTACCACTATTTATATGCCACTTGCTCCATTTTCTGTTTATTTCAATGCATCAGTTAACAAAGAATTGCAAATTCCAAAGAAGAGTGCTTATTATACGTTTTGATTACACCAAGTAATTGGTGTATAGCCTAAACTCTGCTCTTTAGAGCTGGTTCTATTAAATGTAGGGGATATATTGGGCAACATAGACATTTAATAGGTACCATCAAGCAGCTCAGGCAATTACAGCCGTATTACATAGACATATTCTTGCTTGGCCAAAGCAATTTTTGCACTAAAAGCTGTCTACTGGTACTTGCACTGACATGCTGGAATTTATACAGCATTTTTAACACAGGTCTAACATTATCATACACAGCTTTCTAGATTAAATACTGAAGCAATTCACTAACCAGCAAAAGTACATTGTAGAGTATATTTTTAAAAAGTATATAAAACATTTATAAAAAGCTATTACCACTATTCCAGCTGTTACAACATGGCACTAGATTGCTGTCACCCGAAAGGATAGCATCATAAATCCAACATCATAAATGTGAATACCACTTACAAAGGTAAAATGATGAGCTGAACCCTATAGATCTACGCAAATTTATACCAAGTTACATCTATAGTATCCTCCAAGTCATAATCTCTGTTAATAGACAGTCTCCTTAAGTGACCTGCAAATAATGAGAAGGAAAGATACAGGGAAGGTGAAGGCACACTTGTACATCCTTGAAAGAGAGAAGTTGGATGAAGGACATTGTACAGCACATGCAAGGGGAACAGACTTCTCAGCTCACACAATAAACTTCCATGAGAACTGATGACTTCAGAAAATGAAGCGCCTTCCATCCAAGAACACATCATATATAAAAAAAAGTGCAAACAAAGCCTTCCTGAAGTAAAATGTTACTCCACATGTATAAGTCCTTCCTTCAGAAAGGAGTGAAATAAGCTGCATATGTCAGATGTTCGTTATGTTCTTCAGAGCCACCTCTAAAAAGGACTCTTGAAGAGGAAAGAAAGGAACAGAGAAAAATTTGTTGGAAGAGATCTTGGGAAAGAAGTTGACAGTATAAATTTTGGAAATTGTAAAGATTAGATCAAAAGCAAAATGTCAGAAACCAGAACGAAGAGAAAAAGTGCTCAATGTGATGAAAACGTCAGCCAAGTCTAAGTCTACCAAGTCTAGAAAGTTTGTTCTGTTTTGTCAAAGTGCCTTACACCTCTCAAACACAGGGACTTGCTCCTGAAGCACCAGGAAGAAAGCAGAGGAGCAGAAAATGCCTCCCAAGCTTTATGTTGGTGTCTGGCATCGAGGTTTGCTCTGTGTCCCATTTCACTGTCAGTGGATAATGCTGGAGTGGTGCTGAGTCTTCAGCCAGGCTGTGGGAATGCCACATTCTCAGGCAGTGTTGAACACATGCAGTGTTTCTGCTGGTCAAGTTTCAAAATTGCAAGTAAGTCAGGCAAGTGATGGTAAAGGAGAAAGGGTTTTTTTTTTGTTTCTGATGAAAAAATCTGGGAGAATGACATGGGTTCAGAGCACCAGTCTCAGCCCTGATGTCTCAGACATGGGGCAGCATCCTGGAATTGTGATGGGAGCAAAGGAATGGCAACGTGTAGGAACACTGATAAGCATGATAAATAAAAGTTTTCTGCTGGCTTTATATAAAGATCCAATAAATCTATAACAATAGTTAAAACTCCATTATTAATGGCTGAGAAATGATATTACAGAGTTTTTATAGAATGAACTACTAATTATGGGTAAGTGCTGATGGATGCTATATTACTATAGATCTGGACCTTTTTATCCCCACTTTATCTTACCACAAACTAAATTACAATTCACTTCAGGCAGAATTTTGCTTGAATTTGCTGGAAGGAAAACCTAACAGAAGGCTCCACTGGTTCATCCCTACTTTAAGTAAAGCTTCCCCATACTCCTCAGAAAACATGCATAGAGATATTAAGATGTGTTAACATACTCAAGATTATTAACTAATAAAACAGTGTGCAGTTATTGAAACTGTTATTCCAGTGCCTAGATTGTTTCCTGGTATAATGAGTACTAAACTCATTATTTAATTACATTAGTGATCACTATTAAGTGGGAGATGGTGACTGGCAATACTGTGCTTAATGGGTTATATTGTACTATCTGTGAACAGAAATTCGTTTTTCCTTTGTCTGTTTATGACTTTTTTTCTTTCAATCCTCTGCTTTTGAGAGCCCTTTGGAAATGCTGAGCTCGGTGCCTGTTCTTAAGAAATGAGAACTCTGAAATAGAGTACTAGGTTGTACCTTTGAAGTTCATTGCCTCTCCACAGAGATCCGCAGGTCATTGGGATCTCTTCTGAAGAATAGTGTTATACATTGCTTAATTTGCCTAGTTCCCCTAACAGTTCCTGAATTTTACATAGTTTTGTGTTGGTATGGAAGTTCACTGGCTTTTGTACTTGAATGTGCTGTGCTCTCATTCTGAAAGTCAGGACTTGAGGACAATCCACTTGGCTTTAGAGAGTGATAGCTAAAGAAAGTCATTTCAAGGTAGTTAGTGCCTACAGTTTCATTAGAGTAAGGAGAGATTCAACCTTGTCAGAAATGTAATCATATATTTGTGAAGCTATATATCAGAATTTGACCTTTTGTTTCTGTGTCTCATTGCTCAATATTCTTCTGTCTTAGCAACATCTGAGGACATCAAACCAATGAAGCATTACATGCAGTAAAAACAAGTGAGAAAGGAAAGCATGCAGAGAATCTAGATGTCACAAACTAGAACATCCTTTGAAATAACTGCTGTCTTATTGGTGATGTTTCTAGAAAAGCTATGAGTGTCAACGTGAGGTTTGTTTTCCAGATGATCCCTTGGATTTAAACTTTATTTTATATGCTGATTTATGAACAGTTCAATCCACACTCCTTCCCAGTGTTAGTATGATCTGTGGGGGAATTGTGCAGGTAGCATGCTTCTTTCAGAGAGTGTTACTCCATTATACCCCATAGAAAGACAAGGTTTGTTTTCCTTTCCTCCAGAATTGCCTTCCCTCCAGCTAAAGCTTATGAGTTACTCAGAAAAGCACACGATGATTTTACACCGTGTATGGAGAAAAACATGCAAAGTTCACCATCCCTTGTTTGTGCACAAGAGAGTAATTTTAACTGATCCAACCTTTGATTTCAGTCCTGACCTCATTAATTGTCTCTTCTTGAGGGCCCATTTCTCCTGTCCTTCTGAATAAACCTTGCAGATGGCAGTGATCTGGCTTGGAAGGCAGTGTTTGCTATTGCTGATATTACTGGAATAAAAGTGTAACAGAAGGAGAAGAGTTATGGCACAAAAATTCTGGGAACAGATGTTCCTAAACTGTTATTTTCCTTTGATGGTGTCACTTCAGTCTGCAGATGCATGCTTAAAGAAATACACAGTGACTACATGGTCACAACTAGTGAAAAGTCTGCTTGTTCTAGTTGCATTTGCAGAAACTAAGCACTTCAAACTTAGTGTCCCTTACAGTGTTTCAGACAATACTTAAGAAAAGAAAACCTTAGAAGGGGAATTGTCTTTAGATTATGAGTCTCTGGTTGAGAACTAGGAGGCAAGGCAACCAAATAAATCAAGATTCTAATAATCAAGACTGCTACTGCATTGCCTAAGTCACTGTACTTAAGTGACTTAGTTCTCTCTCTTTCATTAAATATAAATACTGATATATCACTATATTAGTAAAATAGCAGAAAGTTAATTAATAATCAGTACTGTATACATACAATATTTTATATACAATTTATGCCTACTGAAGTAAATGTGTGAATGTTTCCATGGCTGATTCATTGGGGCCTCTGTGTCTTTTGAGATATCCTACAGAAAGATGTGATTGTGCTTACTCATGGTTGAAGGGAAGTGAGAACTGCTGCACATAGTCACCCGGTCAGAGTGAAACCAGTACAATGCTTACTGACATTCTAGTCACTTTGAGTAGGATGCCCATAGCATTGATAGTGCTAGCAATCCTAGATAAGACTAAAAATGTAATAAGAGAAGATGAAGAAATACAAAGAGCACTTACTACCCATGAATTTACCAACCTCTCTTTATCTGGCTTAGATTTAATGAAGTGCATGTCTGCGCTGTATTGGCACTTTCAAATTGCAGTACGAGTCCATTTTAAGGGAAGCTGACATCTTACAGTGGGATTAGGTAATGACTGGCTAAATCAACGTTGCGTGCAGAAGTGCATCTGAAAAAGAAATTTTGATATGCGGTTTTCATTATCGCTCACTGTATGAACTGGGCTGCTGATGCACCCCACTACACTCCCACAGAGGATATAGCCTGAAAGTCCCATAGACGGGTTGGATTTGTATCCAGCTGTGTGAATCTGAGGAGTGCTATTCTCATTTTACATCTGCAGAGCTGGACACAGAGTAAAATGGCAGGCATACAGGACTTCACAGGAATTAAGGGGGTGACAACGGAAATGAACTTCTGCCTCCCATCCCTCATCAGTTATGTGAGGTGTAGACTGGAGGCTGACAATGAAGGTGATGTGCCAGAGATCTTTCATCATACCTTGGATGAATGGTTGATACACTGCTAGAAGACCAAGCAGAGTTCTGAGGTAATCTCAAGCTGTTCAGCTGAGAGGAGACAGCATGCTTCTTTAAGAGGAAATTCATCCAAGATGCTTGCAGGGGAAGCAGGAGCTCACAGCCTCTAACTCACATTGCTACTTCTTTCAAGATAGCACAGAATCCTATTTCTAGGCCTGAGGTGGCCCTATTATAACATCTGAAAATCAGCCATGTGCCAAGCTTGGCACCGAGGCCAGAAGTGCCCAAGCCTTTTGCTGGAAACGTGACACCCATTCCCAGTTTGAATCCATGCAACTGGGACAGTTAGAGAGAAGGATGCATGGTCCATGTGAGGCTTGATGCTTGGAGAAGACTGCCATTATTGTCGCATTTTGTACAAAGTGCTTCCAAATCTCAGCCTGCTCATTAGGGGCAGGCAGTGGGCTGATTGAGTTGCAGTATGTGATGGAGTCTGTTGCTTCTCTTGTGCCCAGCTGTATTTTCTGTCTGTGCTTGCTTCTACAACAAGGTACTTTGCATGACAGAATCATAGAATCATTTGAGTTGAAAGGTCATATAGTCCAACTCCCCTGCAATGAACAGGGACATCTGCAGCTCAATCAGGTTGCTCAGAGCCTCGAACAGCCTGGCCCCGACTACCTTGTCTTCAAGGATGAGGCTTCCACAACCTCTTTCAGCAACCTGTTTCAGTGCCTCACCACCCTTATTGTAAAACACTTCTTCCTTATATCCGATCTAAATCTCCTCTCTTTCAGTTTGAAACTATTTCCTCTTGTCCTGTCACAGCAGTCCCTGCTAAAGAATCTGTCCCCTTCTTTCTTACAGCCCCCATTTGGATACTGAAAAGCTGCTATCAGGCCTTCCCAGACCTTTCACTTCTTCATCTCTAACTATAGACCACATATCAGGACACAGCACAGGCAGGGCCAACTGCTCCATAAGGTCCAGGAGCCAAGGAGATGCCATGGCTAGCAGTTTCACCAACCAGGTCTCATCCCACAGTCCCAAGCAAAGCAAGCAATGCAGGGCTGGAGCTAGGATCACCTCAGGGTACAGGTCACTAAACAAGGTCACAGCGATGAGGCAGGTCCAGCCAAGAAACCAATCCTTAAGTCTGGATCCAATGCAGTGATAGCAGCATGGTTAGCTAGAGCAAGCAGCTCTACAGTGACACAACAGGCTTGAGGCTGAGCCGGGGCTTGGCCCACAGGTGCAGATCAGCAGAGTCCATGGCCAGGCAAGGCCACAGCTCAGCTGGGCTGAAGACCAAGCCTCTTACCACACAGCTCAGAAGGAGGCCAAAGTCCAGGGATGAGCTTAAATAGAATATGGGTAGGGGTATGGTGGTGGCCCCAGGCAGGCTCATCAAGGGCATTAAGGTCTGTTGGTGCCCTCAAGGTTTTGACACTTCTGTAGAGTTGGCTCTTCACAAGAACAGAAAGAAGCATCAAGCTTGAAAGACACCCTGCTAATATTCTTCCTCCCTCCTTTCCTCCCTCCCTCCCTCCCTCCCTCCCCTCCTCCCTTCCTCCCTTCCTTCCATGGTTTGATTTAGGGATTTACACAGAAAAATAAACAAAATCTGTGTATTTTAAATGAAAGAGAAATACACATTTTAATTATACATCACTTTGTTTACTTACTTAAAGCTGCCATTGTCTTAGGTGAAGAAGGGCATAGAAGGCACATGCCTTCCTTGGAAAACCATATTCAGTGAAGTGGGAACATTTCAACACATGTAATTGATTTATACTTTAAGAAAATGAATGATTTTTTTTCCTTCCCACTCCTAAGCTGCTTGATTGGAAAGTAATTGCTCTGCTTTTGGGAGGCAAAGAGAGGTACAGACACAGGGCTTACGTCAAAGCTGGTAACCCTAATGCCACATCAAAGCCACACAAACGTGGCTGTGAGTGAAACCAGATAAACGCATTGATAGTCAGTCAGCATGAGCACTGGCCAACTGAGACAATATTTATACATCTGCAGGGAGTATGTTTTATTTAGTGTTTAGAAGGTGGTCATTTGATCAACCAGAGCTTCAGTTTGTTTGGCAGGGAGAAGGTGTGGTGGGACTGCAAAGGTCCAACCAGATGCTCTGGTTAAAGATTCCGTGCTGATTTCTTACTTCTTGTTGCCATCTAGTGAATTCAAGAGTGATTCATGATGGCTCTGTGTTTTGTTTGTTTGTTTGTTTCTTGTTTGAGATTTTTATTCGTTTGCTTTCTGAAAGAAAAGGAAAAAATGAAACTTCAGAAACTGTATTCACTGTAGGGAAAGAGTGGGAAAAGGTTCCTCTGGCAGATTTTCTGGTATGTTATTTTGCTATATATCAAAATGGGCAAACTCGGGGAAGCTCTCACAAGCTCTTCAGCTGATAGATATTTATTCATATTCTAAGTGTAGACTGGTTGCCTGGTACCTCACCAGTAAAGCAGCATAAGGTGTTGTTTCTTACTCTCCCAGTCACACAACAGCCTTCCTCCTTATCACCCCTTGCCCCTAGGTCATTTTGCCTTCTTTTCCTCCCTTCTGGTTCTGTTCCTCCCTTCCCCTTCAAATATTGGTCCTTATTCTGTTTCCCTCCCATTTGCCCTTACTATGAGTAAGACACTTTCTCCATTCTGTATTTAGGAAGTAAATATTCATTGCCATAGTTGTGATATGTTTTGGCAGTACAAGTGAAACTCTTCTGACTGGTCCTAATTCTGACTCCTGTTATGGCCCCTGAAACATCAGAAAAGAGATGTGATATAAGGACAACTTCTAGGATGCTAAATTGGTTCTTGGAAACCTAGTTCGGTTCCTGAATCTCTTCTGGCTTTCTGTCTGACTTAAGCAAGTCAGTAAATTGTCACTCATCTCAGCTGCTCAGCCGAGAATGACCCTTGTATTTATATCTTGCTTTGGGAGTCTGCCTTTCTCATGGAAAAAAGATGGTAATATAAAATAGGCATCACAGAACATGTCAACAGATAGAGTACCCTAGTATCTAATATATAATAAGCACCTCTCTGTATCAAAACAAAGCTTTACTGATTTCTTTGTGCATTTTTTTTTTTTTTTTTTTTTTACCACCTGGCACTCTTTCTTTCATTTTTCCTCTGTTCCCTTCTGTTCAGAAAGGTAATATGAGATATAGAACAGGTAAAAGGTTTTCATTTCTATTCCTTAGCAAAATAAGAATCAGTACTTACCACAATTTGACGATTCTGTTGCAAATAACAATATCTGATTGATTTCAGTTGACACATAAGTTCTTCAAGGTTTCTGACATTACGTTTTGCACTTTTGTAATGTTATCAATGAAAGATCTCAACAAGGTAATTCTTCCAATAAACATCTCCTGCTCAATTAATAAAATAAATGAAGCAATAAATTGCTAGACTGAAAGACTTGAAAATCTCAGAAACAGAAATAATCAGCCCCTTGGAAACTACAAACATCAATTTAACTATCTTTGGTGGAGATCTTCAGTTCACAGGAACATCATTTATAAGTTGCAAAAGATCTGCTGATTCAAAAAGCTGGTAGAATTAACAGGCTATTTTTTTCAAAGCACATATTTATTTTAGTCTTGACAGGGCAGACTCAAAAATAGCACCTGAGATCAAGAGAATTTTTAACTGAGGTCAGAGAATTAATAGATATTTCCATACCTTGCAATTCCAAGGCAGCTGAAGATTTCCAAACTCAGTGCTTACATATGGTTGTGTTAGCATTTTTGGAGGCATACCAAGGACATTCCATCTATAGGCATGTTACAGTTATCTGTAGAATGTTATTATCAGATAGTCTATAATAGTTTTCTAATTTCATTTGCACATACCTCAGAGGTACCTCAGTGCTGTTAACAGCAGCGTAAATGAATGTAGCAGAACGCTGTCATTTATGACAGGGAATGGACACTGCTGACAAAATTGCAAGTGACACCAAAATCAGCAAAAATATAATGATGACAAAAGTAAAGCAACACATGATCTGAGTTTGAGGGCTTAATAAGATGCATAGCTAGGTGCAAACATTACACATCTAAACAAAGAATGTATACCTTGCCTATGATAAAGGGAATGCAAAGTATCAAACCTCACTCTAGGAAGGACAGAAAAGTTATAGCGAGGAGTCAATTGAACCAGAGAGAGAAAAATGAAGTTGGGATGCTAAATAAAAATGACTAATATAATTCATTTTAAGTAGAATGGGAGGTATTTTTACGTGAAAATTAGGACAGTAAGATAAAGATCACTGGAAACGATGCCTGAAAAAAATGCCAAGCATTTCTTATGACAAGGATTTCAGTTTGTCAAAAGATAACATATGAAGAGAGAATCTGGTAACAGCATGAATACTTCTGGGTACTCCAATCTATTACTTTCATCAAAGAAAAGGGCAGGAAGAGGAGACAAAGGAAAACAATGTGTGCTAAGCACAAATGAAAAGCAGAGTGTTACTTTTTAAACATAAACAGGAACTAATTGAACAAGCCATGACAAATGATGTACTAATTAATTACTCTTGAACTCAAGTCATCATTGGATAACAGCAAGGCACAAAGGAGAAGTTACTCAGATAATGCAATTCTATGATTCTATGATTCTTCATCTTGAATATATTGCCTATAAAAAGATCAATTAGATGGAAAGAATAAAAGAGTAGAACTCTCAAATGGGTGCGAGGTGAACACTATCAAGCACAGAGAACATTGTTCTTGTCATGTCATGCTTTGACTCCTATCTGGCTTTTATCCAATCTTTTTGTCAAAAGCAGCAGAACTTGTCTATGTCGGGTATAAGAAAATTATTGACCGATGGAACATCAGTAGGCATTTTATAAAAGGTTTTTTTCTCCTCTGGCTCTTTTGGTGCAGGAGCTGCTCACTGAAACGAAACGGCAATAGCTCCCTCTAGTGAGTTGAACTCGCGCAGATGTGCAGGTGTGCGACCGCTGGGTCTTTGCTTTTTTTTTTTTTTTTTTTTTTTTTTTTCTGAAACATCCTCCAAATTCTTTCATAGATTCAATGTTTTGCTCTCCCTTACAAACTACAGAGGGTCCAAGTTTCCATTTTAACTTCTTTGGAAAGAAGGAAAGGAGTCCAAAGAGGAATGAAGAAAGAGGTTTTTAGCAGAGGCTATCAAGCAGCCACACGTAACCATCAGAATCTTAAGCTTTCATCTACCTTTCATTTAACATATACAACTTGTTTTCTTCTCTTTTCTCATACCAGCTAGCATTGCCTCTCTTTTTTTTTTTTTTTTTTTTAACTCTTTCCAGGCCCTGAGCCCACAAGGTGTGAGATGGCACACTGTGTAAAGCAGGCATGGAACGCTAATTTTCCTTGAATGTGGAACATGGGACAGTAATTAAACTAGAAATAACATTCCCCAAGCTTAACCCCTATGATCTCTAAGACTAACAAAGCAATGCTGAGCTTCCTCCCAGTTGGAAGTATAAATGTCTTCCCTGTTCACAAGCACTGTACATGATAAATTTTGTACATGATACTCAATTTGGAGTTTGAATGGATACAGATGTAGGAAGACTCAGATTCTTAGTGTTTCTTTTACCTTGAATTGGGTAGTAGAGTAGCTTTTATTAAAGCTAAACAGAAAGGAAGGAAATAGTGTGAACACACAAAGCAAGTGGTGTTGTCAACTTCTGATACAGAGTCTGCAAAAATAAAACAGAATTATAAATCCTTATCTCAAAGACTATTCCTCTATTTGTTTACAGCTCTGAAACTTTGAAATCCACCAGTGTTCTGAAAAACTTTGGACAGTCATTTGAAAGGAAGTGCCTCAGGAAAATATATGTCTGTGAACATAATGAAATCCTATTAAAATTGTCATATAACCCACCAGCTGTACTGGGAGAAGACCTGAGATGTACAGCAAGTGAAAGCAAATATCTGCTGAGACAAATGTTCCTTTGGGGCAATCCAAGAATGAAAGGAAATGTGTCAATCAAGAGTCCTTCTGCTGAAGGACACTGAGGAAGCGAAAGTGTATCAGCTGAAACCTATAGGAAATATGTAAAACATGGCTCAGAACTAACAGAGGTGGAAGAAGTTCACGACTTCAGCCATGTTCCTCAGCTGAGAGAGGAATGAAGTAATTAGTGTTCTAGTTTCAGTGACCACATTTCAATGAACAGAGTTCTCCAATAGCTTTGGTTTTTATTTTGAAATATAAAGGCATCAACTGGCAAAATTATTTCAAATAAGAATGATAAGTGATGGCAATGTTTGAAAAAAAGCTACTTGCTGATCTAGATTCAGGTTCAGTTGCTTCAAATGCTTTCTCTGGAGCTTCCTGTAGCAGTCTGTACTGTCTCCAGCACATCCTGAATCACAGCTGGCAGTACAGGAGCAAATTTCTATGGACCTTCTTTCTGCAAACAGCTGAGCACAACTCAGTTATTACTGGATGTTGAGTTATGAATACAGATGCTTTGCACATCCCAACATTTTCACATACACTCATCTTTTGCAGCCTAAACAGCCATAGCTTTGAACTGATACTTTTGCTGCTGTTTATATATAGATGAACAGCTTCTACACCTTAAAACAGTGTAATGTGGATGACTTGTGGTTATGAATGAAGTAGTATTAAAATGAGTGTGTTTTGTAGTCCTTATTAAATTACTTTGCCTTTTATTTCGTTGTGATTATAAAAAAGACAAGCATATTCCTTTTTTCCCTTAGTTTTCTTCCTGTTCTTGTGCTATCTTCCTCACGCTTTATTTTTATCCTTTTGTTTTAGCATGTTCATACTCAGCTCTGACACTTCGCAAGCTGTTGCTCCCCGAAGCCACATAATAATGTAAAACATCAAGGGTAGAACAAGTTGTACATTTTACTGTAGTTTGGCTTATTAAAATGAACAAGAGAATTTCCACAAAATGGAAAAGGATATTGTAATAGAAGTCTGAAGAGTAACAATGTGATTTCTCCAGTGGAGAAATCCTTCAATAACAAAACAAAAAAGGAAATAAGTAGTGCCAGTACAGATTCGATATGATGGTGTTGCGCAGTGTTTTGTTGTGTCCTGTCTTTCCGTGCACATGAAGAATGCAAAGGCCTTTTTTGCTTATCACTTCCTGAGCATTATTGCATATGCATAGACTAAGAATCTCTTAGAGCAGTCTGATCCAAGATCATGGAGAGAAGGTTGTAGGAGAAAGAGACCCAGTTAAACATGCAAAGAAAAAAAAAAATCCCAGCAAACTAAGAAGTCAGTAGAAGATTAGACCTCAGAGTCAGGACTGCAGGCCCTCTAGCAAAGTATTCTCTGCACTGCACTGCACTGGGTATTCCTTTAAAATGGAACCTTTTATCCTTAATAGAAAATCAAATGTAATTAAATGAAGAACAGGAAATGCCTTTTGATAAATGATTTGCTGCAGGGAATTGCACTCAGGATTAGATACGAAGAATCTTCCATGTTGTGTTTTCTAGATTAAAGAGAATTTATGAAGATATATTGGAGAACTCTCAGAAAATTTGGAATGAGAGGTATTTTAGCTGCATTTGATAGCACTGTGCAGTACCACAGGGATATTACTAATGGATTTGAAGCCTCAGAATGAAAACAAAAATGAATACAAAAATGGAATTATCAGCAGAGACATAATAGTAGATGCTTTGCAAGTTTCCAAAAAAAAAACAACAACTATGTATATCTTAAAATAGCCCTGACATCTTCTAGAGCAGGCAGACATGTGCCACAGCATGCCATGATTTCACATAAGTGAGGAATCACTGTTAAGGAATTGTTGTTGAACACTAAGCTAATGCATGGCACGTCTAACCATTTCTCTAACCTTAACTGGGATGTATACTGATAAACTTGAGCCATATCTCAGTGGTAATGGCACATGCAAAAGATTCCATGTGTTTCTTTAAAACATGAATTAGCTCAAAAGTAAACAGATGCCAGCCACAAAAAGACACTGAGAACACATTGCATGTTCTCTTCAGGTGCAAACACTCTGTTGTAAGTGGCTATGGGATATTTGAAGAGGACTTTTTAAATTTTATTTTAGGTTTAAAGAGACTCATTTGTCTGTCAGCAAATTTTATTCTTATCTGTGTTCTTCTCTATGAAACAGAAATATCTGAGCTGGGAAGTGATGGATTCAAACTGATCACTAACATTTGGTTTAGAGAGAAAGTCTTCTGATAGGTTATTTTTATACATTTTCTTAATGGGATTTTTCACAGTTCCTTCAAGCTGGTCCTGTAAAGCCACTCCAAGTGGTGGACTAAGGAGAGCAGTGGTGTGAACTCAGGGAACAATTTCTAGTGTATGTGCTGTCTGCCTGCCCCAAGTGCCTGACACACTAATGGAAAGAGCGGGAAATGTTTCCAGTCTGTGTTCAGCAGAGGGATATTTTCTGTGTTCAACAAATGACTAATATCCCAAGAAGTTCCTGTTCATGCAGTGCTGAGTCTAAGAAGGGGTTTTGCAGAGAACTAAGCAGTTTAGCTCAGTCACTCTGTTGTGCTAATACTGCAAATTGGCTATTAAACAGGGTCTGATTCATATTCTGGGGGACTGGAAAAGAGGTTAGAAAACACAGCTCTGTGTGTCCATAACCACAGTAAACTAGCTATACAAACTAGGATAGATGCCATGTGTCTAGATTCTGCTTTAGATTTTGCTATTGCTTTTTAAGAGTTATATATATCTTTTTAAGTGTTAATGGTAGTCAGCGCATTAATGAGTGTACCAGTGTAAATTCTCAACACAAAAGTGATTGACTCAAAAGGCAGAAGCCAAAATAGAAATCAAATGATGTGTGTCAACCAGCTCTTGATGAGCCTCCTCAGATGAATCTTCTCAAGCAGCTCACCCTCAGGCTGTCGTGTTTGCATGACTGAGAACATACTTGAAATGATTACTATTCTGGCTTTTAAGTTTAAATATGGCTCATTGAATCAGCATAAGTATTAACCAATTTTATCCCCATTTTGTCTAATTGGAATCCCTGTAATGGAACTTCCCAGCCCTTTCACATCTTGTTATGGAGACCTATATGTCTAGCACAGCTGGATGACTGAACTGTAACTCAAAAAAGCCCTTGTGCTATTTCTGTCAGTTTCTCCCAAAGAATTCAGGGAGATTTTCTGCCTTGTTTTCTTGCCTGAGCCAGCATTTGGTAATTATTCTGTACACTTGCCTCTCCAAACTCTTTTTGTCCTCTAATCCCTGAAGTAGCTGAGGAAATACACTGCCATTACAGGGAGGTGTATCTGCCATGAAGTCTGCTTTCTTCAACAGCTTGACTTACTGCAGTGTCAGGAGTAAGGACTGAGTTTGGTTTGTAAGGAGGATTCATTCAGTCATGGAAACACTCTTCCTACTCTGAGTTTTCTTGGACAAGCTCCTATTCATGACTTTGTCCATAGCTGCTTGCCAGCAAATCCCTCTGAAAAGGCCTGAGGGAAGATACCCATGAGAAGATTGTTCTTTAAAAAGCTGAAAAGTAGCTTAATGTTTTATGCAGCATATAAAGGTTTGCTGTGGAAGTCAAAGAGTACCTCAGTTGTAACAGCTCTCATAAACAACCCTTTCTTTCTAGTTTCTCAAAGTACTGTAACTCCAGACTAACAGCTGCTATTGTGTCTCTGCATTTTGTGTATGAGACCACCCTCCTCAATGCCAGAAGGAAGACAAGAGAGCACTGTGCAGTCTTCTCAAGCAACATTCGTTGCCACCTTCCTACTTTCTGAAGCAGTAACTCTGAAAGCCAAGTAAGAATCTCTTCCAAGGAGCAAGAGCCCTGTGCTGTTCCTTGACCTGCACCACCTTGTCTTTGTATTCCATGCTTTGGATGGGGTAGAAGTAGGCTTGTGTGCCAGCAGGCACAGATGAGGAAGTGGGCAGGAGATGGGAGTTGTAATGAGAGTCACTTGCCTACACAAAAGCTGATTAAATTCCCCATCGGAATTATTTATCATGGAAAATTATTTGTTCAGAGCATTTTGTTTAAGATAAATTATTTTTATGAAGACAAATTATAGAGCTTCTTAGATTGTTTAGATTGTCTGTATTCAGAGCTGATGGAAATTCATTTTTCTTCAACAGTCTTCCCAAGCTGTTTTTATGAGCAACTCTACTTTTCATAATTGACAAGGAATTTCACTGAGCTTGCCATATGAATTAAATGCATACATTTTCTAAGAAGAAAATGTGCTGAAGTTTGTATCATGTTGGAAGTTAGAAATGGTAGAGTACATCACTGACTATGACAAGGGAGAGTAGGACATAGTTGCAGCTAATCTGTATGAATATGTTTAATATTTCCAGCACATTTCAACAGATCTGATTCTGACTTGCTGAGCCTAACAAGTGTATTTTAAGATTACTCAAACTGTTTCAGCTAATTAAAAATGAAGAAATGATAAGAATTTTAATTTTGTTTCTTTATTCCAACAGATGGGATAGAAAAAGGGCTGTAACTTTTCCATTTCCTTCTAGGAGAGGAGTCCTACAGCTTCACACATATTCCTTCCCTGTAGTATGCACTAGCATGGTGAAAATGCTTATCATTTGCTATGCTAACAGGACGTTTAGCTTGGACAGGGTCATGCAAACTGGATATTTTGAGAGAAGGTATCAGAAGCACCCAGATTATCAAGGTCATAAACTCATAAACTCACAGGATATCCCAGTGGAAACAAATTAAGATGCAAGAACACATTAAGATAGCCATTCCGGCAAGCAGCCCACTTTAATTATAGGTTTTCTCTTGTTAGGCTTGATAAGTGTGTAAAAGCTACTAGGTAATTGCAGAGTTGAGAATCCTTTGTTTTGAAGACAGGGTAAAGTAGGCTTGAGTCATGTGGAAAAATGGGTACAACAGTGAATGTTATGAGGTGGCAAAAAATGTACAACTGCAGTTTCAGAACTGTCGGAAGAAGCTGCCATCAGTGCTTAGGAGCTGACAATAGTTACAGGTGGGTGACAATGGAGTTTAATTTTTTCAGGGAAGCAAAGCTCAGTAGAGCTAGCATTAATTGTGAAATGTGAAATTTCAAGCTGGCAAACTTATATAATCCAGAAGACCTGTTACAAATAAACAGGAAACTGTTAGAAACAGCAAAAGGAAAACAAGTCAGTGAACAAATCATACTTAGAGATGGAACACTGGCAAGCATCATGAGAATCCAATGGCTTCTACAGCATGCTTGAACAGGCAGAGCTAGAAACTGAATCATTTCACATCACAAATAAAGCCGTGGAAAAATCTCTCTGCAGGGTAAAACCAATGCAATTTCAGGTAAAAATGACAAGAAATCAGGTACAAAAAGCTGAAATTGACATAGTTATCAGTAAAATCAAAGAGTTTAAAAACAAACAAAAAAAACCCAAAACAACAACAAAAAACTATGAGATGAGTAGGAGATTTTGCAACAAAATGCCAGTTGTGATGTAAGTATGTGTATGGGTCATTCTTCAGTTGACAAATACACCGCTGACTTGAACAGCATAAAATAACTCAGAAAAATAAAGAAAGAGTAAGTCACTCTTCTTTCTAGAAACCATGCAGACATCATATTTTTACCCTGAGAGTAGTTCTCAAAGAGATAATTGGATAGTAAAAGCCACTCGCAAACTTCTCATACTGGAAGAAGGCTTTTAAAAAAACTTCACTGCCAGTATCATTCCAGAACGTCTTGAATGTTCTGGTACATAATGAAAATAAAAGACATAAAAACATTTCAGGACTTAGATTTATACTTTTTTGTGGTTTAGCCCAGCAGGTGACTGAGCATGACACAGTCCTCTGTTCAATCTCCCTCCTTCCCGGTGGAATGAGGGAGAGAATCAGGAATAAAAAAGTAGAACTTGTGGGCTGAGATAAAACTACTTACTAAAACAGAGAAAAAAAAATGATAATAGTTATGACTATATAAACAAACAACAACAACAAAAAAAGGGCATGTGATACACAAGCAATTGCTCACCATCTCCTAAACAGTGCTCAGCTCAGCCTCTGAGCAGTGAAAGAGAGAGAGATGAACTCCCACTCCCTTCAAAACTCCTTCCACTTCATGTCATATGGTACAAAATATCCCTTTGGCCAGTTTAAGTCAGCTGTCCTAATTCTGTTTCCTCCCAGCTTCATAGGCCCTTCACTGTGGATGGCCTTGACTCTGTACAATGCTGCTTAGTAGTAACTGTAAACATCAGCATGTGTACATTGTTTTTCTCCTAGAACCAAGACACAGCATCATACCAGACACTCTGAAGAAAACAATTCCATCCCACCTGAAATTAAGACAATATTTTTAGTTTAACATAGATTTGGTGAATGACATAGAATAGAACTCATGGTCAAACGGAAACATCCTTTCATTTCAACTATACAGCATTGCTTTTGTATTTTCAGAATGGGTAATTGTAGTGGAAATGCTAAGTCATGGCTTGAACCAGTGATTGATCACCTGGTGGGAAGGCAGGGCCAACCCAGGGGAGCTCAGGTGCATGCAATGTACCTGAGTCACCAGAAAGGGTGGAGACAGGATCCACCCCTCCCCTGATTTCATTTAAGGGTTGGCAGTGGAGGTGAGGGTATCTCACTGGAGATGCTTTCCTATCTGAGGCCTTCTGTGGATAAGCAACTTTTTTTTTTTTTTTTTTTTTCTTTTAATTTCTGCATCCATGGCTGCTGAATTTGGGTTTGTCCTTGTTTGTTGTAGCTAAAGACTTTGCTACCCTGCTATTACTGCTGTGTTTTCCATCACATTATAGTGATTATATACAAAATGGTTTAACGTTTGTTTAATACACCAGACAGCTCAACACTAGTACACTTGAGATTTACATTTTGTAGATGATAATGTGACTACATTACTGATGTAGTTATAAGAGAGTTTGACCAACATTAGAAAAACTAGCCTTAATAAACAGCAGTGAAAAAATTTATTGGTAACTTAACAAATTTCAATATGTGTTCTGAGAGGTGTCATTAGCAGTAATAAAGGTGATTCAAAAGGGATTTAATTAGGTGAGAGAACAACAGCCTTCCACAGCTGAAACACAGTTTATTGCAGCTTGGCCTTGAAGACATATAAAAACCAGCATGCATCCAGAGCTCTGTCTGTTCAATAAAATATTTTCTCCTTGTTTAACGGCTATGATACGTACATTGCATTGTAAATGATGAATTTGCATTTGCACTAATAAGTGCCAAACCTATAGGGGCCCCGCCCCTACAGGGTGTTCTGTGGTCAGTCCATGTACTCACATGCAGACGGTGTGGGTAACTGCACAGCTGGACACCATGACAGACCAGGGTACTTGTGCTACTTCTCACTGCCTCCAATTTTGTTGCAAGATTTAAAAAAGAAAAACAACTTTGAATTTGAAATGAAAGTCAACTAATGTTTTTTTTTTTCAACATCAGTGTAAACTTTGATTTTGTACTGGTAGAGAATAAACAAAGGATTTGCATTCAGTTTTTGAGAAATGGTTGTCCCATATTTTCTCCCTAGAAGACAAACTCAGAATGATTCTATTTCCCCTAATTCTGCTGGCTATCCAGAATGAACCCAGACAGCCCACAAACAAGGAATCAGTTCTGTAGGATTTGTGGGATTAACTACTACTGGTCACTGGGCTTGAAATGTGAGAGAATAAGAAAACTTTCTGCCCAACTCTAGCACAGAAATGCTAGACTTGTTACAATAATAAATGTACTCTCCTACCTATCGCATTTCTGGTAAAAGACTTCTTTTGGGAACTCAAAACCAAGATTTTCAAATATTATTTTTGTAATGGATTACTTCCGCTTGCTTTCTATTAGAACTAGATGACTAGGAACTATTTCTCAGAACTGGTACCTGCATTTCCAGTTAATATAAGTGAGAGAGAATGACTACTAAAAATATGTTTCTTGTGGATTTAAACAAATCATTCTCTTTAAAACTCGGATGTATTTTATCATCTCATACTCCCTGTACAATTGGCAATAGAGCAGATTCATTATATAGTCATACGTCTATGGTGTGATTCACAATTATTTAAAAAATCATTATTCAGGTAATGCACCATAATGTACCCTGTAGATTCTGCAATTAGAGAAAATTGCTAGCACTAAAATGTCATTTGAATAACGCTATATTAGCGCTTTTCACTTTGGATCATTGATCCTTAGGCTAGGTACTTTCAGCAGTCCCATCTGGGAACTCCACTTCTCAGTGCAGTAATGAGTTTGAAAAATGCATCATCAATGTCATTCTTAGTGACAAAGACAAAAAGCATGGAAAAAAGGGGGAAAATCATATATATATATGTATTTTTTTTTACTGCTGATAATAGTAGTGCTGATTCCGGGCCTGCTGACATAACACCAATACATTACTGAGATGAATTCAAACTGCAGACTACTTTAAGTGATCTGGGATTTTCTGAAGCTGATGATTGTCTTTCTCTGAGTTGCTGAGGCTTTTCCCCTTCTAGCCCTGAGCAATGCTACATGCTGCCATTTCAGCTTTGGTGAAGATTTACCCCAGTTCATTCAAGACTCACCTGGTTTCTCTGCAACACTGCTGTGGCTCATTTGAAAAATCGAAGGCATTCCTCATTTACCAGATTCACTGGAGTTCATTTTAAAAGAAAATGAAAGCAATGCAGTTTATTCAAACAAGATGGTTAAATTGTCATTCAAAATTGAAAATGAAAGCATGAAAGCAAGAGAGAGTTTCAATAGGCTTAGCCTTAGGCTTTCATCTGAGTTGTCTGAGGTGCGCCACTGCAGCAGAGACCACGGCTTGACTGAACAGAACTAAGCCTCAAGGGTGCTGCCCGGGGCTCATTGTCTCTGCTTTATTCCCAGGCCTTCAGATTGCTCTTGAATGTCAGCGATGCTTCCAAGTCCATCACAGAAATCCTTTATTTCAGAGGATCTTCCCTGAGGGCAGCCTAAGGCATCTGTGAGACAGCTTACAAGATGCCCTTCAAGATTGCCTGAGAATGGCTGAAGGGTAGAAGGACACTTCAGGAAGCATCTTCCTCTCCACATGTTTATCTTTTATTTTAGGAAGACTTTTCATTAATAGCTATAATATCATGGTATCACAGCACTGTTGAAGTTGGAAGGGACCCTGGCAGAGATGAGGCTGACAGGTCGGTAGTTCCAAGGTCATCCTTTCTGTGTTTCTTAAAAATGAGTGTGTCATCGTGTTTGTTCCAGTCTCCAGGACTTCATTTAATTGCCATGACTTTTCAAATACCATTAAGACTGGCTGGGTAACTGCTTCAAGTTCCTTCAGGAATCTGGGCTGCATCTCACTGGGACTCATAGATTTATGGATGTTTGGGTTCCCCAGGCAGTCACAAACCTGATCTTCAATTACAGCATGAGGGGCATTGCTCTCCTGTTTCCCACCTTCTGAACCATCCTTTTAAATAAATGTGTATTAAAAATCTCATGATAAAAGTATTTTTAGTATAAGTATTTTTAGTATACACCACTTTCTGTTGCCCTCTGGTTTACTGACATTTTAGGGAGATCACATCTGCACATTATATGTGATGCCAGTTGTCAGCCATGAGAGACCTCATAGAGCTAAAATTCCTTAAGTTCTGGTCAACTTGCAGATAACATTGTGCATTTTACTCCTACTAACTCACCCTATGTTTTCAGCTGTGTAATCCTTACATCTTTCGTTCTCAACTGTAACACTGCAGTACATAACTATGTGTCTGCTTTTTAAACCGTGACAGCAATAAAGGTTTAGCAGTAAACCACACGCAAACATCTTCCTTTAAGAGATTTTTGAGGCTTCATTAACACTTTAAAAGATTTTTTGAAATGTCTTGTTGAAAGTCATAACACACAGGCAAAATGCTTTTACTCATAATTGTTGTTATTTGTCCTTTTTTATTCTTCTGTATATTTCTCTAACTTGTTAAATTCAGTCATTTTCAGAGTGCTTGGGAAGCTTCTGAGTTGTTTGTGACAGGATTGAGGAAAGCGTAATGAAAAAATAAAGGAAAATGAGCTTTGTGCAAGAGCAACCCAATTTCCCCTCCAAGCAAAATCTATGGGCATCATAACATCAACTCAGCTACTGCCTTCAGTATAAAATAATTTATTTTGAAATCGCCCTTTTCTACAGTGCCTCTGTGGCTTCTGTGTGAGCTGTGTCTTCTGCTGCAGTAATAGAATAACTATCCTACTCCTAATGAGAGGTGCTGCAAGTGGCAGTGAGAACTGAGACTCAACTTGAAGGCAGTAGAAAGCGAATTTTGGTACAGAGCATCACTGTCTTCATAGAACATCTTCACAGAACCTCTGAGTATGGTGCTGGCTGAGGTAAACTGAAATAACTCAACTGCATTGAATAGAATCTGTTTGAAAGCAGCATGCTTTTGGGGAGAAAAAGACAATTTGAAATATTGGGAACTTCTTTTCTTGTTAGTACACCTATTGTGTTCAGAGCAATGCAGTATCTCTTTTGACCATTTAAGAACTGCTTAATGAAGTTATTACAGTTTTTCTTCAAGAAGCAGTGCAATAGAGGGAATGGAAATGTAAGCAATGTAAGCACAGTCTGAGGTATGTGCTGTCAGCTGTAGCCTGGAACAAAGTGGTAATAAAGAGTTGAATATTTATCTAGAAATGCAATTAGTAAAACACTGGTTACAATTTCTGCACTGTAGTCTGCATCCTCTTAGTTCTTGTATTCATGGGAATCTACTGTAGAATACATAACAGTCTGAATGTAGCAAGTAAGAAGCATGGGACACAATACTTTTCTCACCACAGTTATATTGCCCTTCTGTGGTTTTGTTTGATTCATGCCGGAGTTAGGCTAAGCTTACTAAATGATACCACAGAGAAGCACTCACATGGTATGAAAATGCAAGGGGGAGCTAAGAGGAAATGGCCACTCTGCAGTTACCCTTGCTGCGTACAGACTGGCCAAAGGAACCTAAGGCCAGACTTAAAACATTTTGAATTTGGTTCCTAAAACCTCAATTCAAACGTAGGTATCCTGCATCAAGAGGTATCTGGAGCCTAAAAATTTTAGTATCTGTCCCTAAATAAATATCTTGGTACTCAAAAAGCAAAGTACTTTACGTGTTTCTCACTGAATTACATGCCACAGGTCCTTTGAAAATAGATCACAGTCAATACAAAAAAACTTCAGAGTTCAAGGCACTCTTTCCCAGTTTTGAAGACATCATTGATAAAACCCTGAAATACAGAATCTCTGTTCTGTTTTAACCTGGTAGCTCAGCACACACAGTCATTCTCTCACCCCCTACTTCCCAGTGGGATGAGGGAGAGAATCAGAAAAAAAAAAAAAGTAGAACTCATGGGTTAACATAAAACTATTTACTAAAATAGAGAAAAAGAAGAGGACAATAGTTATATATTATTTATATATATAAATAAATATGTATCTGTATACTACAAGTGATGCACAAGCAATTGCTCACTACCCCCAAATGATGTCCAGCTCAGTCCTCGAGCAGTGAAAGAGAGTGAGATGAACTCCCACCCCCCTCAAAACTCCTTCCTCTTGGTGTCATATGGTATGGAATATCCTTTGGCCAATTTAAGTCAGCTGTCCTAACTCTGTTCTCTCCCAGCTCCTTGGGCCCTTCACTGTGACTGGCCTTGACTCTGTACAACAACACTTAGTAGTGACTGTAAACGCCAGTGAGTTATCACCATTGCTTATCTCCTTGAACCAAGACGTCATCATACCAAGTACTGTAAAGAAAACAATTCCATCCCACCTGAAACTAAGATAATCTCTCTCCTCTGGGAGGCTGTCAGTCCCCTGACAGTCCATGCATGCTGTGGCCTCGAGTCAGTAGCTTGAAGGTTACTGGCAACCAAGCAACACAGTGTCTCTGCCACCCACCATACAAAGCCCTCATCAGCCTTCTCTCCTGCCTGCTCAGGCTGTTCTTCCTGCCAGAACACCAGCATGTGCAGGCTAGCAGTGGGGAAGGGGTTAAAGGTAATGCTTTTGTGCCATTCAGGTCAGTACTTCTATAGTCATCAGGCTTCAAGCTTCATGAATTCAAATTCCCCTTTGTACTAGGCAAGGGAAAATGATGGGGTGATATATCTTTAAGTACTGAGGATGAGATCACTTTCTTTTCTTAGAAAATGAAATCATCCAGACGCTCCACAGCAGCAGGCTGAGTGCTTTTCTCAAGCTGCATGGAAAGAACGCTATCTGGGAATTTTTTTCCACATGAAAAAGGAACACATATCCAGCTAGAACTTACTTTGAAGTGTGACTCCTAAATCCTGCCTCTGTTTCTCAGAGAGAACTGAGAGCATAGCTGCTTTTATGTTATTACTTCTGCAGTCATTTAATTCCATCCAGGCAGCCATGATAGAAAAAAAACACAAGTTTTTCTAATTCCACTGGGTATAACTGAGAAACGCTGATAATGGTTTGAGTCTCATCTCAGAAAGGAATTATCTGTTGCGGTTCTGGAACTATTGCTAGATAAGGAGATAAAACAATAAAACCCAGGAGAACACCCCACCCTAATACTGTTCATTATCAGAGGGCACATGAGAAAAAGGAGTGAGTGTTGCTTGTAAGAAAGACCTCACAGCCCTGCAAGCACACAGACAGACACGTGTACAGACACAAACATAGACATACGCTGCCTGAGTCATGACTGGGTCAAGTGTGGCCAGGCAGAGACACAAGTGGGATTCCTGTAATAGCAGCGGGAACTGATATCATAGGTCATGTCTGCAGTCCTGGCTTGTACCATATGAAAACTTAACAAACCTACTCTGAAATGAGCGTACTGCAGGTGTATCCATAAATCAAAGCAATGCCTACATTTAACCATATGTTTTGAAAGCTGAGTGACGTCACTCTGTTTCCAACTGTTCCATACCTTGTGTTGCTCAGAGCAAGTCACACTAGGGTTGGTTTTTCTTGTGGTTTCTAATTTTAGCAAAGCTTTAATAGCTTCGTGCAAAAACTGAATCCGTTGAGAGGTTTGTCTTTTACTGACTATATATGCTGTAGCTTTGACTGGCAGGGGAGAAACAGCATCTTAGTGAAAAATCCCTAAGAGGCGTTATCACCAGTCTCCTGCTAGGTGTTAAGGGTCATTGCTTGCAATAATAGGGAAAGAAGTCCTGCTCTGGTGCTTAATAGCTTGAGGCTGGATGACACCTCTCAGTCACAAACAGAAGTAATGTCACCACACAGGGTGACAATTGTGAGGAGCTCCAATAGCATAGGAACAATGTACATATTAGGAATGACATAGCTCAGAAAAGCCCAAAAACAAAATGGTAACTACAGTGGAACACAAGCTTTGTTTCTGAAACAATGTCATATTGTTTTATAGCTATCCTTTCTGTTTTTATTTTCATAAGCCTCTTAGATAATCAGATGTGAAATTTCACTCCAATTTCATTAACAATCAAATCCGAGTATGCAGCATGCTATAAAAAGCAGATAGCCTATCCAAGATAGTTACATTAAAGATTTATAGTGGTTATTAACCCACGAGCAGATCCTTAGCACTTCTAGGTTGGCACAGCTCCATTGGTACATAGCCAATACATCCCAGGTGAGAAACCAGCCTTCAAAGTCATGTCCCAAGGATAGTCACAGTACAGTCACTGTCATTCTAAGTAGCATTTTCTTTTTTCATTCTGTTACTTTTTGTCGAATTTTTATCAAAGAGAAAGTCCTTATTTTACGTGCCTTTGCATGAAACAAAAGTATGTGGTGGATATATGTGATGTTTTTCATTTTAGTATTTTATTATAGTGGCATTCTCAAGTCTCTGAATAACAGGAAAGTGTACTTTAATTCCAAAAAATGCAGAAGTTGCAAAGTCTTTCATTACATCATGCATTTTCATTTTTCTTTGGCCCTTAAATTCATTTGTATTCCAAGCTGAATTATGAACAGTAAATAGAAGATATTGGTACCTTCTTGTATCATCAGTGATCACTGCCTGATCCTCTGTCATACTACAATCATTCAAATTCATTCTATATGTAATAATAAATATTCTCAAAGGCATTCTAGGTTTAATTATAATTGTATGTGATTGCTTCAAAAACAGTAATGACTACATTTTCATACAATTTTCACGCGAGATGATAATAAGTATTCACTTTACCATTGGAAGGATAAGGCACAGGAAGAAGCATGACTATGTATGTGTGTGCACATGTGTGTGTACATTTAAGACAGATCTTGGTAACTTCTCATTGACTTTTCCTAAAAATTATTTTACAGATTACACTAACTTTACAGCAACCATTTCAAAGACATTGTGGTGCTGCTTTAAATTAACCTCTTTTCTCTGTTGTCCAACTAAGATACTGACTCTTCTAAAATTAAAACCAATGTCAATAAAGAGGTGATACAGGGATACACGTGAAATTTGTCAATGAAAAATTTTAATACTTCTAAAGTGAAAAGCTCTGGCTTTTTTTTTTTTTTTTTCAAGGTTCATTGTGTTGCATGGACAAAAAGCCCAGAATTATTAATTTTCTACCTTAATTATGACAGGGTGTAATATCTAAGCTGCAGAGCTATAAACTGTAATTCCTTCCAAGCTATGCCTACAACGCAGCCTGGGTGACATTTGGCAATTATATACTGCTCTGAGCTGCTTATTATAGCAGTGGTATTAGAGCAGGAAGAAGAACTTCCTGCACTGCCCATAGTCTAGGTTTAACAATATCCTGTTAGAATGTGAGACAAATGCTGAAACATCATTAGAAGGCAGCCATGGCTTGAAACTGGCTACAGTTGACTTCAAATTCAGTGCCATCAAAGCACGTTAAATTTCAGTTTGCTTTGTAAAAGTAGGAAAGATGCACATTATCCTTTTCAAATATTTTTATCCAGAGAATGTCTGGTCAAAGCCTGGCCTCATTTCTTGTTGGCTTTTTTGTACTTTAAGTTCTGATTGTAAAGGCAGCTAATAAGTGAAAGTGTGTAGAACCATCGTCCTCTTTAACAAAATAAGACCTGTCTGAATCAGAACTATTATTGGTTATACAGATCTGGTGATATTTTTTTCCCAAAGAAATACATGGTAGAGCAATTTCCATTATAGTAAATTTTGAGTGAACTTCCATAGGCAGAGTGTCCTGCTAATGCAGTTGAGTCTGGACTAGCTTATTTCTAACTACTTGTGGTATCTCTGTGCACCATTTTACATTGTAGACATACTATTAAATTCTTGGAACCAGAATTGTAAGCCAGATTCAGCACTGTTCTTGACTAGTTCAGATCGAATGTCTAACAGACATTTCTGATTTGTTGTTACTTTCTGTCAACCTTCCATAATGAAAAATTGTGCACGGGAATGATTAACCATGCTTTGGTTTCTTTTAGCTGTTGTAATCCTAAAACCTTCATGCATTTTTTTCTTAACTTATACAAAATTACTGTTTCCCAGACAGACAAAATTCAGAGTCCCAGGTTCATTTCCGTCTGAGTCAATTATTGTATGATGTAATAAGAAATGTATATTTCTGAGGAATTTTGTTTATTCACAAACATCAAACCAAAAGTCTGTAAGAGGAAAAGTAGTTTTCTTTGATCTATTTCTTTGATCAGGAAGAATATCAAATGTGCTTTTACATGTTTTCTCATGCTTTTATCAATACTTTCCCAAGCTTTGTGCTGATTTTCATACCATCTTTTATACACGCTGTACTACAAAACATATTAACATTTTCTATAACTCACACCGCTCAAGACTGGTTTCAGCAGACCTTTCAGGGTTTGCAACTCTCTATCATGGAGAGGGAAATATTTTTTTCTTTTTCTTTCCCTTTTCGTATATTCCTTTACTTCAATTAGGTTTGCAATAATCTTTGCATTAGATTCACTTAACAGCAGTTACTATCATCTTTCCAAATTACTTCATTACAGTAACGCAGTAAGTGAATATATTATGTCATAGAGACTAAGGAAAAGATTATATGCAAACTCAGGTTCCACATGAAATTCTCACTTGCTTAATCTCAGCTTTAAAGAAGTCCTCCAACTGGCTTACTATCTTAAATACATTAGATACTGTGGGATAATGCTGCGTCTTCATAGGCCTCCTGGGACAAATTAATTTCACTACTGTGATATTTTCTGAACATAACCATGCTAGAATTTTCTATACTTCCTTTGTTTTAAAATGTGCTACATCAGCAAGCCAACATGAGAAATATGAATAGTCATACACCATAGATTGTCCTTGGATACCTGTCTATAGCATTCAGTAAAATTTCTTCCTCATTGCAGAAGTGCATCTAAGTTCTTCTTCCACCTCAGAACAGTACTTCTTCTGTCAACTGTTTTGGTGTTTTGAAACCAAGTGGAAAGTATTAATGTGATGGATTCTTAACTCTAGAAAAGCGATGAGACATATGGTTGCTGTTGCTTGACTAATACCATTAACATCACTTGTCATTTTGAACTTCTCATGAAAGTCTAATATAAGGCAGACCTACTTTCTGTATGCTTTTGAAAGTACACTTTCAAATCACACTCCTTTTAGCAATGGAAGAAGCCAACTCCCACACTATTGCTAATCATGGTTGAGAAGTCAGATTATTTTCTCATTACTAGATTTATCCTTAAAGACCAAAATAGAGATATATTGGTAAGACTAGTGTGGGAAAGCCCGTAACAAAAGTATATATATATATATAATGTAAAATATATAAAAAATATATATAATATATAAAAATATATATAATATATAAAAGTGTATATATATATATAATTCACTTCTTAAATAAAGAACTTTCTTCTTTTTAGTATTGTTATCATAGCAATGCCCACAAGCTCTATCATGCTAAAAGACCCATCATACCCACATACACATATGTGAAAAAATGTTACTACTTACTTTCAATAAAAGCTTGAGATAGAAGAGACTGGACAGGAAACAGAGAGAGGCATACTGCTGTGAACTGACTCATTCAGGACTGATCAACAGGTCAGGAGCACAGCCAGGATATGTATTCCAGTTTTTCTGCATTCCTGCCTTGAGAATGTGTCTTCTGACCTTTGTTGCACATGGTCTGCAGATCCTCTTGACCTTGTTGTGATGCAAAAAATAATGAACAATGATTTCTGAAACAATTTCTGAATGCACTGTGTTTTCCTGTGTCCATGCTATTGTTTTGTACTTGTTCATTTTCTCTTGTGCTACAGCTAGACTGTACATTCTTTGAGGAAGATATTGCATCTCTGTTCTATTCTGGGAATAACTACTAGTACGGCATCAATAATAACAACTTTTTCCCTTATAGCTAGTGAATTGACAAGTGTCTCTCATGAAACCCTCTTCTTGTTCTTCCTTTTTCCTTTCCTTCACCATCTCATTTTCCTTACATATGTGCTCATTTGATTGCTTATAAAAGAGCTCAGGATCTCTCTCATCCAATTATTTCAAAAATTATCTCTATCTGTGACATGAGGACGGACTGTGAAATGAAAACATTTTCAGAGCGTTCTTCACAGTCCTTCAGGATGCAGACTTTCAGAATGTGTCAAAAGCCATGTTATGGAGCTATCACCATGGTAGAAAATGTTGAATAGTTCTCTGAGAGAACGTTAATATTTTGGATCTCCCTCCTGCTGATGAAAGTGGGGAGGGGGGAAGAAATAAGGGAGTTTCTGTGAAATGTCAGCTGTCCAGAACAGTCCCGTGCAACCATATTTTATTTTTTAAAAAACAAAATCACTTAGTACCTAAAAGGAAATGTATTAATTTAAAAACAAAAACTTCTGTGGAATCAGTAACAAGTATTTCAATTTGGCCACTTGGTCATGGCACCCCCTCAGTGCTGGACCACTTGAGCATCAGATTTGCACGCCTCCATACCATGCTGTCAATTCCAAACCAAAGTATGCTACTTTTGGACTGAGGTATTTTAGCATTGAGGAAACAATATTTACTGTGCTAACCACTTGCAGTTATCAATCAGCTATACTAAATTTTTACAGATAGCTACTACTTGCAGTGATAGTCTTATCATGCAAAATAATGATATATGCTGCAATGACATCAGCCCCTTTTGCTCTTGAAGGCTCTAATAGAACACTCCAGCATTGCATCAGAACTTCTTCACCCTGGCTGATGTTTTTGATGGTTGAAAACCTCTCCAGGATCATGGGCTGGTGAAGGATCCCCACAAGTAGCTGTTGCGCAGCTCTGAGATGGCTGGCTGCTCCACATGAGGAGAAAAGCTGTGGGGCACCCCGTGGGGAAGAGCCTGGCACGCCAACCATGCAGAGAGCAAAGGAGGCTCAGGGAATGCCCATGGCAGCCATTGAAACAGGATGTCAGTCAAGTTCATGGTGGCAGACTGGGAGGTCAAGACCACATGACTGGGCCAGGATCAACAGGGTACATGGCCAGGCACAGCTGCCACAGGGCTGCAGCAAAGCTCAGATTACTAAATGCAAGAGTTTCAGCTTAAAAGCAGTTACAAAGAGAAGTAAGGAGAAATCTTGATGAAGCTTCTTGGCAGAGATGTTTGGGGAAGTCTCTGTTGAGGCTGCTTTCTTTCAAGGCTGCCACCTACATAAACTCCCGCCTGGCCTTGAGCCCAGGCACCCAAGCCCCTAGACTCTTTTGGAGCAGCTTCTCAACATTTTCCTGCCAAGTCAGCTCTCTGCCTTTTTTCAAGGTTTTGCTGAACCTCACTTCAGTCCCTCACGCTGTTAAGTCTGTTCCAGTCTGAACCTGCCAAGCCTTTATTTGCAGCTGTTGCCTTGGGCTACATCATCTTACACTACTTTGCATCTCTGTTTTGCTCTCCAACAGCAGCTGTGGATGCTATGAGACTGCCCTCATCCTCCTCTTTGCTGGACTAAACCAGACTAGCTCCGTATCCCATCTGTTATTATCTTGGCAACAATCTGCTAGATCCACACTAGTTTCTCAGAAACCATTCTGAAGTGGGAGGTCATGAAAGTGAACACAGAAATCCAGAGGCAGCCTTACCAGTACCAAGAAGCCAAGCTTACAGTTTTCCTTATTCATGAGGATAGCATGATGCTGGCTTCTGTTTAGTCTGGCATCCACTGCATCCACTGAAAAACTTCCAGGTTTTCAGCGTAGACCTTCAACCTCTGACTGTCCCCATGAGTGTTTTTTGTTTATATTGTTTGTTGTGCTTTCAGTTTGTTTGTTTTTCCCTCCCTAATCTAGATGTTTTTGTAAATGGAGAGGCATGTTCTAAGACAGTTCTGCTTTAAAATGATACAAGTAGTGACAGTACAGTTAAGCTTGCTAATGTTTGCTGATACTGCTGCCCTGCAACTTGCTCAGATAACAGAAAGAGCTGTGTCTCTGAACCAAGGAGATAAGGAAGTCCTGCTGAGTCTTTGTACCAAGGAAATAGCAAGTCCAGCTTGGAATGGGTCATTGAATATATAACATACTTCTGGGAAAACCTGAATGCGTAACATAACTCTGAGAAAACTTCTGAATATGTAATGTACCTCTTGGAAAACTTCTGCATATGTAACACCAGTTACGTATATAAACTGAGGATCTTTTTGCATAAGCTATGCATGATAGGAGGATTACTCCCGTGCATCCAGAGCTGCCAATAAGAATACTTACTTAAAAGTAATAAAACTTTCGCTGTTAAGTTTCTCCGCATATATTTCTTTGGTTCAGAGCCATTGCCATTAGCTGGCATTATTGAGAGTTTAAACTTTTATTTTGCAATGTTCTATAAAAGAAAGAGTATAAGGTTTAAATCCCACAGATTCCAGATGAACTTTTCCCTTATTCCCATCTTTTCCTTTAAAGTGCACACAGGTAGAACCAGACACGCATCCCACACATTAGCAGCTTTCCAGTGTTATCAGAATTCTACTTAATTGTCTCACAAATCTTTAAACTGGATGAAGATATTATTTTAGAACCCTGCTATTGTCTGTTAAAAAGTTCTTAGAAAAAAAAATTCTTGAAATAATGATCTGTCCTTTTCTTTTCCTGCCAAACGGATCATGTAAAGTTTCTTAATTACATTCTGTGTGTCTGAAACCGAGCTTTCCAGATAAACAAAATCTGTGGACAGGTGGTAGTGATCAAAGGACTTTAATTGAAAAAGATCAGCTGACAGCTGTATAAGGAATCAAGCTTTTAAAAATGTATAGGATACATATCTCTGAAGAAATGTTCCAAGTGGCCACGGATATATATATGTGTATATATATATATATTTAACTCATACATTCTTCCAGAACGAAACTGGCAACGTATTTTCTTCAAATGTTATGGTTAAAAATCAAGTCAAAACATTTGTTATGAAAAAAAAAATACATTTAAATGGGAAAGCAATCTATGTTTATGAACTTGCCAGAAAAAGAAGAAAAATAAAAAGAAAAAAGAAAAAGAAGAAATAAAAAGAAAAAAAAAAAAGAACAATGAGTCAAGGAGCGAGGGGCAAGGCCAAACAGCCTTATCTCTTTGGTGGAGCTATTGGAGAGAGTCCAGAGGAGGGTCATGAAGATGATAATCACCTCCCCTGCAAGGCCAGGCTGAGGGAGCTGCGCCTGAAGAAGTCTGCAAGTAGCCCTCATTGCAGTCTTCCAGTATTTAAAAGGGAGCTATAAAAAGGAGGGGAATCAACTTTTTACTTGGGTAAGTAAAATGATAGTTATAGGACAAGGGGGGAATGGTTTTAAGCTCAAGGAGGGAAGGTTTAGATTGGATGTCAGGGAGAAGTTTGTTACCAAGAGAGTGCTGAGATGCTGGAACAGGCTGCCCAGAGTGATTGTGGATGCCCCATCCCTGCAGGTGTTCAAGACCAGATTGGATGGGACCCTGGGCAGCCTGGTCCAGGAGAAGATATGGAGGGATATGGAGGTTGGTGACTCTGCAGGAGGTTGGAACTTGGTGATCCTTGGGGTCCTTTCCAGCCCAAGCCATTCTACGATTCTCTGAAAAGAAAAAAGAAAGAAAGTCCAGATAAGGTAAAGATCCAGGGAGACATCATTGCAACCTTCTGGTACTTAAAGGGAGCTTATGAAAAAGAGTGAAATAAACTTTTAATATGGGTAGATAGTGATAGGACAAAGGGGGGTGGTTTTAAACTAAAGGAGGGTAGATCTAAATTAGATGTCAGGAGGAAATTTTTCAGTGGGAGGGTGGTAAGGCACTGGAACAAGTTGCCCAGAGAAACTGCAGATGCCCTATCCCTGAAGGCACTCAGGGCCAGGTTGGATGGGGCTCTGCTCTAGTGCCTGATTTAGTGGTTGATAAGCCTACCTGCAAACGGAGGTTGCAATTAGATGATCTTTCAGGTCCCTTCCAACACAAGCCATTCTATGATTCTATGAAAATAAAGTATAAGTTTTAACATTTTCAAATAGCTTTGAATGTTTTGGTTTTTTTTCCTAACAGCAGAAATAAGAAATGAAGAAATTATAAATATTCTCTTTTAAAAAATTCAACAAGTTATTAGTGGAGTAGAACAATTGGAAAAGGATAGGGGACATTTTTACTTCTCTTTGGAATAACAGGATAATTGAAAGTTGAAGAAAAATTATTGGAACCTGGAATGATTGTCAATATGATGTTCATTTTCTTGACATTAGAAGTCTAAAATAAGATTAGATGGTAATAAAAGCATGCAGTAAAGAGCATCACAAGTACTTGTGTAACATTTCAATTTAGGAATATGTTTAATAGACATGGCAAGTAGTGCTAAGTACTTCTTTTTACTTAGGACTTGTTAGGAAAATATCGGTGCTTGTTAACAGCATGATCTATGTAGGTCACTCCGAAAGTAATGCCTCCTATAAAGAACACAATAACGCTATTTGTTAGAGTAAATTCTTAGCCATAAAACACTATTTTTCAACACATTAGCTATGCATTTTTGCGAGTGATGAACAAGTGTCAACCTGTTGTCGTGCTCTTTATATCTGTTTTAGTTTTCACAGAAATAAATAGGAGGCATTATTTTTGGAGAGGGCTACATATAAAATATGTATTTATATACATATATAATATGTAAAACAAGACGATTCCTCTTTACTCAATGCAGCCCAAGCAAGCCAAAAGTTTGTGCACCCATGGACTAGTGCATCAAACAGGCCAGATACCCTTCTCTGTCTGCAAGACAAACAGACATGGCTGACAAGTCACCAACTCTTGCAATTCCCCAAGCCACAGAAGGAAATAATTTCCCCAGAATCAAGCAGCACTTGGCACTGCAACAAGTATGGAATTGTGTTCAGGGCCAGCGGTGTGTCTGCTTGATTTGCTGGTACAGATGTAGTGAAATATGTCTGAAGTGAGCAGTCTGAAATGTAAATGGGTTTTCTTTCTCTCATTGGTTGCAGGATTCAGGTTCAGAGAGAATGGAAATAAAAAGCAAAAATGAAATGAGAATGAAATCTGCAGTCAGCTGTGTAGACAGGCAGACTGTGATGGATGAAATGTCAGGTCACATCCAAGTTACAGCAGAGCATCCCAAAGATGCCTTCATTATGACAATATTTTTATCTTGATTGCTGCCAACTTTAATCTTTGAGGGACTTTGAAAGACTTTTGACATCTGATTTCCAAAGCTTTATGCATACATAATAAAACTATTGCTTAATCCCTTCAGAAAACAAACTTTTCCTTTGTGTATGCATAATAATAATACCTCTGCATCAACTAGAGCCTGTAGGTGTTACATGTGAGACTGGAACATTCAAAGCAACATGTTTGGTGGGTTTTTTCAGTCTGACTTGAGAAAAAAATTTACTTTTAATATTTGTTATATACTGCCCAACAAAAGAATATTGTCTTCCAAAGTGGAGTAGTTTGCCTATTGCAAACATCTACAGCTGCATTCACATTTCTGATCATATGGGCCTTATAGGGCAAATGTTGACCTAAGCTTACCTGCAAAGGTGCAAAAAAGGCACTGTAATAGAGCATGTGACATCAGAGCAGCTTGTTAAGAGAAACTCTGTCAGTTATCAATTACACTGATGAAACAAACCATTTGTCAGAGCTGACATACAGCCAGGCATCCATGAACAGACAATGAAGCATTAGCTAATTACCTACCAAGTCTTTCCATTGACTTGATTGACTTTGGCAAGCAGATTCAGCATGCAAATTTACCATTCTACAGGGACGTAGCACTTTCATTTAGAGACATTAGTTCTTCCTCACAGGAAACTACTTTTCTCTCATAACGTTTCCACACAAACAAAACAAAACAAAACCTAGTAAAGTGCAGGAAATACTTCTGTGCATTTGGCACTTGATACTCATGAAACTTCAGCAGTCACTATAAGCAGCTAGGGCTAGATGTAAGAGTTGGCAGGTGCAACCAAGTTCTCCACCCAGAGCAGCCATGGCAGCGCTCCTTGGCATTCCTGATCTCTGATTATATCAAGGATTTTCCAGTAGAGAAGCTGACAGCCACAGTATCTGTTGGAAGGATTGAAAAGATATCTGTAACAGGAGACATTTAAAACATACTGTTGGTTTTGGCCTTAAGAGTCAAATTAAGGTTTCAAGAGGGAAAAGCTTCTTCCTGCCTTTATGACCTCAAGTAATCACTGATAACACTATGAATAATTAGAGCTGTGAAATTCAAAATGATGCTCTTCAGTTTGTTCTAATGCACCAAAAAGTCTTTTATCTCCTCCAGTGTGAAAAGGCATTTCACTTCCTGAAGTTACCCTTGCTGCCTGTCTTTCTGTTGCAGTGCATCAGGAAAAGAAATCCCATTGCCATCTGTTTTCAAGGTAAGCACATGAGCTCCCTAAATTTAAAATATGTCACTGCATTCAAGCTAATTGGAGGAGCATTTTTCTTTGTCTAAAATATTTATCTATGGAATAAAAACATTGCATGAAAGAGTGCATTGCAGGGGAAAAACACAGAAACTATGGATTGCCTTAGACTGCCTATGTCAACCATCTCTTCTCATTCTCTGCTTCAGCCTGACATGAGCCTCATTCCTCAACTTTCCCAGAAGGTAGAGATGGGCAAATAGTCACAGCTGCGCAGAAGCAGAGTATCTAAATTCAGATAATAAATTAACATGCATTTGCTTTGCTTTTACTATTAATCCTGGCCAAAAAATAAAAAAAATAAAAAATCTTAGCATTCAAGATTAGCGTTGTATGATGTTTTGTACAACTGGCCAGTGAACAATTTGCATCTAACTCAAGAAGATCAGTAGACACCTCAGTTCCTCACTTTTCAACTCTTTTTTCCTAATGTGACCCAGATCCGTTACAGACGAGGGTAATCTTGTATATGAACAGTAACGAAATTCATTTCTCTAAGACACACAATCCCTCCAAAATACCTGTTAGGGAATTCCTTACACATCGTAACAGGAAGCTACACATGAAGTTAAGATTAATAAATAAGTTTATGCGTATGTAAATTGCCTTTACCAGGGAACAATATCTAAACAATGTAGAGAAAACCGTAGACACTTCAGAAGTGAAGCCATAACATTCAGCCACATAAAGATGCTCTTCAGTATCTCAAATTATTTTTGTTTATGTAAACTACCACTGCATCTATAGAAAAATGAAAAACAATTTCACTACCGCTCTTATTGTTGAACCTTATATATTCCATTATTATATTTTATTGATATGCTTTTCAGAAAAAGCCTACTGAAATGGCTAATATCCTCCTTTAGTTGTGTTCAGCTTAGTGTAGGATTTGTTTCTTGAAGTATGATGGCCTATGATGCATAGAATCAGATTAAATAAGCTGCCTGAACCTGATCACTGTTTAATATTTGAAATTTAAGCATATGGGCAAGTGTATTCACAACAGAGGCCTAGAGCAAAGGCACCTAAGAAAATAATGTTCAAGACAGGGAGTGAGAAAAGAAAAGAGCCTCGAAAGCAACAAGTGATAATGCTAGAAGATGTGTGCTTTGAGGAGCTGGAAGCATGTGGCTTTCAAGAAGTAGCAACATTATCAAAGAGTAAGAGGAAATAATGGGACAAAAGTAGTAAAACGTACATCATGAGATTATTTCAATGGGGGCTTGAGAAGTGCAGGAAGTGAGAGAAAGGACCAACTTTTTGCTGCTTGAATAAATGAGGTTCCAAACCTATTGAAGCCTCCAGGCATTAAGAGGATTTATATTTTATTTTTATATTTTCTTGTGCTTCCACTCTTGAGGATGAACTTGCTTAATTTTTTTTAAATACAAATTCATTTTCATGGAGGTACGGTCTACATTTAAATAATAATTATCATTTTCCAGGCAGTGCTGCACATAAAACACATTGTAATACAGTAAAAGCACAATTGCCATATGCAACTGCCATAGAAAAAAATAGATTGAAACTCGTAAGGCAGCTGTTTACAAACATACTGGTTAAACGAAAGTATGAGGTTCTGAAATTATCATAAATTGCTGTGAATACACTAGATGAGTACCAGTGTAGAAATATATACAGGTATAGTTTCTTAAGCTTCTCCAAGAATAGCAAATCCCAGGATTTTTAAACACTTATTAAAAGGGGTATCGTATTGATAAGACTTCTCAGAAGTAATAATGGCTCTGGCCAAGAAATGCTGTACAAGGTACTGAGTAACAGGCGAGATCATTTTCACAGCTTAAGTCTACAGCTACTCCAGCTAATCACATTTTTACGGTTCACCTTGTTCACCACTAGTGCAATTAACTCTGTTGGGAACAAAGGTATCATACAGAAAACTGAGCTGGCTTAATATTTTACCATCAAAACTTCAAGCAACTCTGGACAAAAATATGATGTTCTCATGAATACGTCAGTCAGAAGCACCAATTTACCAAAACAGTTGATGCTCCATGTTCAAAAGGAAACTTCTAGTGTTTTAACTTGTTTCCTTCCCTTCTCCCACTCCCACACCCTGCTGACCAGAATACAGATAATTATGTTTTGATTTGAGAGAAAAGTCAACACTTCATATGGTTTATTCTAAACATATTTATCCTTAACTGAAATGAGCCTTCAGTTCTTGTTTCGCTTTGCAAATAAAATTCTGTGTCAGAAAATTAGAGATTGAGCTCTCCTTATACATGAATTACTTCATGTCTTTCTGAAAAATATTAACCATCTATATTCTTCAGAGGCCTACAGAAATTCAAGCACTAAATGACTAAATATTACACTTATGTTCTGACCCCATTGGTACCTTCCTTTTACAAACTTGAGTTCAAGTTTTACCCAAAGATCATCTGTTCACATGCAGTCACCTGGCTTTAAAGTTCTTTCTTCTCTAAGCAGGAAAGCATTTCTCTAATTTGAAACTTGACTTCCCTTATATATTTATTATTTACTTAATATTTCACCTTACACATATTTGAGTACCAGCATATTTTGCCAAGGTGATTAAATAGCCTGATTAGATATCAGGAAAAGAGGGTCTGAGCAGAGATCAGCCATGTGATCTGGAGAGAAACTTTGTCTTACTGGTAAAAATATAGAAAACTACATGAATTGTCTTGAATGTAGTTGAATCAATTAGAATGTTTACTTAAATAAACGAATCCAAAGGAAACCCACTGTGGCTATTGTTTATGACATTCATTAGAGTAGTTCCCATAAAAGCAAGTCTACAAATAACAATCTTTTACTCTCCACTCACACGCTCCCTTTTGTATGTTATTTAAAAAATTAGTTAATGTCCACTGAAATACTGAAAAGCTAATGTAACTGTAAAATATAGCATAATTAACTTATTAGAATAAAACAGTAAAAAAAAAAAAAAAAAAAAAAAAACAGCAACCAACTTTAAAAATAGCCCCTGTTATGGAATTCTAAAAATAAAGTTAAAAATTCAACCATAATAACTTGTATTCATACAATCATCTCCCATTTTCAAATTTTAATTTGCTCTTCCATTTGTAGAATTGTTCACAAATTTGCCAAGATTTTAAAACAGCAGTTTCTAATTAAAATATTACTTTGGATTTCCTGCTGGACATTCATTTTTTTATGAAGTTATTGCACAATTTAACCGTAAGTTAACCATTACATCCTCTGTAAACTGTGCATGACTGATCTCTTCTACAAGCAAGTAATTCTTTAAAACTCTCTATTGCTGCCTGATGGGATTTAACTTTCTTTTTAGAGTGGGTTGAAACTCTCTGTTGTTACAGAGATTTCACCCCTGACATTAACAGATGTTGACAATAGACAGGAGATCCCAGCAGTGGTAACTGCATAGGTGCAGGTGTTACACAAGGTCAGTTCACAGCTCTGACTCATATTTCTGAGCCACTGTGGATGTACCATTGGTTCTCCTTAACCAGACCTGTCATCTAGTAACAACAGACAAGGAGGTATTCAACAACTTTTTTCCTCTGTCTTTACTACTGACTGCTATACACACAGCCCTTGAGTGGATGGTTCAGAAGATGAGAAACAGGGGAGCAATGCCCCTCCTGCTGTAAGTGCAGATCAGGTTTATGATTGCCTGAGGAACCCAAACATCCATAAATCTGTAGGTTTCAATGAGATTAATCCCAGAGTCCTGAGGGAATGGGCTGACATAGTCACCAAGCCACTCTCAATGGTATTTGAAAAGTCATGGCAGTCAGCTGAAGTCCCTGGAGACTGGAACAAACATGATGTCACACTCATTTTTTAAAAATGCAGAAAAGGATGACCTGGGAAACTACCGACCTGTCAGCCTCATCTCTGCCAGGGAAGATCATGAAGCAGATCCTGGAAGCTGTGCTAAGGCACATGGAACAGAAAGAGGTGACTTGGGATAATCAGCACGACTTCATCAAAGGCAGATCCTGACTGACTAACCTAGTGGCTTCGTATGATGGCATTAACTGAGACTGTGGACAAGGGAAGAGCCATAGATGTCATCTATCTGGACTTCAATAAGGCCTTTGACACAGTTCCCCATAACATCCATCTCTCCAAATTGGAATGATATGGATTTGACCAGTGGACCATTTGATGGATGAGGAACTGGTTCTGAGATCATACCAAAGAGTGGTTGCCAATGGCTCAGTATCTAGATGGACATCAGTGGTCAGTACTGGGACAGGTGCCCCTTAACATCTTCACTAATGACATTGACAGTGGGATTGAGTGCACTCTCAGCCAGCTTGCAGATGGCACCAAGCTGTATGGTGCAGTAAACATGTTTGAGGGACAGAATGCCATTCAAAGAGACCTAGACAGGCTCAAGCAGTTGGCTTGGGTAAACATCATGAGGTTCAACAAAGCCAAGTGCAAAGTCTTGCACCTGAGTCATGGCAAACCCCACTATCAATACAAGTTGGGGGATGAAAGGATAAACTGCATGCTGCTTTCTAACACCACAATGGAGTTAGAGAGTTTTCTTCTTGGACTTTGGATAACAGCCCCAAGCTGCCAGAGTTCAAGGAGCTCTTAGACAGTGCTCTTATCCATGACATTTGGATTTTGAGTGATCCTTTGTGGAGGCAGGAATTGAACTCAGTGATCCCTGTAGGTCCTTTCCAACTTGGCATTCTGTATCTCAATAGATACTTGGTCTGTGCAAAGCTCCATCTTATCTCTGCTGTCTAAAGCAGCTTCCCAGTTACTTTAGCTCTTTCAGCAAATCCCTGTCATCTGACTGCAAAGCCATCTTCAGATTGACAGGAAGTGCATTCCTGTGCTTTAGGTTAATTGAGGGACTGCCCATTTCTTCTCATGAAATAAAAAGCTGTATAAACCCAAAACTTAATGAATTTCTTCCTGGACTTTAAATTTGCAGAACTGATGGAGGGTTTGAGGAGGGTTTGTAAGTAGTGAAGTGTTTCTGGATACCATATAGATAAAGTAAAACAATGAAACAAGGATTACGTGCTAGTAGCTTACAAAACCCGGAAGCCTGTTATCACAAAGGCTGTGGTTCACATCTCAATCCAATTAAGATAATTGCACTCTCAGGAACAGCACAGGAGCAACTTAGAATAAAAGGCACAGAATGCACAATTGTTTTTGATCAAATAGAGAGGGAAGTTCAGTGAAGTTCAAAAGCTGTTTGTATGAGTTCAGACATGTTTCCACTTCTACAGTGCAAAGCTGAAGCACCTCTGGTTTCCATTCAGCATAACCCAAGGCAGTTAACTAATAGAATTAGAGACAGGTATGACAAGAATAGTACAGAGAGGGGGAAGAAGGGCTGGAGAAAGCTGAACAAATGAAACACCTCTAATTTCTGAAATACGTGACCTTATAATGGTCTGTACTGCATTCAGGGGAGTATTCGTAAGGATAATTTTAGCTAAAAATTTTGTAACATTCTAAAAATAGTATTTTCACAAGCTTTAATTGTATACTTCATCTTAGGAGCAGAATTAATTCTGTGCTGTACACGGTAAGGTTCCAAAAGTAATTTTGGAGCATATTCCAACCTGCCCAATGTAACATGTTTCATAATGGGGGGCCCAAAGGTGTTCTTTACTAAGACTAAATGTCTTGATGTAGTTAGGTAGGCAATTAAGTAAAAATGGCAGAATTAATCTTTGAATGCACGCTCGCTTAAAGGCCCAATGAACAATGTGCATGCCTTCAGCAGAAAGCAGCAAAAAGAAAACAAAACAAAACAAAAACATAACCAGGATATGATTAGGATTTTTGAGCATTTTTTTCTTCAGAAGAAAGCTGCTTCTCATGTCTTGTATCTGTAGAGTTTATCCAACATTCTTTTGCTGCAAGCAACTGTTTTAAAGCTTTACCAAAAATAATAAATCTAGAATATTTAAAAGTGAAGGTACTTTTCATGTTCATAGCAGGTTAAATGAGACTTCGAAAATGTCAGAATTACAATGGAACATACTTTTCCTGCAAAAGTGCATAGCTTGATGTATTTAAGTAATTCAGATCTCTAACAGGCTGCAAGTATGTAAACAAGCCTTGACAGCATCAGCAATGCAAAGCATATATATTATTGTCTCATCTATTAAAAATACATTCAGATACATTAAATAAGCCCATATCTACTGACTTCCAACCCCCTTTTAATTGCTAGGTACTCTCTGGTGATTTTGTTAACGTGCACTGCAAGCTATCCCTATTAGCTGCTACTAAAACAAGCACAGCAAGAAAAATGCAGACTTGCACATAGCTGGAACAAGTTATTTATGTAGGCGTAGCAAAGCTTGACCATTATTGACTAATTCAAAAGACAATGTTAACTCAGCTGGTACTTACTCAGCTTAAGTATTACATTACTTGAGATTTCTGCTGTACAACACATACACTCTAATGCAGCAATGCTTTTAGCTATCTATCTCGCGTACATCAATGCAAGAAACCCCAAAGGTCCGTTATCAGAGGGTGAAATAGTCTCTGGGGTTGTTAGCAGCCACAAGGGACCTCAGTTGTGCGGGACAGCGCCCTTAACAACTGCAGCACCTGATGGAAGGAGCAGGGGGGACTCGAGGCCGCTCCTTCGGGTACTCAAGTGGCAGTGACACGGCCCTCGACCTGGTCCGGCTTCTTAACCTTGCACTGCTCAGCTGTACCTGCCAACACCGTCGGCACAGGAGGCGGGGACCTGACATACATCCCGCCCTCCTCCCCGTCCTCCGCCGCACCATTGGTTGATGCGGGGGGGGGGGGGCGTTGCTGGCGATTGCCGATGCAGGAAGCGGTGGGGCCGGGCCGGGCCGTACCAGGCAGGGCGGTGCCCGCGGCTGCTTCGGTCGGGGGCTGTGCTGAGTAGGGCAGAGCCCGGGGAACGTCGGGCTGCGCGAGTGGAGAGCGGCTCGGTTCGGCGCTCTTGTCGCTGTCACAGAGCGGCCCCCGGCTCCGCCCGCCGCCGCCACCGGGGAGAGCCGTGCGGGCGGCGGGGGCGGCCTGACATGAGATCATCGCCGGCGGCGGCAGCAGCATGGCCTCTGCCGGGAGCGGCGGCCGCGCCGCATCGCGGGACGGGGAGGCCAACGGCGAGCCGGACCGCTCCTTGCAGCTGATGCTGCGGGCGATAGCGGAGGAGCGCAGCCGCACCGGCCTCCGCCACGAGATCAGCGGCCTCGGTGAGGGGCGGCGGCGGCCGGGGCGGGAGCGGGCGGCGGCGGCGGCGGGAGGCGGGCCGGAGGGCTGTGAACGCCGCGGGGCCGCGCCTCGGCTCCCGCTCCTCCGTTGTTTGGCGTTATTGGGCCAGCGGCCGGAATTACTGCGAGCAGAAAGCGTGTGTCGCGTGTTTGGAGTACGGACGCTCGGCACTCTCGCCGACGCGCGTGGCCGTCGGGTGGTCCCGGTGGGATTTTCCCTGCGCCCAGCGAGCTGCCCCGCGCTGCTCTGCGACTCGGGGCTTGTACCGGGAGCTCTGGCAGCGGAGCGGCGACGGATCCTCCCGGCACTCTGGTGGGCTTACATCCTAACGTGTGTCGCGGGTGACGTCTGCTCAGGTGTTTTCTAAGCCCCTGTTGCAAAACGGGAGCTGGGAGTTGTGCTCCAGTTGACTTGAGGTGGCGATGGTACTACAGCTGCTTTAGCTGAGAGCCTTTGGGCCGGGAAACTCTGCCAGCCAGGGTAATGAATAGAAATCGCTCGTTATGTGCAACTGTGAGATCGTGGGCATAGAAAGCTCTGATGTGAGCACTGGTTTTTGCATTCTTCAGAGCTGCAGTATGCACTGTGCTGGAAGGGGTGCATGCATAGGATTCCCTGCAGGGTCGGGGCTTGAAATTAGGAGCACTTAAGTGAAATTTGTTGTTGTTACTTCTGTGTGGCTCATCCTTCCACTCCTCGCTTACAACTTCCCAGATGTTTGTCTCCGGGTCTTTTGTAAAAACTGAGTTTTACTTGGATTTTACTGGTTTCTGTGGTGCATGTTGGTGTAGGAAGCCTTGTTCTCCTTCTGTCCCCTGCATACCAGGTCAGCCCCCAGTGCTTACTGGGGTCTCCACAGGGAAAAATGGGCTCTCTCCTTGTCTCTACCTTGCACTTAATGAAAGCTTCTTCAGATAAAAAAAAAAATGAGTCTTTCTCATTTCTTCATGCTTTTTCTAACGGCTTTGTGTCTCCGAATTGAACTGGAATATAGAAGTGTTATGGCCAAATAAAAAAAAAAAAAAACCAACAAAAAAAAACAAAACAAAACAAAAAAAGAAACAAACACCTCTTATGGTCAAATAAAGCCTTGTGGCAATGAACGTGTGAATGAAAGGGGGAAAACAGTACAAACAACAGCAGCCAAAAAGCCAACTGTGTGAGATTGCATTCATGGAAAACTTGTTGCTGCCTCGTGTTTGGCCATATCAAGTTTGAGTGAAAATAAAAGCTTGCAGGAATAGAAATACTATCACTGCTTTCCTTTAGTGAAATTGGCTGGTGATAACGTAAGACTGCTTCCTTGCTGCTTGTAATTGAAGGTATAACTGAAACAGGTCATGCTTCAGCATGGCTTTGGGATGACCATGCAAGCTATGGGGCAGTATTGCATCTTTCAACCCCCATCCCTCCTCCCAACCCCTGACAGAGATATATAAATAAAACTCCAGGGAAATGACTGAGCTCCTTACACTGAGGTTAATTCTGGCTGTGAAGGGTCTCCTGTGTGTGGCTGTGCCTGTTTGAAACTAGGTCATATGTCAGCATAGGAGTGCCTTGGGTGTTCAGTTTTTGTATCTAGCTGAGCTCCAGCTGCAAATGCTGCTGTTTGCCAGTCTGTAGCTGCTATACCTTGCCCACCAGTGTGTCCTGCTGGCAGAGGAGTGCCAACATACCAAGTGGGACTGCTGTCAGGTCACAATATGGACATTTAAATTGTCACATTTGAAACAACCAGCCTTGAGGATGGTAATGCTGACCTTGGGCAAGTCCCATGCCTGGCTGCGGGACAAATATAGCTGCATCTGGTTTTAAGATGGTGGTTTGTCTTCTCATAATGGACAAATTCTTTCCAGTGGTGTCAGGAGTCATAGTAGACTCAATCCGTTGTGCGTTTGGCTTGAGTGCTCTTAAAATCAGCTTTGATCCTGTTAAACTGTAGGTTTTTCTGACTGTTCTTAACCCCTTTGTGGTAAATGGAACTCAATAGGTCAAATTAGTGAAGCTTTTTTCCCGTTGTGTGTTTTCTTTAAGTTTGCTCCCCAGTTTAAGCAGGAGACTGCTATTTTTGCTGATGCTGGATTTCTGTGAGCAAGAACACTTCAAGAGCATCACATCAGCAGTTAAGCAAGTGTTGTCCAAAAATGTAAATCCCCTCATAAGGGATTTTCCTAATTTTCCTCTTTGTGTAATGTAGAAAATACATCAAGCCCTCTGACATCACACTTCAGAATAATAACTCATATATGACTCTGTGCCAGGCTGATTAATGGGAATGATGATGCCACTATGAGACGTCTCAGCTGCATGTCAGTGTCATCCAGCTGTGCAGGGCATTGCACTCAAAGCTAGCTCTGAAGTGCAGTTTGGTACTGCATGACACTGTCAAAGTAGTTCTTTCTTAGGGAATGACAGGATTGCTTTATGTCCTTTATAAGAAAGTTTTAGATGCCTACAGTTTCTATATAATGTTAATTGGGTGGCTGTGAGTACTGTGTTCTTCATTTTAGGACCTAGTTGATAAAGCATAAATAATATGAGCTGGGGACTTATCAAGCGCTGCTTTTCTGTTGGGAATCCCTTGCTGTGTTGTGCTTGCTCTCCTCAACAGTGTTGTGTAGAAAGCTCTGAAGTTAATTTTTGGCCAAAGCCCTGGCCTGATAGAGTTTAGGTTAAATCTGAAACTAGATATGTAGTGTTGTCAGATGCTTAACTTCTCTGTCTTTTATCACTTCAGGGATGAGTTGCCCTGTCTTCAGTGCAGCCTAATGTTCTCGGTTGGGGATATGACTTGCTACCTTATAATTAGTAAGAAAAGAAAAAATTAGGTCTGAATACCATCTTGAACCATAGCTGATTGACAGACATGTAGCCAAGCAAAAGTCTTGAGGCAGCTGGCTCGGGACTAAACCAGCTGTCAAAAATTGCTGTCACTAGGCGCTGGTGACAGCAGCTGCAGTGGTTACAGGTGCTGGCTGAAAGGCTAGGCCCTTCAGAAGTCCTGATAGTTTTATCACTAATTAAACGTTCCCTTTGGCTTCTTGTTTGGGGAGGAAATGCTCTTTTGTTCCTCTAACCCTTGATAAGAGGAGGGCAAGGGGAGGTCCCTTCCAACCCCTACAATTCTGTGATTCTGAATGCACGCTTGGCAGAGGGTCAGCAGAAAGAGGAACCTTTTTCCTCACAGGACTATGTGAACTTGTTTGTGCAGCAGTGATCTTCAGAGCCTGTCGTGTGAATAAAGGCAAGGGGATGATTCATGTGCCAAATGATCGTGATGAATAAATAAATCTCGGAAATAAGTAGGTCTCAAACCTTCCTGAGAGAAGGGAGGGCGAGGTGGCGTTACTAAGTGTTTGTGGACATTGTGAAGATATGATGGGAATGGGAAGGCTTGAGTGGGAAAATGTGGGGGGAAAAAAAGTTAAGGACAGCAAAACAAATGTTTGGAAATGTTAAAATAAGAATTGAGGAGAACTACAAATAATTAGGACTTGAATGTATTAAAATCAGACCTGTGTAGAATGGTAATAATGTTAATTAAATTATAATATTCACAAAGTATATATTTGCTTCTGAAGCTCTGAAGAAAATATAACCACTGAGTAGGTGGGAGGATTTACTGAGGGTTTTGCTAAGCTAGTTTGACAGGAGTAACTTGGATGTAGAAAGAAAATATATTCTTTGTTCATGTGTGTTTGTGGAATTGGCTCAGTGATTAGTCCAGTCAAAGGTGAGGGACTAGAAAAGCTGGAAAGCTTTGTTTTCTCTTGAACTGTGAGTAACAAGAAGGTCTGTAAATCACTTCTGCTCTTCTGAGAGCTTGAGGAACATATACAAGCAGTCAAATTCACTACCTTACAGAAAAAATTGTAGAATTGAGAAGTTTGGAAAAGATCTCAAAGATCATCCTGTCCAACTGTCCACCTATCACCAATGTTGTCTGCTAAACCATGTCCCTCAGTACAATGTCTGAATGTTTCTTGAGCACCTCCAGAGTTAGTGACTCTACCATCTCCCTGGGCGGCTTGTTCCAGTGCCTCACTGCTCTCTTTGGAGAAGAACTATTTAGTAGTGTCCAACCTGAATCTCCTCCACTGCAACTTGAAACCATTCCTTCTAGTCCTATTGCTGGTTACGTGGGAGAAGAGGCTGACCTGCATCTCACCACATCCTGAAGCTGCCAACTTCTCCAGGAGAATACTGTGGTAGACAATGTTGAAGGCTTTGTTGAAGTTTAGGTTGACTATGTCAACAGCCTTTCCCTCATCCACCTGATGGGTCACTCAATCACAGAAGGAGATCAGGTTGGTCAAGCAGGACCTGCCTTTCGTGAGCCCATGCTAGCGAGGCCTGATCCCCTGGTTGTCCTGCACATGCCATGTGATCTCCCTCAGGATGATCTGCTCTATAACCTTACCTGGCACCGAGGTCAGATTGATGGGCTTGTAGTTACCAGATCCTCCTTATGACTCTGCTTGTAGATGGGAGTCATGTTGGCAAGCCTTCAATCCTCTGGGACCTCTCTGATTGACCAGGAATACTGTTAGATGATTGAAAGGGGCTTGGTAGTCGGTTTCACCAGCACCCTTGGATGGATTCCATCTGGCCCTGTGGACTTGTGGCAGTCCAGGTGCATAGCAGGTCTCTAACCTAAATTGTGGGGGGTTTATTTTGCTCCTTATCCCAGACTTCCAAGTCAGAGGGTAGAGTACCCCAAGAACAACTGATCTGGCTTTTAAAGACAGACCTAAAGAAGGCATTGAGAACCTCAGCCTTTATCTTATCCTCAGTGATCACATTCCCTATGACATCCAGTAAAGGATGGAGATTCTCCTTAGCCCCCTCTTACTGTATGCTTAATGTATTTGTAGAAATGGGTTTTTTGTTCTCTTTTATCCCATTGGCCAAGCTGGGTTTTTGCCTTTCTGATTTTTTCCTTGCACATCCTATCAACTTTGTGCTCTCCCATGTTCCCTGGCCCGTCATCCACAGAAAGTAGATTCTCTTTTTCTCCTGGAGCATCAGTAAGTGCTCCCTGTTCATCCGTGCTGGTCTTTTTCTCCATCAGCTCATCTTGTGGCACAAAGGGATAGCATGTTCTGTACCTTCAGAACTTTTTTCTTGAGGAACAACCAGCCTTCCTGGGCACTTTTACTCTTCAGGACTGAATCCCAAGTGGACTCTCCCTGCCAGTGTTGTGAACAACCCAAAGTTTGTTCTTTGGAAGTCCAAGGTAGCAGTTTTGCTGACCTTCCTCCAGACTTCACTAAGGATTGAGAACTCTGTCATTTTGTGGTCTCTCTAAGACAGATTCTGACCTCCATATCTCCCACTGGTCCTTCTCTGGTAACAGCAGGTCTTACCAGCTGTGTCAGGAATTGATCTTCCATAGACTCTAGAAGCCTTTCAGACTGCTGCTTCTGCATTGTGTTGTATGTCCAGCATATATCAGGGAAGTTGAAGTCTCCCATCAGAACAAGGGCTGGCAATCACACAACTTCTGCCAGCTGTTTGTAGAACACCTCATCTGTTTCTTCATCCTGATTAGATGGTCTGTAACAGCCCCCACCAGGATGTCCACGTTGTTGACCCTCTCCCTGATCCTTACCCATAAAGATTCAACCTTATCATTTGCAGCCCCAAGCTCAACAACATCAAAACACTCTCTAACATAGAGATCCACACCACCATCCCTCCTTCCTCGCCTGTTCCTTCTGAAGAGCTTATACCCATCAATTCCAATGGATACAATCCTCTGTAATGAGTTTAATATACCAGTGTTTCTAAATTGATTTTCATTCAACACATCTAGATTTTTTTTTTTGAGTTTGAAGTCATCTTTTATAGTACCTCAATATTTGTACAAATTTCTTTGTCCTATTTATAAAACATTTTGCAGCTAATACGTGTGAAATGTTCAAGAAAGGATGAATATTTAAATTTCTGAGAAAGGGTGCTTATGTAAGTAATTTATAAATAGTACAATTAAAAAAGAGCAGCTTCTTAATGAGTAAAAATAAGACAGTGTTCCAGCCAGGGAGAATGTGTATTTCCTTCTAGGAAAGGTTCTAGAAAGTAAAATGCAAAGCAAAATTAAAATAGGTAATTTGAGTTTGTGCTAAGGGTAGGTGGTTTGACTTAACCAGCTTCCTTTGGGTATTGAATCTCAGGTTTACTTTGAAGAAAGTTGAGCAAGCTGCAAATAAATTCCAAGAATTTATTTTTTTCGTCAAAAGAAAGACAGGGTAGCTAGGAGGGTGATTGGGCACTGGAATGGTCTTCCCAGGGCAGTGGTCATGGCCCCAAGCTGCTGGAGTTTGAGAAACATTTGGGCAACACTCTCATACACACAATTTGATTTTGTGTGGCCCTGTGTGGAGTCAGGAGTTGGACTCAGAGATCTTTGTGGATCCCTTTCAATCTGTGGTATATGATTTTTGTGGTAATTTTGATGTTTCTTTTTTTTTTTTCCCCTTCTTGGTCTTATGTGAAAAACTTGCTGGATTAAACCTTTGAAGTCAAGCATGCCTGTATACATCTGATGTGCAGTTGAGTGCTTGTACAGCGTGGTGCAGGAACCTGTGCTAGATCGGGCTCTGAGACCTCCTGGCTTCGGCCCTGGAGTGGGAAAGGGTTTGTCCAGCAGCCCTGCGCACAGGACCAATAAAGTGAGGGATTTGCTCAATAGCTCCTGTGTGAGATTTTCTTGCTTTTGTCCCAGCAAAGCGCAGCGGAGAAGCAGCAGAACGTGTCTGCAGAGAAAGGTCCTTTCTGGCAGGGCTGTGCCATATTGCTTGCTTTTTGTTGAGATAGCGTTCTGTTGCCATTACAAAGCAATAGGCTGTGATTTTTGTTGTGGTGTGTTTCTATGTAGTGCTGGTAGGGTCTGAGGAGGGACAAATGAGGCTTGAGCATTGGAAGTGGGAGACCTTGTGATATTGGGATAGGCTTATGTGAAATTATGGGCAGAGGCGAGTAATGTTTAATATTGAAGGCTGGAGAGAAAATATCTGTTTCCAGAACAAACGCAGAGATCTTGTGCCTCATGATCCAGTCCTGCCACATGATCAGTGCTGGAATGTTTAGAAATAACAGCTTAGGATCAAGTCAGTAACATGTGTTTCCTGATCTACTTTTTAATATGTCACCTTAGGACAGTCATATAAAATAGCTCCTGGAGTCTGAGTGCTAATTGCTTCTATTTGTTGTTACCAACTACTGTGCTGTGGAAAATGGTAGTCTAGGGTACGACCCCAGGGCTGTGATCCTCCAAGGTAAATACCTTTTTTATGGATCAATTTTTTTTTACTATCATTCATTAAATATTCTTTTTTTTTTTTTTTTTTTTTTTTTTTTTTTTTTTTTTAAGAGCCCTGCTCACACTATTGTAGCTAACAGCCTTTCAGGCTTTCCATTAGACGCCAGTGTTTTTAGGGCATTTGTAATTTGGTTATGGAAGTTAGCTTCTGGCAGGAGCTTGACAGGCATCATCCCAGATCGATAATATAATGCAATCTTTTTATTATAGCTTTTACGTATTTTTGAGCAGTTGGATTATTTGTTTATTCGTTCTGTTTAATGGAGATGGTTTATGGGATTTCTGTGTCCTGCAGATTGCTATACATCTTTGAATCATAAGAGACAGGCCAGAGATGCTGAAATATGGAGGCAGATTTTTAAAAAACAAACAACAAAATAAAACAGCAGTACTCAAACTACCCTCTAGGTCAGTGTTGCCTCAATGAAATAAGTGGTTTAGTTCTTAAAACAAGACATGCTGCTGTTTGTTGGTAGCTGCTGTGTCTTTGTTTTTATTTGGTAAATGAGTCGCTTACAGTTGGACCATCAGTCTATGAAGTCTGATGATGGGAAGTTTTAAAGTATCCATCCTTTATAGATGTAGTTCTTGCTGTTTGGTTTTGTTGTTCTAGCAGTATAGGTATTAATCTTCTAAAGGGTGTTATTGGTTACAAATCCATTTTGAAGTGTGCGTTCTATTTTGTTCTTGTAAGATGGATAGGAGGTCTTGGATTAAAATACATTCTATCATTACTGTTCAGGATGGATCAAAGCGTTTAACAGTGTATCTGCTTGGATTCTTTCCAGAGAAATGAAAATTCAATTTCCTGGTGGATGAAATATGTAGTTCTCCCCACTCATCTTCTGTGTTTGGAATGAACTCATCAGTAGAAAAACTTGAGAGGATGCAAACTTTCCAGCAATTGAAATAGACTTTATTGCCTTAATGTGCATCTCTGGAAGAGCAACCCCCTGCAGTTGACTAGTTAATACATGTTGCATCTAGTTATTCTTGTATATGGGAAGTTAAGCAGTGTGAAGAAGTAGGGTTGCACTTTCTTTGCAGGACTCCAAATAATGAATTAATTACTTTCCTTCGTGCAGTCAGGATTCAGAAAGGCCAGATAAATCATCATACTGCTTCTTTATAGGAGTCCTGGTAATCTGAGTATGCTTCAACAGTTCTGCTGGAAGAACTTAGTAAGATGCAGCAGCTGTTCTGAGTAATTTTTTTCCCCTGAATCTTTACCATTAAAGGTGTGAATCTTCAGGTTTCCTGCAATCCTGTTACAGAATCAAAGCTTTAAAACTAAAGCTCTTGTCATTTGGTTTTGCCTGTTCTCTCTGTGTGCTGATTAAACAGAATTTGAACTCTGTAAGTAACAATAGTTTTATCTTCTTCAGACATGATGATGGAATGAAAGCAATAGAACTATAATATTTTTGGGTTTTCCTTAAGCATTTCATTATGGTTTTTGAAGTCAAATCTTTGAAGTGAATGCCTTGCTCTATGGGCATATAGCGTGTTCTGCCATTAAAATAAATTAATTTTGGAGATATGTATTTTGTTCCACTCTGGAATTGTCCCTCATATTAGGAACAATTTCAAAGCATGACAGGGAGTCTCCTTGTAAAACCCTTTTTTTTTTCTTCCCCTTTTCCTGGGACATGGGACTGTGGATCCCTTCATCCCCTGTCACAGAACTAGGCCAAACCAGGTTGAACCTTGGCAGATAGGTTTGAAGCCAAGGTTTGAAGCCACCTCGTCTGTTGCACTGTCAGGTGCCCTTCATGGGAGATTACATCACTGGGCTTGAGCCTTTCCCCTTTAATCATCATGTGCTCAGTCAGACTGACTGAGACTGCTCCTGGCATTGGTGTTGATGTGTGGGCGATGAAAATCTTTACAGCTCAATCAAGACCTAGCTTTTTGTCAGCTACCATATAGAGGGGAGAGGTCATATATCAGTAATTGCCAGAGGCTTCCTCCATGCCTGGATTCTGAATTTCGGGAGGTTTGCATTAAGCTAATGCTTCCACAGACAACTGTGCCTATGGTGTGTTGAGTTGTCTGGAGGATGGGCTGCGCTCAGCCTTTGGGTGCTGAGCGGTACTTCTCTTGATCACATGGTTGTGGAAGAGGTGGTATTTTCAATTATCTCTATTAGGAGGTAACGAATGTGGAAGAGGTTGTTTTTCCAATTTCCTTTGTTGGGAAGTAACATGGATAGTTTTAACTGTCATCTCTGTATATCTAACTTTCAAGAAAATGAAAGGAAAAGTGTGCTGGGGCTTCTTAGGCCTGTCTTCCAGGGCTCCATGTGGTCACCTGGAATTTGGGAGATGGATTAGAACAATGGTGAAACTGGAGCTGTCTCTCCACTATGAAGAGTTCCAGTTTCCTGTAGCTGCTGAAACATCCTCATGGTGAGGGAAATGGTTTGAAATGTATTTATGGTATATTCTGCTAAGATACATGGAAGGTTTCACCAGAAACTTACTCTTCTCCTTGTCTCGCTGTTCAGAGACTAAATACAGGAATTGTTGAGTGTCTAGCAATGTTATATTTTCAATAAAGAGTAGTTTGCTTACAACCTTAAAGGATTTTGGGAGTTTTAAGTTACCATAAATCTCATTGTTCCATAGAATGCAGAGCGGTCAGTGTGATTTAAGTAATCAGTCTTAAGGAGATGAGTTTAATACTTCCTAAGTGTCACTCCTGCTTGACTATTGCCTGAACACATATTTTCCAAAACAAAGGAACAAGCTTATCATGGTATGTCTGGAGATAAAGCTCTGTAAACCCAGCTAGCTTCCTAAATAAGCATAATCCAGCTTTATGCGTTTTGTAGGAATGCTTAATATTTTTTTTTTGCTTGGTTTTAATGAGAAGGTTAATTTCTCCCTGTGCAGTGATGTGAATGGATGACCTGAGTTTTTCGTAACAAGGGTGACTAAATTCTCTGTAGTCAAAGCATCATGTAAATTGTTAGTAGGCCACGTCTTATGTGAATGAAGGGGAACTAATTTCATCCTCTTTGATCATTTGATACTAATGGCATAGATTACTTTTTTTTGTTGCTTTTGGCCTGACTTGCCAAATATTCATACTAGATTGTGTTTCATAGGCAGATTTTTTTTCCTTTCAGTTAAAATTATAATGGATGTAAAGACATGCATGGTGTGCTTGGGGAGTTTCTCAGTGTTCTAGTATTAGAATAACAATTGTAATGTTTTTACTTCTGTTCAACAGCTATAATATTGATTATATAAGTATTTAATTCAAAACATTGACTGTGACAATCATAGAATGAATGTGGGAGGATGATGCGTTTACTACTTGTTTCATGTTTGGCTGTTTGCAGCTGCTCCAAGAAGCTGCTGGAATAAATGGTTCTGAGCCTAAAATAAAAGAAGATGAGCAGAATTTGTGATCCAAAGTAAACTTTAAAATTTTGTTGTTTTGCGTAATAAAATAAGGTTTCTGGGTTGAAAGATTTGGACTTGCGATGTCTTCCTTCTGTAGGCTCACTCCTGTTTTGCTCAAAGACCTTGTGATTTGGGTTTGTAGGTGGTACTGGAAATGTAGACAATGCACTCTTAGCAGATTCGTGTGCATTTCTGTAAACTGTGCTCCCCTCTGAAGGGCAGCGTGCCCTGCATAGTAGGGTGGACAGGAGCAGAGTCTTCAATGAGCAGTATTTTACTATTGGAAAAGTTTTTCAGACATTCCTGGGGAATAGAAGATTGCCATGTATTTGATACTTACTTGAGGCTTTGAGTCCTAAAGCAACATAAGATTTTCTATTACCTTTGTTTTTACCAGATATTTCCAACACTATGTAAGGAGGTGGAAGAGTGAGTCATTCTCTAAACTAGAACCCAAACCCAATTGAAATCTAACTCAAAAGGTATGCCCAGAGAAAAAATATACCAACAATTAATGCAGAACTTCAGAGATCTGTATTCAGTGTCAGTGTTTCTATAGATTTCTTGACATTTTGGGCAAGTTGGTGACATTCCTTGTGCTTGTTATTGGGTAATAACAAGGCATTTCCTCAGAGGGAAAACTTGCCTATGATTAAGAACTTTTCTAATTTCTTACAGACAAAGGATGGGTGGCAGCTGAGCTCTGTGCATTATGCCAGAGGAGTGGAATAGTGTACCAACAGTGGAGCGCACCAGGGAAGGTGTGGATCACACAGCACGAATGATCCTCTTTGATTCTGAGTGGCTTGTTAGGCAGAAAGATCGAGCATGAAATGAATTGTAAACATGCTCTTCTTTCTAGTCTCCTGGCAAGGAACATTTAAAGTGCATCACAAATGTTTTTCAGCAAATTGTTGTGGCAAATGCAGCAGTTAGTGTAATGCTCATCTTGTACTTGGTTGCCACCCTCTCTTAAGCTTGAAGTTGGTGACATTATCTAAAACTTACAGAAAGGGCAGGAGGAAAGTCTGAGTTTCTGGAACTGTGTCTGGAACCTTCATGCATCTCTTCAAAAGTACTGTCTATGCTGCAGTGCTGTGATTCAATGGATGAAGGGCTATTAAGGTGTATATCCTTTACTAATGGCAGTTTAGACAGGTAGTGAACTGTGTAATTGAAATACCATAGCAGGGTGTTTGTAATGTAGCCATTGGCCAGTCATAGGAAAAAGCAGAAAATGACATTCCATCTTGTGCTGGGGAATTCTCTAGATAAGACCTTTCTTTCTCAACTCACATGTATATACTAGAGACCTTGCAACTGTCATGAGATGGAGGTGGTGATTTCTCAACAGGTAAATGTTGCAGCTGCTCTTGGTTTTATAAACTTAATTAAAAATAATTTTTTAACCATTGTCAGTCTGGAGAGACTGGATATGTATGTTTGGAGACAAATGTGATGGGTAGAAGAGGGACCCGGGGAGGGGGAGAGGACAGGAGAAACAGGGCAAAAGCATCTAACCATATATGTGAAATGGGGTCAGAAGGAAAATTAGTAAGTCTCTTAAATGTGTAGTCCAGTACCCTATTCTCCGGACCCCACATTTGTACACTTGTGCAGGTCTTCTAGATCCATAGGAGTTTGTAGCTGAACAGAAGTGTCATCCTTGAAGGACAAATTAGGGTAATGCTGGTTAGGAATGGAAAAGGATGTTTTCAGCAGCTCATATGTTGATGGTACGTTCAACCTAATGGTATCTTTGTTATAGTTGCTGTTTGTCTTATTGTAGGGTGCTGTCTTTAGGGCAGTTAATGTTTTGAGCTCTTTCTGACCAAAGATACTATGAGGTTACTAAAATTCCTCTCATTTTTTTTCTTCCCTTTTCTATCTTTTAGCCAGTAACAACTGTTTTTCAGAAATGCAAAATCTCTTTCTTCTTTAAACTGGTCGTCTTATATGTATGTCAAACAGCTTGGTGTGGTTTTTTTTTTTCTTTTTGTTTTTGTTTCTTGACCACAAGATGGATAAAAGTGTTGATCATCAGCTTCTGGAAGCAAATAGGCTTGTGGTTGGGAATGGGAGTGAGAATTGCAGCTTCCGTTGTGAAACTGCTAAACAGTCACTCAGCTGCTACCAGTGCACGATCAGTGTAGGAAATCTGTTTCCCTACAAATTGCTGTTGTAGCAATTGCTCTTTGCTTGTTCGTCTCCAGTGTGATGCTAGCTAGAAGCATGCAGTAGGGAGATGATGTGAGAGAATATATGTACGTGCAAACTCTAGGTAGTTTTGTAAGGCTAGAGTTCTGCTGAAAACTAATTTCCTGATCTTATCACATCAACAACAATAGTCTGTTAGTGTTCTGACGGTAATGTTTATTAATTACAAAAATAGAGAAGTTAGATGCCATAAACTTACAGGACTGGCAACATTCAGCTAGCTGGCATGATTGAGTTGGCAGAGAACAAGAATGCTGCTGTGTATATACAACATAGATTTTGTTTGTCCTGCTGTAGACAGGCTTCCACCAACATGCTTTCTAAGTCATCAAATGGTGCCCCCGGAGTGGGAGTCTTGGGAGGTTTGGGTCTTTGTTGATAGATACTGGAAATAGCAATAGGACACATGTAGCCACCTGTACCTCTTCTGCTGGGATTGAAGTGATTGCATTCAGTGGAGTTCAGATTGCTTCTGCTTAAGGAAGAGAGCTACACCTACACAAATTTTCTGTAGCTGTGTCAGTTGAGACATGGAAATGCATTCTCCATTAGTTTCTTATGTGAAAAGATGAAGTAATTGATTCCTCTGATGTTATCCTAATGAGTAAATTAAATGAGAGCAATCTGTGGGAGCAATGCTTCAGTCCCTGCTAGAGCTGAGTTGTATTCTGAGGTGAGTGAGGTTTGTATGCAGTTTCTGAAGAAGGTTCAGGTTACTTCCAGTAACTTTAGAGCATCTGATTGTTGCGAGTTGGAGTAGGTCAGATAAATCTTAGCTGTACATTGGAGACTGAACTATTACATGATGCGTATGATGACTATTGGATGAAAAGACATTTGTTACTTCTGTGCATTGAAGTTTACTAGCAGATAACTGTACCCTACCAATGGTGTTGACATCTGCTGTGATTATATATTTAAAGTAAACTGGCAGATCTAACAGGCTGTTAACATAGCTGTGTCTCAATATTTCTCAAATAGCTTACAGTTCAGTTTGAATTCCACACTTTCAAAGGGAATTCTGTAAGTGCTGCGGAGTAGTTTGTACTTGGAAATTCTAAGACCTTTGATTCCACATTAACTAAAATGTTTTTTTGCAGTGGATGCAGTAATAGAACAGAGAAGACAGTAAGAAAAGGGTATGAGCTTCAGAAATACCATTTACAGGTGTTTTGGGCTTTTTTAGAAGAGGTTATGTTTGTATTCTCAGCCATCGTCGTATGCAGCAGTATTCTGCAGCTAGAGAATATGGAGAATATGCACATGGAAATAGAAAATTAAGAAATAAATGTGGGTAAGAGGAAGACTCCCTCCTGAATAATCTATAAACCATCACAAGGAATATAAAGGAGAGAACTACAGTGCCTGGGATCCAAACTCTAAGATTTCTTTAATGCTTTTGTGTGGGTAACAGTTGTTTTCTTCTGTTACTATCATTACTTTCTTGAAATGAAGTAAAAAGAAGCATGTTTTTCTGGTGTGGTTTTCTTTCTTTCTTTCTTTTTTATTTATTTATTTTGTTTTTTTTTGTAACATCTCTTCATAGGAGTTGTTCCCCTGTTCTACAGTCCTCCCTGTAGTAATTTGACCTTAAAATGGCAGTGAAGTCTGTGAAGAAATTTTCTTGTTGTGTATTATTCTCCTTTTGTGTTTGCTTCAGGTGCATCTGTAATGTATACTCAAGATAGCTTCTGCGAATTGCTTTTCTCTTGGGTGAAATTCAATAAAACAGAAAATAGCCAAAAAGAATGGTCTGAATCCAGAAGCAATCAGTTGTATATTTCCCCCCTGTGTTGTGTCTTACTAATGAGAGATAGTCCTACAGTTGGACTGAATTTCCACATTACAAAGTTGTGTGGCTTCATACTGCAGTTGTACTTGAAGTTTTGCTACAGAGAGCTACATTTCACTCTCATCTAAAGTTGTGTAAGAACAAATTTGAAATCTTAATCATTGCTCATGACTCTGAGTGAGAGTCAATGCTGTAACTTGTCACATTTTACAAAGTAGTAGTTCTAGACAGCTGATGACAATCCTCAAATCACAGTGAGGGGCAGAGGAGGAGACAACCCTCTTCTGGGGGTTTTTGACCTAAGTTTTTTTTTTTTCTGGAATGTTAGCTTTTTTGAGTGAATCTCTGATTCACTTGAAGGGCAATGTATTGCATTCAGTTTCTTTGTTAACATGTTTATGAGGTTCATTTTAATCATTGATTTTTATTTATTTATTTATTTTTTGCCAAACACTTTTTTTTTTCCCCTGCAAAAGGTGTATTTTGAGTAATGTTATGCAAGCAATACTGTGAGCAAATATCAGATTTCATGCGTTCCATATAAAACAGGGCCATTTGGGAACACTTCACTTAGATACTAAGTGTATGAATGAATTCCTCTGAAATGGTCAGGTGCTCTAGCTGTTGTGATCTCATTCTTTCCCCCAAAGTTTTATCTCCTTTTGGCTGGAGGCTTCTCTCGTGATTTAGGTGTGCCCTCTCCATTTTGCTACTTGTACTAAATTAAATGTTGCTAAAAGACCATTTGGTTCCTGGGTAATTAAGCCCCTCTCTTTGCTTTGCCCTGTATAAGCTTTCAAAAGGCAGAACCTCTCTCATTGCTTCTGTCTTCCTTTCAGCCTTTGCCAGGTAAGTAAGAGCTATCCTGAAGTACTGCGTTATTTGGTTGTTGAACACCTGCTGAGACCTTTCTTTTCTCAAACTGAATGCTGTGGGATTTTTCCTTGTCTGAGGATTTTCTTTCCTTTTTTTCCTTCCCCTTCCAAATGTCTCCGAGTCCAGTAGTCATATTGGAGCTAAATTAAGTCTTTCAGTACAGTAGGGAAGACTTACAGTAATGGTTGCTATTTTCTCGTCCCACTATTTATGTGTTAAGGAGAGTGCATGGTGGTATGATGATAAGTCTGGAAGCTGTAGTTTGGTATTTTTCTGTCGAGGTTCATGGAAAGGAAGCAGTTTGTTACAAGTTTAAACAGTAGGTGCTGACAGGAAAAGGTAGGTAAAGAAATTGTAGGCATTAAATACGGTAGTAGGATAGCAAGATCATCTACTTCAACAGAAACATTTGAAAATAAAGAGTAACCTTCAAGGCAGTATCTAATGTATGAAATTTGTGTGAGATTTTTTTTTCTAATAATAAACTAAAGGAACAATTAGGACAAACTTTCTCTGGGAATGAGGGCAATGCCTAGTTATCCATTATGTAGGTAGGACTAGGTGCCAGAACCATGTTGAAACACTTTTAGATAAAACAAATGGGACAAATCTACCACTATTCTTTCTGTTGTTTGCTCCAAGTGTTTCTTCTGATACTGTAAATGCATCAGAAATAATTAAGCAAGCTAAATGTCCACTGGCTGCTGATGTGGTACAGAGACGGACAAAAGTGAGAAATGGTGACCAGATTGAAGCATTGATTCTGTCATTACTTTTCCTGTTGTCCAGTATCTGATTAGGAGGTGGAGAGAAGGACACAAAACAGATCACAAAATACTGTGATTACATTTATTAGCATCTCTGTGTTAGATTAGCACTGGCCCATCCCTGGAGGCATCAATGCCAGGGTAACCTGGTGTGTGGCTTGTCCCTCCAGTTAGGAGGGGAATCAACTCTTTGAAAGGGTGGATAACAGCAGGACAAGGGGAAATGGTTTTAAGTTGAGGGAGGGAAGATTTAGGTTGGATATCAGGGGGAAATTCTTTGCAGAGAGAGTGGTGAGGTACTGGAACAGGCTGCCCAGAGAGGCTGTGGATGCCCCGTCCCTGGAGGTGTTCAAGGCCGGGTTGGATGGGGCCCTGGGCAGCCTGGTGTAGTATTAAATGGGGAGGTTGGTGGCCCTGCATGTGGCAGGGGGGTTGGAGATTCATGATCCTTGAGGTCCCTTCCAACCCTGGCCATTCTGTGATTCTGTTATCCCTGTGTTGTGATGGACAGCTTGTGTATGACAAATAATAACACCTGTCTGGTTAAAGATGACTCCTCCACATCAAAAGTCAACCCCAAATCTGCTATTTGTGGATGAGTTCTCCCTTTACACTGGAAACTTAGGATGTTCAGAAAAAAATAGATTTTGGAGTTTGTTTTTTAGTTTCATGAATTAATGTTAGTTTTGCCAATGTTTAATGTGTTGTAATTTCTCAGTAACCCTAATCCCAAGGATGTGCAAAGTAGTTGTGCTTCTTGAGGAGAATCTCTAAATTCTGTATTGTCTTCTGTACATGCACTTTGATGTGTCTGGACAGACCTGCTGTGGTAGCGTTAGAGCCTTAAAAGCTGAACTGTTATTACTGGCCAGAGGGGAAGTTGGAGTACTCTTGGTAATACTTTTTTGTTTGTTTTCAGCTTTTCCATGATTTTAATTGTTCTGGTCCTTTTTTTCCCCTCGCTGTATCTTTTTGTAAGGAAAATTATTGTAACGAGTCTTTGACACACAGTGTGATGTGAATTCTTGTCCAGCATGAAGGCAGTTCCTTCAGTGCACAGATAGAATCCATTCACATGGTGTTGGCTAAGGCAACACATCCGGAGAGAAATAGGTACTGACTTCACCAACACCATCCGAATGCCCATGTCTCACAAATTCTTACCCTTTAACTTGTTGGGAAATATAAGACTAGTCCAATGTAGCTCTAATTTGGTGGAGCCACAAGGAGCATTCCTGGGCTGTTTACATGGATTTGATGTGTTTCACGTGGTTCCCTTTACAAAGTCCAGCAAGCTCTCAGTACTTCTCTACGTTCAGCCTTCAGTGCTGGTGCAGCTGGGCCTGATGGTGTCCCTGGTGTCCATGAACCCAGCAGCGTGATATGTAGGCTGAAGAAAAGACAAGTAACTTTTATTTTTTTAATATTAATTTGCATTAGGCTGATCCTAATCTTTCAGCATCTTTCCCGTTCTAGTTGATTCATTATTTTGGTATCTAATCACAGACTTGGTTAATAGACACTGATGCTGTGGATTGGCTTTGTGAATTTGTAGTAACACAGATTTATAGAATGGAGTCTAGACAGGGATTTCCTTGAAATTAGTACTTGTTTGGCTGCAGACAGATGCATCCCATTTTGGATTTCTTCTCTCCATCTGTTTTCTGGATGAGCATTAAGATACCTATCTCAGGTTTGGCTGCTGGAACAATATCAAGTCAGACTTACTAATTTAGTGCTTTTAATTTGCTATTAACTCTAGAATAAAGCTTTATTCTGTATGTACTACTTGGTTGTACAACTATTGTACAACCAACTTATTCTGTTGGTACTACTTTGGGCTTTTAGGGAGCAGGTGCTAAGAACTGATGGGAAAAGACCTCTAGTAAATAATCAGCAGCCTCATGCTGAGAAGATTTGGGAGGTTGCCATCCCCAGCTGTGTCCACCCTGCTACCTGCTGGGGGTGACTGCCTACATAGCACAGGTCGAGGCATGGTCTCTTGGTCTGTTCATAAGGAGCTTGTAGCCTGGCACACTAACAACAACAAAAAAAAATAAAATCAGTGATGCATTAATACTCTGAACCTTTGACAGTTGAGGCGCGAATTCAACACCTGTTTTGCTGTCCCTGCTCCCAAGGCTGTACTTTACGATGGAAGAAGGAACTATCAACTACAGACAACAGCTTTTGATTTTTTTCCAACAGCAGTTGTCTGTATTTGGAGTCACGCTTGCATATATCCATAGTGAGAAGAGCTTCTTGCATATGTTCCTTTTTGTCTTCAGGTTACCTGTTCAAATCCTAAATACTAGCACCATCTCAGAGGAAAATCTGTGATCCAAATACTGCCCTAGGCTATTTTCAGTAGGTGCTGTGTTAGAGAAAAACTGTAGTATTTTCTTTTTTTTCCAAATTTTCGTTTTTACATGTTTCAGTCAACTGATCTAGCTGTGCTATTGTCTGATGCATGAAAGTATCTTCTATTTTGCAATTTATCATTCTGACGCATCGAGTATACGAATAATTTGTCTTTATTCCAGATATTATAATTGTCCATGCTAATACTGGAGAGATAATTTTGTGTTTTGCTCGTGATTTGACTTTCACTCTCCAGCTGGGAATCCTCTTTCATAATCATTTCTGCTATTTTCTTTTCCATATTTTAATTTGACAGAAAATTTCTGACAAATGCTTTCAGACCTTAAAAAGGGCAACAGTAGCGATGGAGTAGTGATGTGGAGGTTAGGCATCTTGACAGCTTGACAACTGATACACTGTGAAGAAAGCTCAGTTGTGGTGGTGGTTGTTGTATTATTGTTTCTTTTCCTGCAGGAAAGAGCATATGTCAAAGGTATCAAGATGTCACATTTCCTACATAAAAGAACTGGATGGGGTGGCAGTTGTGAATCGAGATGTTCTATCTGTGAAGCACAAATTTTTGTGTCTAAGTGGTTATTCTTTCCACTTCCCATTTTAGCAAATAGGGAGCTGGGTATTCCTACTCTGTCCTACTCATTATCTTTCTTCCAGTAGCCCTGTGTACCCAAAGCACCAGCCACTCATTTTGTTACATCTGCTTATTTGTATTGTAATGTACTGAGGTTCTTCTTTCACTGGAAGCTGGAAAGGTTAGGTTCCTTGTTACTAAAAAAGAGAAGTATTTCTTTTCTTTTTTCTTTTTTTTTTTTTTTTTGTCTGCTTAGTATATGTATGTCAAAGGACTATAGAGTAATTGTTATGTGTTTATGGCTTTTAATTTCCCCCCTCCTTAAATTATTTTTCATGTTATGATTTGTTTTCAAATTTTGGCTGAAAATAATTGACTCAAGGAACGCATTTGTTCCACATAGCTAGGAGTAGCTGTATCAAAATAGAGTTAAAAGCCTGATGATAGATTGCATATTCTTCCAAAATATGTGGGAACACCCACAATTTGGTATCTGGTGAGGAAACTGGATGCTAAAATGCATGGAATATAAATGGATTTAATTCTCACTTTGCAGTGACGTCATGAGTCTGGGCTTTATGTTGACAAAGCCAACAAAATGAAGTTAGAAAACATAGAATGAGTAGTATTGCCCTTTTTATTGTTTCTGTTCTGCTCCACCCAACTTTTCTCCCTTATGTTACACTTTCTGTAGTACGGTTTACCTAAGTTGATGTTGCTCTGAGCTCTTTAATCTGCATTTTGGCTGCTTGGCAAACAAACTTGTGTTCAAGGCTTTCCTGTGTCAATCCCCTAATTGCTGATGACATAACTAGTTTCTGTTTTCCTCATGCTCTGCTTTGTCTTTTCAGAGTTTGTGTGCCTGGGTAAAGTTCAATCAGTATTCACACAAATCTCAGTAGGGGTTAGATGTTGGGGCACTTACATAGACTAAACTTGCAAAGAAAGCTTGTTTCTGGCCCAGTCTCATAGCCAGAAAACTAAAAAGGGAGGAGGGAAAAAGAAAATCCAGGAAGATTATATTTTGATTTTTTTTGCAGCCTGAGTGGAAGGAATTTTACACAGACTGGAGAGCTGGCATGTCCTTCTGGTATCAGTGTTGTGCTATGAATGGGAAACAGTAATTAGTATGCTCCAGCAACTGGGGACAGGGTGTGCAATCATCCCCATGTTATGTAAGCCTTAACCTGGCTACTGACGTATAGGTAAGTGACAAAAGGCTGAGTAAGGCCTTGAAATGATATCTTAACATTTGCAGAATGAGACTGAAGTAGGGATGGCATGCATCTCTGTTTTGTCTTAGTTTTGCAGTTAAAATAACTTTTGCTGTATGTGTTACACTGGAAGAGAATTTAGAAACCATTAGGGAATTTCAGAGCCTTGAAAAGGAGGAAAAAAAAAAGCAAATGAACAAAAAATCCCACCTGTATGTTTGTTTGTAACTTTCATAAGGAATGCAGACCATGGGAGAAAAGTACCCCTTATCCTTTTTTCCTGAGGTAGCCAGAGTTGCATGTGGCCAAAAGCAAAGCATTGGTGAGGAAGCTGCCTTTCCTGTGATGTTAGCTCTGCTTTCTGTCATGTATTGTTTTGAAGTGCTCCTGCTTCTTTCTTTTTGCCTGCCTAGTTATAATGGAAAGTAAGATTTGAATGTTAGCACCTGAAACTGGATCAGTGTGGGCTTTTATTAGCATTGGAGAGTGAACGTATAGTTGCTACCTTCAGCTAGCTATTTGCCTTAAATCTAACGTTTTTCTTTCCTTTTTGAAGTGTATGAATATTAAGGATTCATAAACACTGTGGCAGAAGATGAGTGTTCTACATCTTTGTTTTTACTGCTGGTGTAACTGAGTATTTTCTAAAACATTGCATGTTTGCTGAAAGTTTTTTATAGATTTTTTTGCACTGCATCTTATCATATAGTCAAGATTTCCTAACACTTAGTTGAACCTTGTGATGTAGGTGTTTACTGTTCTGTTACCACTCCTGAGCTCAATGTGTATTTATACAAATTGCAGTCTATTTGAAATTCCTGTTTTGTAGCCACAGGGAGTATATTAAATATAATATATTGAAAAGGTTATTTTTTGCACCTGCTATTATCTCATTCTTATGTGGCAGATTATTATAAGTACACAGCTATTAGAATGGGACTTGAATTGAGACCAATTCAGATGATGATGGCAGCTTACAAAACCAGACATCATCTGTGATAGTCTTTGTCTCTACTCAGTAGATCTTTAGCATTTCCATTAGCCTTTCCCCTTATCATGATTAAGTACTTTTTATCCAAGCTATTTTTCTTTGCATTAAAAAAGTGAACAATCATTCATTTAATTTATGGTAAAAAAATCTGTAAAATCATTTTTAATGGAGAAACTCAAGCCTTTGAGGGAGGGAGGGAGTACTACCTTCCATGAATGGATGTATTCAGGTATTAAAAGATGCTTTCCATTTAGCTACTATCTCTTAGTTGTTTTGATACCTTGATTTTGTTCTCTTTGTTGTTTCTTCCTGAGGGAAGAATGGGAATTGGTAGTTAGCCAATTAGTAGAGCAGAAGAAAATAAGGTATTATAATTGTGTATAATAGTAATAATACCATATGAAAATGTGACACTTAAAAACCCATGTTCTTTGTTTTTCCATGGTAATTATACTGCATGTGCTTGTGATTGCTTGGTAATTGGAATTAGGCTTTAAGCTTAGATATATTTTATATTAAAAAAGTTTTGTCTCAAATTCTTAAGTCTCTTTTGTTGTCTTTGAGTAGATCCTGGATACTGGGAGGCATTGCTTTGGTTATGATTTGATTATACAGACTCTTTGGATGAACTCCATATTTAATTATATGAATAGAAGTATTTTCAGAGTCTAGGCTGTCAAGAGAAGCAAGGGAGCAGTGGATGACCATTGCTATGGAATGTCAAATATGTTTTAAGGTTGTATTTTCATACTGGGAATAAAAAAGTTTTATATTTTTGGCATTTTATTCTTTTTTTTCTCCAAGGTGATAATTCCATCACTTTGCAAGTGGACGATAAGATAGGTATGTGATTTAGTTGTCAGGTATTTCATGGTTATGAGCCATGAAGTTGAATTGCTACAGTGATGGTTTGACTTCATAAAACGTTTCAAAGTTCAATCTCTGGTGTGGGAAGGAAGCTTTCACTGAGAGAGGTAAACTAACTGTGTTTGGTTTTTAGAATATAATTGTGTCATTTTTGTTCAGTGTAATTTGTCTAGTCAGCTCTGAGTCATTCCTTTGCTTCAGGGAATTGAAGTTATCAATTGAAAATAAGCTCAGTTTCTCCCAGTCATAAGCATTTTGGCCTTGTTATTTCATGGTATTTTTCACGTGCCTTCATGGAAGACTTTATGGTTCAGCAGTAAAATGTGATGCGTTTCTCTCCCTCTTCACACAAAGGACCACATTTGCATTTCATCCAAGTGGCTGCTTGTCTCCTTTTAGCCTTTCAGCTAACTACCTGTGGCAACAGGCTTTGAATTTAAGGTACTTAAATTTCAATACACTGAAACTGTGTATTGATCCTGAGGCAGTTTATTTGTGTTTTGTGAAGGTGAAAAATGAGAGTTGTAGTACAATCTCTTGGCAAATAGGGTACAGCAGCTGCAAAATCAATTGGCCTAATTTTCTTTCTTTGCTTTCTAACATTGATGACCCAATGCTCAAAGCTTAAGTTTTGTCAGCTGCCATAATCTCCCATAGAGATACTGTAAACCAAGTACAAAATAAGTATTATTGTAAGAGGCTTAAATAGATGTGTATTTGAATGTATGGTAGCATGTTCTTTAAAAGTACTTGAAAAGAAAGGGAAAAGCAGCAACGCTTCTATTTAATCTAGACTGTCTTCATTCAGCTTCAAACTAGGCTTGATCTTTTCTTCTCTTTACTTGCTCTATGTTAGTAGAGGAGCATGTGGTGTAACTGTTAATTACAGACGAAAAAAAAAATAATGTTCTGTTTATACTCTGCATATTACCTTAATGGATGTATTTGTGCAACATGTGGTAGAGTAGGGGAACAGTTATCTCTATTTTGAGGTAAGAAAAGAGGCATGCTGTCTATGGCAGAGAAAGAAGGATAAGCTATGGTGTCTATCTTGTCCCTGTCACTGTGCTGCCTTCCTTTTCTAGCTGGAGTTATGCCAGAGAAACTTAACATTGAAAGTATGTTGTCTTTTCTGACAGATTTAGGATTTGCAGAAGCGTGATTAGTGTTTGCAGAAGCGTGCTTCTTGCTATGCTCTGTCATTGCAGCTGGCGTTCATGGAAGTGCTCATTTCACAATGCAACTGCTTCTGAGAGGAATATGCTGCAAGGATTTGGTCTGGGAACCTCAGTTTGTAGTGTGTTCCTTCTGCGTTGCCTGACTGGGAACAGTTGGGTACTAGCAAGCTTTTGAATGCTTGCTGAAGTCTGTGTGAGGTCAGACTCAAGGGTTTAGACGTTGGCTTTTCATGTCTGCATTAGTAGAAGACTTAACTTCTGATTTAGTGATGATCTGGGGTGCTGGCAATTAACACAAGACAGGGGACATCTGTTCTGGTTTTGTGCAGTTGTAGTTTAGCATATTGAAAGGTAGCTTTAATCTATGCGAAGCACTTCTCATATTGTCCTTGCAGAATACTTCACCAAATTCAAAACGAAATTAGTGTGAATTGCTTAGAACTCATTCTGGGTCTGCAGTGACTGTGACAAAATTAGGTGAAATGAGTTTTATGATATTTCACAGTCAAAAGTAGCTCATAGCAGTCTGGAGTAAAGTACAGTAAACCCTGTCTGCCTTGAAATAATTGCTTTGCTAAGCTCAGAGTGGTACATGCTGAACAAAAAAAGATCATTATTCACCGAATGAGAAACTGTCTTTTATTCTTTTGAAGCAAAACAATACGCTGGCACATCTCTTTATCCACTGACTTTTTGGAAAGCATTAATTTAAGAAAAAAAAAAAATTGCAGTCCCCAGCTTATGTCAGTCTGGAGTCAGTTCCCTGGAATGAATGCTCGATATAAAAATCATAATAGGTAAAAATGATTTATTTCATAGCAGCTGGCATAAATCTTGTTTCTAGTGAGGATAAAATCCATGTAAATTAATCATTACAGTAAATGGTTGTAATTAGGATTTATTCATTTCAAAGGTCTCATAATTATATAATCAACTTTTAGTGTATTAAGATTTATAGTTTCAACTCTTAATTCCATTTTATTCAGGAACAGAATTTGTTGGGGGAGGAGTGTTTTGAGAAGCTACTTGCTCTGAATTAGAAATGGAAGATGGTTCCTTTTCAAATGCTGTCTAATTATGGTGTTGCAGAAGGCTCAAATTCTCCAGCAAAAATAAACCTTACCGTTTTAAAAGGACTCTTCAACTAGCTGGAGTCATAGCTTCCACCCATCAGCTTGACAGTGCTGTACATGTGTATGTGTACATCATCTGAACAAACCAGTGACAGAGCAATGCAATAGAAAGCTGTTGCCAACTCAGGATTGTCTGGACTATTAAAACTTCTCTCTCCTTTTTATTTCAGTCCTTACCAAGTGCATAGAAGTAGTATTGAATACAGTAGTGGAGGGCTAAGGTCAGCAAACCAGCTGAGAGCTGAGTCTGTCTGTTTCTTTAGTGGCTGGCACTTGATGGGGCCAAAACTCCTCTGAGCCCTGGCATCTCGAGTACAGCTGAGGCTCCTTGACAGATAACTGTGACAGTCTGAAAAATTAAGGCCTCTTCCCTGTTCTCTTTATTGAAAAGAAAGTTTTTCTTTGGCCATCTCAATGCTATTACCTAAAACAATTTAAAAAGCAGTTTCAAAGTTTCTCCTTAGCAGAGGTGGAAGGCTTCAAGTGGTACACTGAAAATTAATGACACATTTGTAAGGATGTGACTTGCTTTGAAGATCTAATTGTTGAAGGCAAGACTGAATGGATTTATTTGATCTGTCAGTTCATGGCTTGATATTGGAATTGATTTTTTTTTTTTTTTTTTTTTTTTTTTTCCCCCCTCTGTTGGGCTTTAGGAAGCTAGGATTGCAATGACAAATTTTCTTACTTCCTTTTCAAAGTTAATGCCATTTAATAGAAGATTGTAAAGGCTAATTCTTCATGTGCTGCTCCCTATCCTTCCTGCTTCTACTAAAATTAAATAAAAGCAGCTGTACTGCTGTGGTTTGACTCTTCTTGTCCTCCAGCCACTGCAGTCAGAATCAGTAGAACATCTTCAGGCCACTTTTAATGATACAGTAATGTCTGGAAATGTTTCTAAAGTTTGGAGGACAGCTTTCTCCAATCTTTTGCAGGTAGGATTTTGAACTGATGGCTGTCCAACATTCCTGTTGGGATTTTCCCCTGCATTATGCTGCAGTGCAGAAATAACTTCACTGCCACAGCACTTCTGTCCCCTTGTTTTCTGTTTACACTAATAAAATACACTGAATTAATTTCTTCTTTGTTCTCCAGCAAGGGTAGGAGGGCACATAAAGTCTTGGTATCTTTCTCTGTTCTGCCGTTCCCCTGTGTATATTAATGTCCTGCTATTAATGATGCTACCAGGAACTCATACAGCCACTTAGAATTGTGCAAGTACTACCAGAATCTAAAATTTATTTAACCCTCAATTATACTATTGAATTTAAATAACGTGGTGATTCTTGTCTAAGGGGAAAGCAAAATTTCTCACTGATAGAAAAACTTTTCATTGTAAATTTATCAGTGTCTTGCGTAGGCTTATTTTGTTTGCCTATGTGTAAACCAAAACTGAAGTATTGTACTTCTAGGCGGTAGGTTGTCTTCAGTTGTTCGTTTAAATTCCATAGACTTCTTTTTATCTCCATTTTTTCCTAAAACTCCATATGAATTCAGGACAATATTTTTTTTTCTCTACTCCCTCCTCCTACCTCACATCCCTCCCCTTTAATTAAGGTTCTGAATTCTGGTACTCAAAGCCCATGAGATTTAGTAAATTTTTTTGAGACCATTAATGAATCATGCTGATGCATGCCCTGTTTCCTACTCTTCACTAAATATAGAGGCAGGACTGGGTCACAATGTCCTCTGGTGTCACTGGTATCACATCAATCTTCTTAAATAAGGTTAGCTCTGTCTTTACAGCTGTAGGGATTTTTGCCTTCCTTGTTAGTACTGAGGAGTCTGTTCCTGATGCTCATGGCCTGAATGCTTTGGAGTAGGCTGAATATTTGGAATATACTCCTCCAACCTACAGATATATCTGTTGGTATTTCAGAGCTGCTTGTCCTTGTGTCAGTAGTATATCGTTAAGCCTGAATAGCTCTTCTGTCGTCTTAGCATTTATCTAGGAATATACTAAATGATGGTAATTCTATCTTTTCTCAGCCTAGCTGTGAGAATCTCAAACACATCTGAGACTGCTCTGGATTGGTAGGTAGGCAGCTGTTTGCCATGCAGTCCTGTTCACTTGCACCCAGAGGAATGCTTCAGATGGAGAAGGAGCACAGAACCTTGGAATTGTGCAAGATTCACCTTCTCTACTGGAAAAACTGAAATACACTGTAGACTTTATTTCACAATTGCACATTATGCTCTATGCTGGCTTAAGTAATCGCAGTGACTTCAGCACAGCTATGCAGATAAAGCAACTGCAGCTGGGCCTGAAAGTAGCCTTTACTGGGAACTTTCTACTGGGGACTTGGTCTTTTGCTGTTCTTTCATAGCCTTTTCATTAATACTTAGGTATAATCAACTATATACGTACTCTTGAAAATTATCCTTCATGATGTTGATTAATATAGTCTTTGTATGTTTCATCAGCGAAGTTTTATTTTGTTTTCAATATTGCTTTTGGATTTAGTTGAAAAGATGTTAAAAAAAATAAAATACTTCAGTCACTCATTTGTTTGCTAAAAAATTTGAAAGTCTAATCTCCTGCCCACCAAAGTCATTAAAGATTGGAGGAAAGATTTGGCTTATGAATATCGCACTCATAATGAAGAAAATGTGCTGAGTTATGCTTGTGGATGAGAAGGTTGATTGATTTGCTTCATAAAGCCCTGAAGTTAGCCACCAGTGCCTAAGAAAAATCATGTTCATTGTTGTGGTATGTCAGCTTTCTTTTGCAATTGACTGGAAAATCTTTTAAAGCTTAATTCATGTATCACTGTAAATAAATGTAGCTTATGCAAGGCTCATCCCTCTGCAGCAGCATTTAATATGCTCTGTGTACCTCTGGGAGTGGAACACACAAGTGGGAATAGTTGCTGGGCTGGGGAGCATCAGCCAGTGCAGAGCTTTTGGGGAAATAAGTTGCTGTAAGGGATAGTTGGTCTGGAGGCTGCGCTGTCGGTCACATGTGGACACGTGTGCACGTCTTATATGTAGCCGATTTCAGGTTTTTCTGTTTCTTAAGCCATGCAGGATTTTCAGTGCCATTCTCACAGATTTTGAAGCAGCCAGTGAGTGGCTAACAGCTGCAGTTCCCACTTACCAAGACTCCTGAGGGAGTCTGTGACTGGGCTAAGCAGTGCTGAAGAATTTCAGCTCTGTGTCACCAGATGTAGATCTGAGATTTCTCTCTCTGTGTGAATGTTGGTGAATGTGCAGACATTGCAGTGTTGCAACACTTTAGCTGTTTTTGTTATAGTCAACTATGTTGAAGAGTTTCATGAAAGGTGAGGTCACCTTTGCTGTACCCCATTTTCCTGGTGAGAAACCAACTGCCATGTTCTTGGTGCTGTAATTTTTTCCTCTCCTTGAATAAGACACATTGTTGTCTTTCTTTCCCAATGTTCCCCTTCTCCTCCCTGACTGGGATTCATGACTTCAAAGCACCTTGTTTTGTTGATGTAGAACTGATTTTTGTTCCTGATTAAAGAAGGTACAGTAGCTCCTGCATAAGTACGTTCTTGTTGCTGTGTACTGATTTAAGGAACGACAGCTGCTAGCTTCTGAGGGACTAGCAGCGCTCCTTGAGAGCGTACAATAGATCTGCTGATGGATTCATGTCATTATCCTGGGCATATATTGACAATATGTGTATTTGAAACTATTCCTTTAGTGCTTCTGAGAAATTCTGGCTCTCTTTACTGGTCCTGTACTTCTCAATAGTACAGGCATAGGCAGGACATGCTTGTTGGCCTTGGTTTGTGTTTGTCATGTGGGGGAGCAGACAGATTTGAAGAGGATGATTTTGGTTGACCATGGCCAAAGGTGGGCTCTGAGTTTGTGCCAAGTAGTGACTGTGTTGTGCAACAGAGAAGATACTACTTGGGGCTGTTGGGCTTGACTGTGCCATGCCTAGCAAAGACTGTGTGTCACATTAGGCTCAATCAAATATGATGTTTAATGACTCTTATTTCCCCTTTCATTTGTGTCTCTCTTAGGGTGTTTCAAAGATGACCGTATCGTATTCTGGACTTGGATGTTTTCTACATATTTTATGGAGAAATGGGCCCCCCGGCAAGATGATATGCTCTTCTATGTCCGTCGAAAACTGTCCTATGTTAGTGGTGATAGTACAGATGGGAAAAAGGTGAGTAATGATATGTACTTTAATTTGGGAAATTCGAGTGAACGTGGTGTTTGTTGTTCTGGAGAACCTAATGCATCTGAAGAACTGCAGACCAATGATGAGGAACTTCCAGATTTGCCTACCATGAGCAAAGCCGATCCGTAGGGTTAACATTGCGAAGTTTTAAATGAGCTTCGCTATCATGGGCTTGGAGAGATAAGTGAGTTTGTACGTCTTTTGGGAAGTTTTTTGTAGTGGTCTGCCTGCATTTATGGGAAAGGGAGGGTATCCAAACTATTGTTTTCCTTTTCATTGATAATATTTAATGAATTGAGAATTTAAATCTGTGGGAAGGTAAGAAAAAGAGGAGAAAGATCATCACTGAAATTTTTCTAGAAAAAGGCTTCCTAAGATACCAGAGTATCTGGAATAAACACCTACTGTGTACTGTAATGTGTATACCTACTGCTGGCAAAATACATGCAGACTGCTAGAGCTGGAATACGAGTGAAAGAAGTGGAGAAACTATTTTTAGGTATACTTAAGACAATTTGCATTCCTGTAGAAGTACTATTTCTCGAGAACATGTAATCAGGTAGCTTAATGTTGCTGCAGAGGCACTTTGCAGTTACTGGTAAGAGAAACTTCTCAGCATGTCGTGGCAGTTTTCACCTTAGTTGAGGGAAACATTAGCAAGAGAAGTGATAGTTTTAGTGCAGATGAAGAATATGACTTATAGGGTGGTCAAAAGAGGGAAGGTCATTGTGATAGGAAGAAACTGGGGTTAATTTCCTTACTTAGGTAAATAATAAATACTGTTGAATCACAGATGTATGTATATAGTGTGAGTTGTTTGTTTATTTTAAATTGGGTGTGTTGTTTGGGTGAAAATATGGTCACATAGCTACCGTTATCAATTTCCTTGAAAAAGGATCCTAAAAGAGACTTTCCAAAGGTGTGTTTTTGGTTGCTGCTTTTTTTGTTGTTGTTGCTGGACACACGGGAAATGCAAAGGGTTATCTTCTCTTTCCAATATGCCTGCAAGTTCTATCGTGCCAACCACTAAGGAGAGGATGATACAATATTGACCTTTTCCTGTCTGGCTGGTACTTCCTTACTTTTCAGCAAAGAATTCAGGATAACATATTTGCTTGTTTAAGACTTGGAGGAAACTTTGATCCTAAATCGTTCAAATGATTACAAATACATTTGTCTTCCACATCAAACAACACTGTGGCTTTGTTTAGCATAATAAAAAGATGCGTCCATTTAACCTCTTATTCTTTCCCAACACAGGAGGTGGACCCTAGAGGAATTCTGATGGCTTAAAATTATTTTATGGACTCCAATCAATCTCTGTTTAACTTATTTAATAAGTTCAGACTGTTTGAACCTCCCTCAGAGAGGAAAGTGAAATAACCCTTGCATTTGCTATCAGAGCTTTATTTAAGCCTCATTAAAAACCTCATAGATAATTTTGATTTGTGAGCACTATGGTAAGTGGTAGTTATTGCAGAATCAGCATTAGTGAATTGCTTTAGTGAACTGCTTGCCATAACAACTGACATGGAGAGCATACGTTATATGTAGCTCGTAGTCAGTGGAGGTTTATAAAATACTGTTTTGCACCTGTCCTGTTCAGTGATAAAATAGACTTCCCGAGATCTTTGAATTATAAATAAACAGCTTTTGATTTGACTTTTTGGCATTTCTTTCTTGAAAGATGGTATCAACATACTTGAGTAATATCATTAAAAGAGGAAAAAGCTGGAGACCAGTGGTTTTTTTGATCTCCCACTGACCTCAAACATCCCTGTCATCCACTCAGCTGTGTGCTCTCATTTATATCCCCAGAGGTATATTGCAAAAGTGGGGAATGGGAGATGTTTTGGCTTGCCTGGGACCCCAGAGGTAGAATCAGAGCTGCCCTGCAGGCACGTGCCTTGTGATTAAATGGTGTCAAGCTGTCACTAATGGTTGCTGTCTGTAATGGTGACTTCTCTGTTGGTTATGCAGAAGCCTGAACATCGGGTATTTGTAGAATTGGGTCTATGTAACTTGAGTATATGATAAAGCAAACTCACTGTAGTTTTTCTGTAGGCATTTATTTGAATCATAGAATCATAGAATGGCTTGGGTTGAAAAGGACCACAATGATCATCCAGTTTCAACCCCCCTGCTATGTGCAGGGTCACCAACCACCAGACCAGGCTGCCCAGAGCCACATCCAGCCTGGCCTTGAATGCCTGCAGGGATGGGGCATCCACAGCCTCCTTAGGCAACCTGTTGCAGTGTGTCACCACCTCTGTGTGGAAAAACTTCCTCCTAATATCTAACCTAAACCTCCCCTGTCTTAGTTTAAAACCATTCCCCCTTGTCTTATCACTGTATAAGCTCCCTTCAAGTATTGGAAGGCCACAGTGAGGTCTCCCTAGAGCCTTCTCTTCTCCAAGCTAAACAATTGCTCTGCACTTGTCTGACAACTGCTAGTTTTGACTGAAGAATGCTGGTAAAGGCCTGGGAGATTAATTGCCCTCTGATATCTCAGAGTATTAGTTATATTCATGAGCATAATACCTGCACAGCTTTGAGCACAGTAGTCTCCTATAGGCTGCTTTGGATACCAGCAGTAGGGTTGTTTGTTTTCTGACATAATGAGCTCATGCAGCATGCTCATATTGCATGCTGTAAAGATGATTCATGTCAGCAAGAAACAAATGATGACTTAGCACACACATTACATGTTTTGATAGTTGTCCTCTGTGTTTTAGGTCATTCCTGCTCATGAAATTTCATTTTGAACAGTCTTTTAAATGACCTGCTTCATAGACCTCATAGTGTAAGGAATTTTCCATTTGCTTCTCCTTTCCACTTCACCAATTTCTAAGCTCTGTGTATACAAGTGAAGCAGCAGTTAAGTTCTTAGTATGGTCTCTGCCAGGGCAGAACTGCCGTATCTAATTCTATACTATCTGTGTTACAGATTCTTGGATCCCAGGTAAGTGCCTTTGAATGTTTTCTTTTCTTGGCACTTTGCAGTAACAATCTTTCAGTTCTCTGTGCCAAGTTTTGAAGATGCTTTTTTTTCCCTATGTCTTTAAGCAAAATTATAGATTCCCTGTAGGATCAGTGACAGCAGGGCAGTGTGGAATGTAGCTCTTATCAAAGATGATTTACTATGATTTTAAGGTAAAATCCCTTTAGCCCATGGCTCTTTATGTGCAATTAAGTCAAGAGTAGAAAAATCCTTTTGCCGCTGCCTTACACTGTATCTAATATGACCGACTGGAAAATACAAGCTCTGATCCTCACTTAAAAAGAGTCCCTTGTGTTGCCAAAACCTTTAAGGTTACAGTGGTTGGACTTGGGATTCTGACTTTAAAATGGCATTAGATCAAAATTTAATATTTCTTAATCTTTCCAACCCAGTAGCCATTTATAAAGGATTATGCTTTGTTACAGTTGCAAGCTTCTGATCATTCTATAGAAAGCAGCTTTACCTTCTCTTAGGGATTAAGAAAAATACTAGAATGGTGTTAGCAGGGATAACTGTGTAGTAGGGAAACCAAAGTAAAACCTCTAAGAACAGTGTATCAGCAGAGCAGGGTACACCTTCTGGCATTGTTATCTGGCAAGGATGCTGAATTTATATGGCAGAGATATAAGTACAAGTGAGCTTGCCTGGATTTTGGAGTAGGTCCTATTTTCTACAGCATCCTACAGTTGTGAGCTAGTGGATTTGATGCCAAATGCATATGGTAGTCACTTAGGCTGCTAATTCTTCACTAAGCTTAAGCTACTGATTTGTCTGTGGTTTCAGAAACAGAACTGTGCAGGAGCAATGGTATACATACTTACGTGCATCTGGACTTGTGACACAAAAAATATTGGCTGGAGTGGGAGACTAGTTAGTTTCTAAATGACTTCAGGCACATGACTCCCACTGAAATTCACAGTATTTCTTAGCTGAATATCTAATTCACATTAACCATCTGCCTGGCTGGAAGATTTGACAACCTGAACTTATAATTTATAACACTGCATTTCTGCTAGGTTCTCTTACTTTTCTGTCCCTCTTGGAACTCTTCAGACCCATGCTTTTTAACACTGTAAATAAATAGAATGTCTCCTGTAGAGATACTTGATGTGCTGACAGATCCACATCACCATCTGATTATGACAGAGAAAGAAATGGCTGAATTCTGAATATTGTTTGCCAGATAAATTGTTGTCTTGTACGTGAACAGTTTTGTGGGAACAAAGAATGATTACGACATATGCAAGTCAGCAGGAAGACTACTGTTCTGTTTCAACTCTCTTGCTTTGCTAAGCTTATGGAGATGTTACAGTGAGTAGGAACAGGGGCTTCTGCAGAGAAGGAGAGGGTAAACTTATTGTTCTCCTTTTGAAATGTGGAAGAGGAGCACTGGCGTTATCAGATTAATATTATGATTTCTTGTAGGGATCTCAACATTTTAAATGTAAAGATTTGGCTTTTCTTTTACAATTAATCCTCTTGTATTTCTGTTTTTCCAGTGTTATTCTGCTGCTATTTGGTTGTCTAAATACATGAACATGAAAAAACTGCTACTTGGTAACCTCTGCTTGTGCTGCATTTTTATCAAGCTCTCTGTGACAGAGAAACTTCATCTGGAAGAGCAGAAGCCCAAGCCTGCTTTACCCTACTGATTAAAGAGAATTAATAATTCAAATCTAAATGCTGTGTGTCTAAGTCACCACGAGGTTAAGGGACAGCTGAGCACTGCTTGGCTGGGCTGCTCAGCCTGGAAAAGGTGCAGTGTCTGCTTGGAGCTCCCTGAAAACCTCACCAGACTGCTGCTTCAGCATAGCACGTAGCCTTGATCTGAGGGTTATGCAGGCGGTGTCAGCTTGCTCATTATGGTTATGAAAATGCCTGTGTTCTGTGTTGAAACTTGCACTATTGTGCAAGCTCTGGAATATTGTAATCAGGTCTCTAATGACACTAGTAATTAGGACTTAAAGGTTTAATTTACCTACTAGTTTTTTCATGTTTTCTGTTCAGTAATACAGTTTATACATTTCTACATCCAACAGAAGCGGTTTTAAATGTGATACTTTATTGATGTTCCATAACCTTATTTTTCCTATGTCTGCCTGCTGCCTGAGTTCACGATGAGACATACCGTCTCTTTTTTTTGCTTACTGGAATCTGCAGTCAGCACAATGTATGTTGCTTCAGGTACTTGTGCTTCTCTGTGAAGGACTTCAAAGAGGTTGTCAAATACGGTAATAAGGCGGTGGTAAGCAGCCTGTTTCATCCCAAAATATTGCTTACTTTGTAGTCTGTGGCCACACTTGATAGTGCTGAAGTAGTGACACATATCTATCCTTTCAGTTCTTGAATGTTGGTTTAGAAGATTTATAGGGAATTTGAATTTGGGAATTAACAATGCAATTCACAGAGTACAAGTGTTAGGTAGCAGCTAGAATTACTTTAATATTATTTAATATTATGTAATATATCTGGTAGGAATTATTTGTGATGAGGAATTATTTGTTACAAGTGCTATAGTCAGTTTCAAAGGTGCTTCCTTTCCTACTGGTATATTAGTTATCCCAATGATGAAGAGTGACGATAAGAATCCATTGAGGAAGCATCCTCTGTGCCTTCTACTGTTGTCTCATGGGAGGTAAGTGAGGTCTGACTTTAACTTCACTATTCAATTCAGAACCAGTCATAGAACAAATTCAGTTCCTGCCCCAGATGTGCTGTTGCTTGGAAGGAGATGATGCAAACAGATCGAAGTTGGGCAACATTTGCAGTGATGCTTTGTCTTTTCTGAATGAGTTTGGAGTAACGAGCAGTGTAATTAACCTTGAATTTCAGGGGGTCAGACTTCTCAAATCAGAGCATTTCTCACTCTAACGGTTGCTAAAATGTGGACTCTAATGCAGTCTTGTGCCATTAAGTTGTCATTTGCAACCAGATCAATATGTGACGGGAATTATTAGGCTGTAAGGAATTATAGCTGCACTAACACTGACCTGAGTAGTGAGAATAGCTTTGCAGAACTGGGTATCAGGAAGAAAGGAAGTGGAAGAGAATGAAGGCTTACGTGTAGTTTGACTTTGTTGTTTTTAGGCTCAGACTGCAACTGAGCTTATCCAGTGAAGAACTGTGATGAGTGAATGCATCTGCAGATACAGCTACCTTTACTATCCTCCAGCCTCAGTCTTTCTGTGTTACTGCACTTTAATCAGTGAAAAATATCTGAACGTTGTGTAGTTGAATGGTACAAGAGTAGTATTTCAGCAGGTCTTGCTACCCTTGTTTTCAGCTGGGATAGAGTTAGGTTTGTTTTGTTCATAGTGTCTGGTATGATACTATGTTTTGGCTTTTGGATAGAAACAATGTTGATAACAGGCCCCTGTTTTGGTTCTTGCTGAGCAGTGCTGCACAAATCCAGGGACGTTTGTGCTTCTTATGCTGTCCTGCCAGTGGGGAGGACTGATGGGGCACAAGGATCTGGAAGGGGACAGAACCAGGACGGATAGCCTGAACTGGCCTAAGGGATATTCCACGTGATGTGACATCATGCAAAAAAGCTTTTAAAAACTAAGGCAATTTGGCTGGGGGACAGCTGCTGCTCAGTAACTGACTGGGTATCGTTCGGTGGGTGGTGAGCAATTGTGTTGTGCATCACTTGTTTTGTAGGAATATACAATATTGTTATCATTACTGTTTTCATTTCCTTCTTCTTTTCTGTTTTATTATTATTATTTTTTTTTAATCTCAGCCCACAAATTCGTTTTTTTTCCCCTCATTCCCTCTCCCATCCCACTGGGAGGAGGGAGTAAGCAAACAGCTGTGTAGATCTGAGCTGTTGCTGGGTTAAACCACAACACATCATCAGGGCTTTATTTGTGGAAACATTTTGAACAGAAATATGCAAATATGAGATACCTCATTGTTCAGACAAGAGAAGAAGCATTCATCTTAGGAATTAAGTAAATGAACTATACTGGTTTTTATACCCTGCCTCTGCCCTTTAGCCTGTGTTAAAAAGCACTTCAGCAGTGCAGGCAAAACACTAATATGGCAGGGTGCAAAGCCCTTTTTTGCTGTTCACAGATGTATGAGGCTTTATCCTAAAAAGTTGTTTGTTAAGTCCAAGAAAAAATTCCCAAGCCACCTGGCTTATAGTCATGGTATTACCTGAAGTATTTAAATCGTGTTTCTGTGCTAAAAGAGGGAACAATAATCCTGGTCATTTTGCTTTCTTGAAAATCCCAAGTTAGCTATGGAAAAAAGAAAAACTCTCTTCTCTTTGCCTGATTAAATGTAAACTTGGGTGATTAGGAGCCGTGCTGAACCTGATCAGATGTGATGAAATTACCAAGTGGGTATTAACCTTCTTAACTGATATCAATCCTTAGGAATAAAAAAAAACCCCAAACATCATACAAGTGATTCCTCTTGTAAAGAGTTTCCCAAACATATCTTTCCAGTTCCATAGCAACAAGCGGAGTCTTTAAGTGATATCAAAATATAAATTAATTTTACAGTGCAATATTTTATTGACACTTTTATACCAAATAGAAATATACTATGCAATCAGATGTTTTTTTTCAACTTCCCTGGCACTTACTTACCGTATTTACTTACTGTTGCTTTATATATTTCTTATGTGAAGACTAATAGATCTTGCAAGGTCTGCAGCTTTTAGTGGCAGGACTGTGAGTAGGATGATAAATCTAGCAAATCAACTTTGGTCCAAAAGAAAAGATCGTATTTGGTGAATCTGTTATTAATGAACATCATATGTAACTATTCCTCTTTGAAATCTGATCAGAGTTTTAGTGACTAGCCTGCTTTTTAAACACTTCAATCTGTTTGAATCCACAAAGATGATTGTGGATACAGCATTGTCAAATATACTTGAGGTAAGCGGGTAGAACTTGTGAATACCTGGAAGATCTTGAACGGAAGTCCCAGCTCTTCTATAACTAGTGATCATTTTGCTTTTGACTTCAGTGGGCAAGGCTTTCATTCCCATTAAATGAAAGTTCTAAAACTGTTCAGTGAGTTGCAGAATAATATAGCCAAATCTCTGTGATCCCTAGTAATAAATAAATAAATAAATCTCCCCAGCTACACTTGCTTGTTCTCTTGTCTGCTGTGACTGAGGAGTTAAATGAAGACTTAAGGGGGTCTCCCATTTACTGATAAATGTGCCAAAACTTTTGTTTACATTTTCATTTTAAAGTTATCTTTGCTAGTAGCCTTCTGTGAGTCCTGTGTTCCTTATGAGCGCAGTCTGGAATAGGAACAGTATTACAGCAGTGTCTGTTATCAGCCATACTAAACTTGGATGATGAAAAGGGTAATCCGCTACCCTTCTCTAAGGCTTCTATTCCATCTGCAAGTACCCTCCCCAATCTGTACCTGTACATTCATTTAGCATTTGAAGTAAGTCAGTCAAGTTGATGTTAAAGTTAAATGTCAACTTGGTGGTGGCAGTGGAAGGTCATAAGCCTTCACTTTGGGATTGTGATGTGGGTTGCTGAGTTTCTCACCTGCAGGTCTTGAATAAATAGCAGAAGTTAATCGCCCAGCATTTCTTAGGCCAGCAAATGAAAGAGTCCAAAGCTGTGAACAGATTCTCCTGGGTGCTTGTGTTATGGAAAAAATAAGAACTGCTGTTGAGCATGCAGCTTGTCCCATTTGGACCTCTGAAAGATACTGGAGACTGAAACCTTTCTGCTGTTTTGATTTCTTTAGAGACAGCGTAAAATCAACTTCTTAGATTATTTACTGCTCTTTCTATAGGTCTGGCTTTTTGACTGTACTGAGATGGTTGTGGCAAAAGTAGTATTGAAACAAGTTAGATTAAAAAACTGTTTGCCTACAGCTGAACACATCTTACACAAAGCAGTTCACAAGCCTTTTATTGCAGTGGTCTTTGTTTCAGCTTTTAGTTTGTTTCAGTTTAGGTGTGTCTGGCTGCCATAACTACTGGGCATTGTGCTGCCTTTTATGTAGACTCCAGGATATGTTCCAGGAGCCTCAGGTGCAAATTCTAAAAAATTAATAGTATGTGGGAAAAGGGAATTGGAATCTTGTTTTGGAGGGCCTTCTCCTTGCCTTCTAGAGTTACTGCCGATGAATGTTAAGGTAGCTGATAAACCTAAGATGAAAACTCATTACATTTGAAAGAATCTTTTTCTTTTTAGTATGATTGCATACGCTTGTCCCCTTTTAAATATTGTCTTGGCTATAAATATTCTAGGCAAGGGATAGAATGTAATTTGTTGTTAATGTCATTGTCCTTTCTTGGCTACTCTATTTGACAGGACTGGGGATGCACCGTTCCCATAGGGCTTCTCTGTATGCTCAAGAAAATGCCAGACTGCTTTGATTTGCTTTCCGTTTAATAGAGACAGGTCTGTCAGTGCTGAGCGGATGAATGAGCAGATGGATTTTCATGGTTGACTTGGTCAGATCAGCTCATGTTGTCTTACTGGATATATACTCTACAGTGATGCTTGGCAGCCCGTTAAAAACATAAATGTTTGTCTCACATACGTCTGCAACTTTTGCTTGCCTGTTAAATACATATGAAATAAAAATCTTCAGAAATTGGAGTAGTGACCTCTATGCTACACTTCCAAGATTTCTTTTTCTGCAAAAATCCCATATTTCTGTGTCAGTAAGTCCTGACAGCTCCTGGGATGCTATGTTTTCCTTCTGAATTGTCATGTTGATTTGTTGTTGCATGCTGGCAAAGAAGCGTGGACTATCCTGCATCTCTGTGCTTTGGAGGGGAGAGAGTGCTCAGAGAGAGAGCATTGCCCTAAGGGCAGCTAGCTTCAGGCAGTAGGGTAAGCTTGGATACGGTTTGGCAGATTTTTGGCAGATCTGTGTAGCCAGCCTTGAGTCTGAGGAGCTGGACTAGTTGCTGGAGCCAGAGTCATTGCAAGATTTTGGCACTCTACCACCTTTCTAAGAGCAAGATGAACAGGCATTACTTCACACCCTTTCCTGGTACTGAGCTTTGACTTGGGCTGAGTTTACAACCTAGTATCTGCTAATTTCAGTCATGATACGCGCTAGTAAAAATTCCATGAAACGGGGTAGAGTGCTTGGCATTAAATCAGGAACTTGCAGCTTATTGATTGTTGTTGTGTTTGTTTGGTTTTTAGATACAGAAATCAATATGAACCTTTTCTCTTCCCATCACCAGTATATTAGAAGATTAGCTTGACACTTTTTGTAATGCTGATTCAAAATTTAGGGTTCTAACATCTTTAGCTTTTATAATATTAATATTTAGAGGATGCACATGTGTGTTTTGTTCTTTTAGTTAAAACAGTTAAGAGGAAGCTTACTGGGATTTGAAGTACTTCAGAGGTACGGTGAAAGTAAAATTAAAAATTCTCCTGGAGATCCTCAGCATTTTCTTATAGCGTAGCGTCATTAACTTCTATAAGAGGACTTGTGCTTGGAGTTTGCTCTCAATGCCTTTTTAAAATTAATTCAAGCAGCTTATTACAGCTGTCTATGAAGTATATTTGTACCAATGATAAATATCCATGATAAAAATATCAGTGATAGCCTTGGTGGATTTAGTCATGCAGATGATGCAGAAGTTTAAAACTATATAGGTTTTTGGAAACACACTGAAGTAGTGGTAGTGAGAATTGTTATCTTTGCAAAAAGTGGAGGAAAAGGAAATTGCTTTTTGTGGTGGAAGGAGCTAAAGATGGCTGTTGGTACCCCAAAGCTTGTTCTTGCTGTCTGACCAATTTGTTCAGTTAAGAAACTGCTAGAGCAACAAATTCTGTCTCCCTCACATCCATAAACTGCCATAAAACTTGCTATAATAGCTCTTCTGTGCTGTATGAAGTATTTCAAGTTATGTCTAACACACATGTTCAAAGGGTCAAGAAGAAGGAGTTTTAACATCCTACCCAGCTTAGGAATGTAACTAAACTTATGATTAACTGCAACATTGATGTAATTTTTGTTCTAAACTTTGCTTGATAACTGGTTCTAAGCATTTAGCACTACTTCTTTATTCTTTATTTTAGCTGATCTTTTCTTTTTAGGGATCTTTCATTCTGTTAAGTAAAAAATTTTAAGTAAAGCATAAGAGAGCAGAACAAACTGTGTTTGTAGACTGTGTTTGTAGAGTAAGAAGGGAGGAATCTGAAGCATGGGAGAGAAGGGCATAAGTTCCTGAAGTCAGTGAATTTAGAAAAACATAACATTCATCATGAGTGCTTCTAAGGCTCCACTTTGGAATTATACCTGCCTGGTGCAGGGGAAGCTAGTAAAGAGACAACTAGCAATGTGATAAATGCAAGAGGAAAAAGTTCCACTGTTGGAAACTATTGGGCTTCTCAAAAGTTGAATGCACTGTGTGATGAAACAGTTTTAAAACAACTGTACTCTAGTGAATATGTTTGGTGTTATTCTGGTTTTGTACAAGAAGGAAGAGTGAAGAAGAAGGGGTAGGGGGGTTGGGGAACAGCTTTTAGTGTCTTTCTTGATCCTTTGAACCCCAAACTTGTCAGTGTAAATTCTTTAAAACTGGCCTTTATTACTAAATGGCTGAATGGCAGCTGGGTCTGGAGATGGTAGGAGGATCTCCTAACTGAATTTTTAAGCTGTTCTGTGAAAAATTCTTGGATGCTGTTCAGTCTCTTCCTCCTCTCTTTCTTCAAGCTTACTTCCCCTGAACTGTTTTCTGATGAATGTGATCTAGGAAACTGAAAAGAGGTGCTACTATGAGATATGCCTGTAATCCCATTGGATTTCATTTAAAAGAGAATAAGAATCTATTTGTTGTTTTGTTTTAGAGATGGCTTTTGAATATCAACAAAATAGTAAGTCTTGTAAGTCATCCTTCCCCTGCTGCCCAACTAACAGCTTGTATTGATTTTGATTAGATTTCTTTTCAGGAGTTTTTCAAAGGCTTATGAATTAAACCGTGCAAGTGAGGCAATGACAACACCTGTGTGAACTGAACAAATAGCATAGCATTGGCAACTATGTAGAATTCATGCTGTCCTGTGTGAAAAGTAGGGGGAGCGTGTCTAAATATTATAGCATTCCATTATTTGGGGAATAAATGGACATGGTGAGGAGAAGTATACAGTATATCTCAAAGATTTTTAAAGCTGGGGTTCAGGTGGGTTTTATGGTGAAATGCTTCAGCTGTCTGTATGTGTATAACTAATGTGTGTGTCATATTCAGTGTTTCCAGCATAAGATCTGTGATTTTTCTGTCACTTGAGTTGTTCTGCAAACATATCCAGTTGTATTACATTTCTGAAAGTCCTGTTTCTGTGGATAAAACTGTAGTAGATGCTTTGCTCCTTCTCACTTAGTATGTTCTTTTGTGCAGATCATCAATTCCAGCAGTTCCAGTAATACTGTATGTTCCCTTCTGCAATAACCTGGCCCTGCCAGGCTCTTTCCAGTGCCACTGGTGTCACAGCAGCATAGTCACAGGCACTGCATGAATCACAGAATCATAGAGTCATTAAGGTTGGAAAAGACCACTAAGATCACCTAGTCCAACCATCAGTCCATCCCCACTGTTAGTTTAAAGTTGTGACACCTGGCAAGAAAGCAATCTAATGCAAAGATGTACCTTTCACAGGTCTGCTAAAAAGAATCCAGCAAAACAAACTAAAATTTAATCAAATTACATTATTTTGAAAATTACATTCTAGGCTCTCTTTTAGAGCTTCATTTTCTGATGATTTTCACTGTAAAAAGATTTAGTATAGCTGTAGCAAGTAATCCAAAGTATTTTTATTTTTTTTCATCCCCACAAATGATCTGAACTTTAAAGATTGAAATTTGGAAAGGCTGGAACTGGCTGAAAGAATGAACTAAATGATTCTATTATTCTAAATGGAAGACAGAATTTATGAAGTCTGAGAGAGGGTGAAAGCAAGAAAAAAAGCAAGCAAGGAAGTATTTGCTTCCTGATCTGAAAACTGAAAAACTCTGTCATCTTCTATGATCTTCATACCCTACTTTGTACAGACTCAGTGTTCCTGATGTGTCCTGAGGGTTGCTACTGAGTTTCGATGTTGGATAAGTCTTCAGTTAAAAGAAATCCTGGAGATGGACCATAGCTTGGCTAGTGTGTGAGAAATGTGCAAGAATTTGCCAGGATTGACAAAGAAATGGGGCAATGGGAGACTCCTAAATGAAGTCAGTAAAGTCGGGGAGCAGACACCAAATGGAGATACTGGTGAAGAGGCTCCACAGAGATTGCTGACTGGGATGGTAGCATCAGAGCAGATGCAGATTTGTAGATGACACAGATTGGTGGTGCATGTATTAGTGAGGGGAAGACTGTCACTGCACAGTATGCTCCCTGAGAAGCATGGAACTCTTTGTTACTGATGTAGGTCAGTACTTCAGTGCCAGGAGTGCATGCAGGCTCTGAGAAGAATGTACAAGTCTTGAAGCATAAGTAATTTAGCATGAGATCGTGGAGCTGCTGCGCAGAAAAAGCGCAGGCCTGATGTGTGTGAACAGTGGAGTAGTAAGAGTGCGAGTACCAGTGCTGTGCCAGTGCCAGGGAGCTCCAGTACTGGTGAAATACTGAGAGAGTGGGAGGGGATAAAAAAAAAAAAGACACAGTTTGCAGTTGTCCAACTGTGGGAGGCACAGAGACCTCCTAAAGGAATTATTCTGCTCAGTTGTGTGTGAAAGGCTAATAAATGACAAATTTAAAGTGTGCAGATTTTTTGATGCAAACAACTTATATACATATACTGAGTATTAAAGAAGAGAGAAGCACTATCTCAGACTGAGAGAGATCCTGAGAAATTTTGTGCATGTGCACACACCCCCATAGATTTTATATATGCTATGTATATCCATACATACATTTACACATTTATAAATACATATATTAAACCAAACAACAACGAAACAGGGCTTTTGCCATACAACTTCTATGTGAATCTAAGAAAATGCTTTTGTAAGGCAAGTGTTTCTCTTCAGTCATAGAGCACTGTGCTCAGCACTGGCAGCACCAGTTTATCTAAACTACGGTACTGGCTTCTATTACTGGAGACCCCTTGGGATTTTGATATCTCTCCTATTTGTTAGAACACTTAAAGGTCAGAACAGCGAACGTGTTGATCTTCTGTTTACCATACTTTCAATCCCAAGTATCTCCTAGCAGCACTGCAGTCACTTAAAATAGTTCGCCTAAATACAAAAGATTAGTACTTACCCTCTGGTTTTCATATTTTCTCATTAAATTAAGAAATCTCTTAATGCCAGTTAAGAGATAATCACTTCTACAATATTTGAGGTAGCATAACTGCAACTCTTTTGCACATAAGTAACCTTATAGAAAAATGGGACTTTTCGGGTACTTCTGGCTTTTATTTTATGTGTTTGGCATGTATGCTGCTGCTGTGTAGTACCAGGAAGGCAAGTATAGGAATGCTTGAGTGAATTTTTTTAGGGAACTGAACAAATCAGATCAACCTGTCAAGGAATTTCGATAGCTGATTCTAAACAGTAGCTAATAATGTGTATGAAACACTGGGAATTCATGTTTGCAGTTTTGTTGTTGGTTGTTTTTTTGGTTTTTTTTGCTTTTCTTAAAGTGATTTATTTATTTGTTTTGAATGTCTCCTTTCATAGTGACTGATGCTGAACAAATCGCTGCAGGTGGATTCAGCTCCAGTCATCCAATGTGCCAGTAGCATTGGGATTGCATCATACAAATTGATGTTATGGGAAATAAATCAACAGGCTTGAATCAAGTGGCTGTTACCTTCTGGCACTGTGGTGAAAGAAGGAGGTTAATTTGTGAGCTCTGGAAGATACTGCCTGTGTCCTAGTTGGTGTCACCTGTCTGTGACCCATGTGGTTTATTGTCTGGCAAAAAAAAAAGTTTTGGTTCATCTTACTTGAATAAGTTTCCCATTGCGTTATAGTGAAGCTCAAGGGCTAAGCACCTGTGGAGAGGATTTGCAGTGAGCTGCAGTGCTCTGACCCAGAAGCTGTGCTGCTTGGGAGTCAGATGCTAAATGAGTAGGGAAAAGTCTTCTTCCCAGCTTGGGAAAAAAAGAAGTCACAGCTGATGAGAGAGAGGCCATTGCCTGTCATTATCTATCACAGGGTGGGAATGGTGTTATGTGAAAAAGTTGTAGTCAAATGTCTCTGATCTACTTCTCCCTACCAGCGCATGAATTAATTTTATGAGTAGAGAACATTGGTGATCAGCTTCTGTAGAGAAAGATTTGGACTTCATCATGAAGAGATGATTCTGCCTGGGTTAAAATAAAGGTTTTGTGGACACAGAGGTGGAATGGCCTGAGGTGTCTGCTGTGTGCTTCATCACCCTTGACCTGTTGTTAGCTGTACCTGGACTTTTACCCTTTAATTGTTGAGTTGTGCTCGGTTACGCTTGCCTTCATCCAGTCCTTCTTCCTTTCTAGGCAGCCCAACTTTGTTTCACAAGGTATTTCTGGCATCTTGTTACTATGGTGGTTCCGTGCTGTTAGGCATAAAAGTGCAAATATCACCTTAGTTTATTTGGAGAGGAATTTTTATGAGATTATTGCCCTCAGCTGGTCACAGCTTGGTCTCAGGTTTTCACAGTAACCTGATCTGTGCAGTTATGATCTTTTTCATTAGTAACATAGGAGCTTTGGAAATAAAAACCAAAGGAGTACATATGTGTCTAGTATTTTTAGAAGATATTTGTAAGGAAAAAAAAAAAAATTAATAACAAAATAATGCATTCAGCTTTCATGGTGTCTGCATGATGGTGTCATGCAGTATTTTGTTCATCTTTGTATTTTTCGGTCTTGTAGCTTTGTCCTTCTTGGAGGACTTGAAACAAAAATGCATTTACTATGGGGCTTAATGTTACTCTGTTTGATTTTGTTCATGTAGTCAATGTTTTATGATAATCTGTTGTCTAATAAGCTAGCTCTACCTCTTTTCTTTGGGCTATCCACAACAGGTTCAGGAATTACCCTGTTTGTAACTGTGTTAACTAGTCACCGTATTCCAGGAACCTCAACAGATGTTTAGGAAACATTAATGTTAACTAAAAATATTTCTCAAAGAGGAACAAATATTTTTCCAGGTGTATCAAGATAGCGCATAGCTTTGATATCAAAGTATGCTACCTGTGTCTCTGTTTTATGTACAACTTCAGAGATAAAGCTGTTCTATAGATATTTTAATTTTTGTGAAAACTGGACTTCTGTTTAACCATGTGCACTACATCAAGTCAGGTTTTTTGTTATTTCAGCTGCTTCAGTTTGATAGCCTTTGCAGAGTTGTTTCTACTTCCTGGGATTTCTTAGGCTTTTTGTATTTTCTTTTTTCAATACATGAAAATGTCATATGTAAGTACTGGTCCAGCCTAGTACTGTCAGTGTGAACGTGTAGAAGAGGGTTACCAAAATGTGCTTACTGAGGGATTAACTTGTGAACTTAATCGTAGAGTCTCCCACTACACTTGGGAACAAGCTTAATTCTTTCTTTCTGCCTCCACAGTGACATGCAGATGTGTTGTGTTCTCTTTTTATCCCTGGTGATATTCTGCCTTCATGGGATTTTTCACATAGCATTTGTAGGTTTCTTGGGATGAAGGTTTCTCATTGCTGGTGTGATGGCTTTGAGTTCCAGTTCCTGCTGCATGGTATTTTTCTCCAAACAGCTACCAGATGGATAAATGTGTGCATTCATCTAATGTGTTTGTATTCCAAGGGATTATGTTAAGAGAAATGCATGTCAGGGTATGGGCACCAATCTTTAAGTCACTGTAGCTAAAACATACCCACACATAAGGAATAAACGAAGTTTTGCTTCCATGAAAGGTCTTGGGCAGCAAAATCTGATCCTTACAAAAACATGTCAGGAATATTTATTGGCAATGTGTAGTTTCTGGAGTCAATATTAAATATGCACTTGGCACCTTTGGGTAGTATTTTTCAAAGAGATTTGTTATTTTCTTAGCAGGTTGAAGTTGAAGTTTATCGAAGAGATTCCAAGAAGCTTCCTGGGCTGGGAGATCCTGACATTGACTGGGAAGAGAGTGTCTACTTGAATCTCATTCTACAGAAGGTAACAGTGATGCTTACTTAATTTTCACATGTTGTTAATGGTGCAAGGGTTTAAGGGAAAGCTTTAATCTGTCCACTTTCCTCTCTACTATTGGGAGGATTGATGATTGAACATTTGATTGAACATGAATGATTGAACATTTCTGGAAAATGGAAACAAAACATGTTTTTTGCTTTTGTTAGAGTCTGAATGAACAAAACCAGGAATAATTGTTCTTTTCTAGTAGAGTCATAAGAGCTTTCTTCAAAATCTTTGAATATATCCAGTAAAGCTGAGCTGAATATTATCTGAAAGCTCTGCAGAATGGAAGGCTTTGTCAAGTATAATAGTTTTTGAGTGTGAATAACTATTTGACCAGCAGTGATTTCGTTAGTTCAGCCGACAGAGGGAACTGCTAAATGAAACCGCAATGGGATTTTTCTGCTGTATACATCAGAGCTTTATTAAGCCTTTTCTTTCTGTTGGTGGAAAGATGAAACTAGCACATCCTATTTTTTTTAAATTATCTTGTGTTGTTCAGTTACTGTGTGTCATGTTGTTGCTTTGAGAAGGTGAATGCTGTTGGAGTCTTTCCAGATCTCTGAGAAGTTTTGTTGATTATGGTTTTAAAATGAGGCTGCTGCCTCATTGCGCACATCCTGGAGAATAAATTTTTTATTCTCTCCCAATCTTTCTCCCCTTCCTCCCAGAACTCAAATTGCAGAAGTTCACTGCAAAGAGTGTTTTCTGTATGTATTTGGTGTTGATTTAAAACATAATCTGTCAGAAGCACTACAGTCAGAATTTGGAGATGCTGCTACAGCTGAACACTGCTGTCCAGAGCTGTTACACATGCACATTCTAAGTGTTCTTGGGTTGTTTGGCAGGCTGCATCAATGCATTCTGATCTTTTTCATTTTTGCTTATGTTGATTATTGATTTCATTATGCCCCTTTTGAAAGGAGGAAATATTTTCCATTTCTACTGTAAAGTGTTCTGTGTGTTATGCTCATTCTCCACTTGACCAGTTGGCTTTAGTGTTAAACAATACTGACAGATGTTTCTTTACCCATAGGTTGTGCACTCTAGCAAGCATCTTCATAGAAGATTTTTTCAGCGTTGCTGAGTTAGCCCACAAATTTATGGTTTTTTATTATCAAGAAAACTGTAGGGGTTTCAGGATGATAAAGAGAATAGCAGTACCAAAACATTTTACTACTTAGCCAGAGAGCTGAAAGAGATGAAGATGGAATGTGTTCTGCTATGTACACTTTATTTTTCTGACTTTAAAACTTCATTTTTCTATCTGTTGTCCTTGTTTTAGCTGGATTATGTGGTGACATGTGCTGTGTGCACACGCTCCGATGGAGGAGATATTCACATTCACAAAAAGAAATCTCAGGTGAGATTACCCTATTCTTACTGTGGATAAGAGGTTGGCATCCAGTATTTGCTAATCCTAAAAATTGTATCAACACCAGCACAGCAGTTCTCATGCTGTGCTCTGTCACAGTTTCATCCTGCTGAACCAGCTCAGGTCTGCCTGCTGATAAATCTTAGCAGTCTGCTAAATGTGGGATCTAAATGTACATTATAGCCCATCTCAAAAAGCCATAAAGACCTCTCTGCACTCTCAAGATTTGTATCTTTGCTTAGTGGATTTGCAAAAAGTGAGCTGAGAGGAGTATGTCTGACTGTTAGGGTGAAATCAGAGGTTCACCCAGTTTGTACAAGTCATGAGTTTAAAAAAAAAAAAAAAAATCCTGCAGGATACATTTGTAATGTAGGTATATTAAACAGTAGGCAATTTACTGATTGGCATCTTATCTTTTTATTGCTTTTTATGCAGTTCCTATTTTCTTCCTTAAATTGCTTATTCCTTACATCAGCCCACAGAGGACTTTCATAGCTGATGTGTGTAGCATACAGTTAATCCAAGGTTTAACATAGGGGAGGAGACTGAATGATAAGCATGAAGTGGATGGGAATAAGAAACCCTAGACTTCTTCACCCATTTTTTCAGCAGTTCTTGCAATACTTTTTCCTGGTTGACAGAAATTCAACTCTAAAAGGTTTCTGTTGCATAAACTGTTCATCCCAGAGATTTCAACTTCTTTTGTTCTCTCAGCTGCTTGTGTGGCTTTAGCTAAAATAAGTCAGTGTTTTAAAATCCTTTAACCAGTTTTACTTCATTGAAATAAATTGTTTTGCCTACAAAGAAAACTAGCACTGCTGATTATTTTATTTACAATTTGCACGTTGGGCACAAAAATCCCTCCTAGTTTAAGGAGGGATCCCTAGTCAATGTTGTAACGTGTTGCTGTTAAGGCAACAAGTCTTTTATTTCTCATTACTGTTTCTGCTGTATACAAGTTCAGATTTCACCCTGAGTTAACTTCTGCAAAATTCTTTTGAGAAAAACAAATCTGTAAATATTGAGCGTGCCTTTGAAAACTAGGAAGATGAGAATAAGAGGCCTGCCCAAAGCACTTGGGCAATGTTCTGTGGAAGAGTGAGGTTTTCTCTTCCTCATTTCTTGAGGCTCATAATGTGAGGCTGCTTACAAATTTTGCTTTGTTTCTTCCTATCTAGGAGAAACTAGGAACATTAAAATTTACCTGGACATCCTAATATTGTGAAGCTGTTGTATAGAGAGAGGAGAAAGGGCAATTCTGTGTACTGTAGAAAGCATGTTTGCATTAGGACATTATATTGAAACATGCATGAATCAACTTCTTAAGATCTATATTACTGTTCTGATTGTTGTGGCTTTAGAAAGTATATATTATGGGTTTTTTGTTTTGTTTTTTTTTTCTTTACATTGTATGGCATAGGAACAAAGATGCCTTGAAGATGTCCTTGTTTCAGGCATCAGTCCAAGAAGCAGCAGAATTTCTTTTTAGTAATCTATGTGTAAATCATGTATTTGGTTGAATGGCTTGGAATAAGGATGTCCCAAGCTTGACAGCTTGGGTGAATTCAGATCTTTTAGCCCATGGTGAATGCGTTGAGGAAACTTGGTGTGTTTCTTTTAATTCAAAGCTTTGTAAACAGAAGTGGAAACAAAGAAAGCTACTTAGTATAAATTCCTCTCCTTTTTAAGCTATTTGTAGTCCTGTTGGACTGCTGAAATCTAAAGCTGTCAGCTTTTTAAATGTTAGTAGTTTTGGAGAGGAAATGAACAAAGAGGGGATGAGGAATTGCTTCAGAGGGGGAAGACTGTACTACAGGAAGTACGGTGGCGAGGGAAAGAAACAGAAGCGGAAGGTGGGGATGAGAAATTGAGTTCCTGTTTTCTTGAGAGCCCTCATGTCTCATTACTGAGTAATACTGGTCTTATTGTGAGACTGAGCAAACAACAACATTCATTGTACAGTGTCAGGTCAGCAGCTTCACAGTAACTCTCTTGCTGTGTTTGTGATTTTACATTACAGCAGACTGCATTAACTTAACGACAACTCAGGATGGTTTTTGGTTAATGAAAAGCATTGCCATAGAATCACAGAATCACAGAGACACCAAGGTTGGAAAAGACCTACAAGATCATCCAGTCCAACCATCCACCTATCACCAATAGTTCTCACTAAACCATGTCCCTCAACACAAAATCCAAAAGTTCCTTGAACACCTCCAGGGTCGGTGACTCCACTGCCTCCCTGGGCAGTCCATTCCAGTGCCTGACCACTCTTTCAGAAAAGTAGTATTTCCTAACAACCAGCCTAAATCTCCCCTGGTGCAGCTCAAAGTCATTCCCTCTACTTCTATCACCAGTTACATGAGAGAAGAGGCCGACCCCCAGCTCACTACAACCTCCCTTCAGGTAGTTGTACAGAGCAATGAGGTCTCCCCTGAGCCTCCTCTTCTCCAGGCTGAACATCCCCAGCTCCTTCAGCAGCTCCTCATAAGCCCTGTGCTCCTGACCCCTCACCAGCTTTGTCACCCTTTTTTGAATCTGCTCCAGGGCCTCAATGTCTTTCTTGCAGTGAGGGGCCCAAAACTGGACACAGTACTTGAGGTGCCAAAGCTGAGTACAGGGGGACAATCACTTCCCTGCTCCTGCTAGCAATGCTGTTTCTGATGCAAGCATGAGAGGTTGGTGAGAGCTCAGATGCATACAGAAACATCTACCGTGAATTAATTGATTGTTTGCACATGAAAACTCATGAATTTCATGAGTGGAAGGTTCTGTCATTATTGTAAGGGGAGCTTTGCTTTCAGGATGTCCAACCTAAGTGCAGGTGTTGGCTGACTGTGCAGTGTTGACCATGGTGTTTAGGCATTGCTTGCCTGAAAATTGATGTGCCTGTTCCTGGGCACATTTAACTGAGAAGATGTAATTTTCTTTTTCAATATCTTTCTCAGCAAGTGTTTGCATCTCCTAGTAAACACCCAATGGATAGCAAAGGAGAAGAGTCAAAGATTAGCTATCCCAACATATTCTTCATGATTGACAGTTTTGAAGAGGTGAGTTACTTGCTGCAGTGGGGTTTTGTCCTATACTGGTCTAATATCCTAAGGAGTTGTTTTCTGGCACTTTTGAAGAAATACTTTTGGCTATTTGAATATTGTGCAAGTCATGGTTATTATATATAGTATACATAGTGTGTGTGTTGTGTGTGTATATATACACTATATATATGAGATCTTCCTCATTATTTAATATCTCTGAAATCTGGATTTAGAGCTTTGGTGTAAGTCTTTTATGAAGGATTGAAGCAAGAGAGGATGATTTTAGGAGATGCCTATCCTAATGCATGATGTGCAGTGAGTACTGTCTAGAGTCTGTGATCTTTGGAAAGGCTGGGATGGAGCCTGCAGATTCCTTGCATTTTCCCATTGACATTGAATCTGCGTTAGACATAAGGAGAGGGAATCTGAAAGTATTTGAACTTCGACAGCTGCAATTTTCCTTTAAGTGTTTTGTCTTGCATCATCCAGGTTTTCAGTGACATGACTGTGGGAGAAGGAGAAATGGTCTGTGTGGAGCTGGTGGCCAGTGACAAAAGCAACACTTTCCAAGGGGTGATTTTCCAGGGATCCATCCGCTATGAAGCACTCAAGAAGGTCTATGACAACAGGGTAAGGTGATCTGATCAACAACGTCTTGTAGCAGTGATGTTAACCATAGTTTTGGTACTGAGATTGTTGGCTTTTTGTCCTGTTAGATCATCTTCATCATAATTCATCCTATTTGGCTTTGAAAGCGGCTCCATAGTTGGTGCTTTTTGTCTCAAATGGCTGAAGTTTCTCAGATCAGGATATATTAGTCTTGTGTTTGCCAAAAGGAGTAAAGCTGGTAAGCGTGGCAGGATGTGACACCAAAATAGATGTGAATAGCACAGTTCTGGGAGCCCTTCCATTTTTCTGAAACCTCATGAGTTTTTCTACTTACCTGTGAAAAGGCATGTTTTACAGGGAGATCTTGAACTCTGATATCTGTTATATTTAAAATGTTTCTGTACACAAGTACAGAGGACACTACACTGAGTTTCATTCCTGCAAAATAAGTTTTCATTGTTTTTGGATAGGAATTTGAAATGCCATCTCTCCCAGCTTCAAATTCAGTACTTAGTTTTGAAGTTGAGAGGTGGCAAGAGCCAATAAACTTCACCAAAGATTTGCTGCGAAGACAGTACTGAAGGATTAAAAAGAAAAGAAAGCCAATCAGTACCCACTGTGGCTGTAAACTTCACTTTTCTTTGTTTTTACCCCTTTCAATAGAGATTCTGAACAATTTCTCTTCTCAATTTGAAACGAGAGTTGTTTTGTAGTTTTTCTTCCAAAGAACATGAAACTAAAGTTCTCTCTGTCCTGCTATCATCTTATTGTCTGAAATTACCAGCAGATGAGACTGCAGAGTCTCTAAGGACTAAATAAGAAAGCCTTGCAGTAGAGAGACAACATTTGATGTGTTAGTGTCGTGTTATAGCTGAGGAATTGGCCATGTTGACTATGCTTGACCATGCTGCAGTTCTATTCGATGAAAAATGGAATGGTTTGTTATAATATTTGATTACAGGTAAAGGTAAATCTTCTGACTTTGTATTGTCAGAAGAAAGCAGCAGTAAGCTATGTGTATTTTGAGGGTTACTTGGGTTTTAGTTGTCTGCTTTAATTCTTAGTGCAGTATGGATTGTTATATTACGAGCAAACTTGGCTCCTTAAGGGGTTAAAGTGCTGAAAGTTGTGATAAACCACTGAAGTTTGTGGATAGATCCTTCTTATTTTACTTGACTAAACCCTGACCATTTTCATATTGTTCTGTTCTCTCTTCCATTTCTCAGTTCAGTTTTTGGTCCAGTTGTGTTGAGTGGAAACAGAACCCTTCTCTCTGCCATGAGTTCAAAAGCTGTCAGGGTTTTGTGGCAGGTGATGTTGTCGTGCAGGTGTTAATTGTGCATCAGGACTCTGTCATTACGCTTTGTGCTTGACAAAGTGAATATAAAAATGTCAGAATTATGCTTCCCGTAAGGTAGGCACACAAGCCCATTCTGCTCAAGTTTAGTTGTCTGAGATGTTTTGACTCAAGCAAACATTCCTGCACACCTGTGAGGAGCTGTGAGTGTGCCTGTCTGTGTTCCAATGTGCCATGGTGTGTTGGTTTGGGAAAAGACTTGTTATCTCAATGCGTCATTGGATAACTCTGCTTTTGGGATAGCTGAAAGAGTTGATTCTTCTCTGAGCCACTGTTTTTGTATCTGTAACATTGCTTTCCCTTTAGAATTTGCTTCATATTGGGGCTTAAAATGCTTCGTAAGAATCAAGATATTAACCATTATTCGCAAGGTTTTTACTTGTACTTAAATAAAATCATATTTTGTATCTGGGAATTAAATTGTGTGTATTTCTTATCTCATGCACTGTAGGTGAGTGTTGCAGCAAAGATGGCTCAAAGAATGTCCTTTGGCTTTTATAAATATAACAACATGGAGTTTGTCCGAATGAAAGGGCCCCAAGGGAAAGGACATGCAGAGATGGCAGTGAGTAGAGTTCCTACTGGCGACACTTCACCTTATGGAACTGAAGAAGATTCAAATCCAGACTCCCCAGTTCATGAGAGAGTAAGTAGGCTCAGGTTAAGCATATGTTTTACTTCAAAGTCAGTTGAGGGACTAAAGCTGGAATTGTCTGACATGATGGTTCTGACCTTAGTTTTGCATGTGTGTATTTTGAATATATTCAGTGTATCACAGAATCACAGAATGGCCGGGGTTGAAAAGGACCTCAAAGACCATCAAGTTTCAACCCCCCTGCTATGTGCAGGGTCTAGTGGTTACTAGACCATGCTGCCCAGAGCCAGGTCCAGCCTGGCTTTGAATGCCTCCAGGGATGGGGCATCCACAACCTCCTTGGGCAGCCTGTTCCAGTGTGCCACCACCCTCTGAGTGACAAGCTTCCTCCTAATATCCAGCCTTAAGCCTCCCTTGTCTTTGTTTAAAACCATTCCTCCTTGTCCTATCACTATCAACCCATCTAAACAGTTGTTCTCCCTCCTATTTATACACTCCCCATGTGCAGATGGATTTTAGTCACAGTTTTCCTTGATCAAATACTGAATACAGAGAAGAATGCATGATTCATATTTCTGGAGGAGTGTTTTGTTGAAACAACAGCAGTGTTGATGCTGAAAATGATGGAGCTGCCTATTTTCTATGAAAATTAATTCCATTTCTGTACAAGATGGGGTTTACCTAGAAACATGGAATTTGTGTATGGTGTAGCTTTCTTACTAAACCTCCCAGGTAACTTTTGAGGAGTTTTATGGAGAGATTTTGCCAGCAGCAGGAAGATTGTAATATTAAAGCAAGGACTATACATCTAGATGCAGAACTGTGATTATGCATATGCTGAATTCTAAAGCAAGCGCAGTAAAATATGAATGAAGTATCCAGAGATTCTGCTTTGGCCCTTAATCAATCCTACACATTGTTTTTAGTAATGATATTTAACCTAGTTAATGGGGATTAGACAGCGTTTGCCTTCAAAATATCTGTACAGGTGTGTCCTGACCCAGGCTGTGTGATTACTGATTCCCACATAACATCACTAAGCCTGTAGTTGATAGACCCACAGAGCTGCTTTCAGATGTGCCCATGGAAGAGTATGACTTCTGGATTCTTAAAAGGCCAGATGAGCAGTCACACTGAACACATTAATTGAATGTGTGTCTTCTGTACTGTAGAGATACAGTCTGTGGAAACCATGCCTGGTGGGAATTCCTGGGCTGATAGCTACCAGGCTTCCAGTGTCTCTGATGATGTATCGTTGTTACTCTTTGCTAATGGTTTTGATGGCCTTTTGTCTGCTTCTGGTTTACCCTCCAGGTGTGATAAGAAATGACTATGGAATTAAAAAGAAATTGAGACAAGCATAGATTAAAGATCAAGTGCAATTATGGGAGGATCATTTGGGTGATTGAATGCCTTTTTTTTTTTTTAAATATATGTTAATGAAAGAGGGATAACATAAGGGCTTCTTCAGTGCAACACCAATGTGGTTTAGCTATCATTCTCCACTGCATATCACTTCCCTCCATATTTACAAGGACAATTACAAGCAGTATCAGATCTCATTTTAGGAAACGTTACAGGGTTGTTAAATCAACAGTGTGAGAAAGGAAGGCTGAGATGAAAGAAATTATTTCTATAGAGAAATAATACACGTACAGTTGAGCATTGATTGGGCTTTTGTGTCATGTTCTTGGGTTAGGTAATTGCCTGGTGACCCTGCTTCACAGTGACGTTTACGGTGATCTCATGTGGCATCCATTTAACCTGGGAAACAACTACCTTGTGCTTACATGATGATGCACAGTTCTGTGTTCACTAAGTATGTTCTTAGCTTATTAAGTCTTCTGCATTTCAACACGCAAAAATAAGATTGATGTTGTTGGTGCCTAAATAAGTTATTAATCCTTTGTGATCATAAATTTTTGTGTAATGTGATCACATGACAGCTCTGAAGAGAAAGGGTTTTTTCATTATTTTATTTTTCACGTGACAGCTAAGGGTGCTGATGCATCAAAATATCTTATTTCGATGAGCAGCTTGAAGCTGAGGTGACTCTGCAGTTGACATTCTCTGACCACTATGCTAAAACTTGCAGCTAGATGCCAGTTGTTTTAAATGTGACTGCCTTGTGACACATTTCAGACTAAAACATTCTATGCTTCTAATAAGACATGAGCAAAATTTTCTCCAGCATTTCTTCTATTCTCTTTCAGCTCACGTCTTTCAGCACACCACCAACCCCAGAACGCAACAATCGCCCATCCTTTTTCTCCCCATCTCTTAAGAGAAAAGTGCCCCGAAATCGAATTGCTGAGATGAAAAAATCCCACTCAGCGAATGACAGTGAGGAGTTCTTCAGAGATGATGATGGTGGAGGTGAGACAAGTAACATCAGCTAAACAGACTTTCAGAGAGAAGGGAAAAACACATCTGTGGAAAGGGATCCCAATGCTGGATTTTTCAAAAGGTTTGCAGCATGAAAAACACAGCTCCACAGAAAGTCCAACTGTGGTGCCACTCCAAAACTGGGTTCACAGATTTAGCATCTATATGAAGGCGGAAAACCAATTTGTCTCCATGTTTAATTATGTAAAGGCTACAGTGTGGATCAGTTACTATGTAGTATGATGGGAAGAGCAGCTTTCCCATATGCAGTCCTACTGTCCCAATTTTTTTTTCCTGGAGGCTGCAGAAGATAGGCTGGGGTTCAAAGCTTTTATCCAGCAGCTTTCCATCCAGGTGATGGTGCCTGCTCAATATACTAGGTCTGATCCTAGAATGGTAATGGTCATAATGATGAACATTCTTATTATTTTCATTTTCAATTCCTTTAAAAACGTTTGAGTGGAAAAATGACTGATTTTTCCAAACATTTTATAGCATGCAAATATTAGAGCTTACGTATAAAATATTGAGATGTGTGATTTTGTTTACAGTTGTGGATGTTTTGACCTTACTGTTCCTGGGCCTTATTTAAAAATACATGTATATAGCTTTTAAAATGAGTATTTTAAAAGCTTATGCTAGGAAGTTTAATTTACTTTAGAATGGGCTTTCTGAAAGAAGCAATACCTACATTAGATTTCTTAATAAACTGTAGAAACCTGAATGTCTTACCAGTGTTTAATCAGGCACTGCAGTAATGAAATTCCATTATTGTTATTACTATTTTTTTTTTTTTTTACCCAGAAGGGAAAAAGCTGACCTTATTTCACCCAAAGTTGGGATTATTGTAGGGAAATTCTGCTATCTCTTGGCCTTGTTGGTGGAGAATAACTGGCTTGTTTGACGGTCAGTAGTGTTCTGGATCTGCTGCTGCAGATCTGACCCCAATACAGACAGACCTGATGTGCACATGAACTGCCCGAGAGACTTCACTTGATTTTGCTGTGTGCAAGCATGACGCAGCAGGAGAGTTGATCCTATTATAGCTACCAGAATTAGGTCATTCTGACCTGATCACTGTGGTGCTGTTGACGTAGTTCTAATATGTGGGAAGAGGGAATAGACTGGCCGTATGTATTTATAGGGAAAGAAATCAACATTTTCTAATCCTATGTTATGTGCTGCTGCTTTTTTCTTTGGTAAGGCCTCTGGTTGATCAGAACCTATTTTTTAAGCAAGTGCTGCTCAGAGCTTGGATCAGACTGATTCAGGAATATGTTTACTTCATGTGCTTTTTAGTGCTGTGGGTTAGGGCTAAGTTCGACAGAGGAATGGAGAGTACACTTAAGAACACTGGGATGATGTAACTCATGCATTTGTGCTTACAGCTATAAAAATCTTGAGCTTACAGGGGTTTCAGTATTTTTTTTGTTTTAAAGTATATTTGTGGATCTCGAAACTAACTTTGGCAGAAGGATCCCTGGTTTGGTTTGGGGAATGCATGGAGACCACAGTGAAATTGCTTACTAATACTGACTCTCCTTGCATCTTGTAGATTACAATATTTTTCATAAGATGGAATTTTGTTTCTGTTACACTTCAACATGAACAACTACTTTGTAAGGATATTCTATTATTTTATATACGAAGGAGGGCTTGCATAGGATTTTGCCTGTGCAGGTTCTTCCTTCCTCCTCCCTTTCTAGCTGGCCTATTAGTGGATGATGGTTTACTGCTGCTGCCAGCTGTTGCTGTAGTTCATTAGCTTCAATGTAAATAGTGAGTTCTGTATTGGGCATGTTCTAACTAATTTAAAAATAAGTGGCATGCCTGTGTGATTCACCTCTTGAAGGTGAATAGTTGGGTTTCCTTTTTTTTCTTCGGCTTTCACAAGCTTTCATTGAGTCTTACAGTGAATTACAGAAAGTACAATCACTTTAAAATTTGCTGTCTTCTACCTTTACAGATCTGCACAATGCAACAAATCTGAGGTCACGTTCCTTATCTGGAACAGGACGGTCTCTGGTGGGCTCGTGGCTGAAACTGAACAGAACAGATGAAAATTTTCTACTCTATGCACACTTAACTTACATCACTTTGCCATTGCATCGAATTTTAACAGGTGAATTTTAAGATGCATTACCTATAAACAGAATTGTTTGGTTCTCCCAGGTTGCCCCTGTGTTGTGGGATTTTACTACTAAGATAGAGGAACAAGCTTTTTTATGAAAGGAAACGTAACCTCAACAAACCCCATTTGCTGACTGTAGCAGCAAATCAGTGTGAACAAGCAGAATGGTGTCAAATTGTTCTCAGGCTTTGAGCTGATTTTCCTTTGTGAGGGTTCAAACAAGATGGTAGTTTTTTACTTCTGGAGGAGTGTTAGTGGCTTTAATACTGAGATATAAAGTTCATCTACTTCCTGAATGCAAGGCAATTCATTCTGTGCCTGTCCACTGAGCAATAGATGTATATAGCAGAGACCTTTGACTGAAAGGGCTATGGAAAGGTAGCTTTGGAATTTAGTGACCTCCTCTGCCAATGCAGAGTCCTAGATTTGTTTTCTAATTGAGTTTCTTGGATTGATCCAGGAGTCCACAGTGCCTGTAAGTCTTCTAGGCACCCGATTTCTTTAACGGGACTAAATGATTTTTTTGTGTGTCACACCATGAACAGTCAGTCCTGTGTTGATGGTCTAGCGCTGCCAATTACTATATTGATGATAGTCAAGTCTATGTTTGCTCAGGATTTTCAGAGTGCATTTGCAACCCAGAAGGCCAGCTGTATCCTGGGCTTCATCAGAAGAGGTGTGGCCATCAGGATGAGGGAGATGATTATCTGTGCCCTCATGAAGCCCCATCTGGAGTGCTGCAATCCAGGCCTGGGACCCCCAGCACAAGAAGGATGCAGAGCTATTGAAGCAGATCCAGAGGAGGGTTATTAGAAAGGTTACAAAGCGCTGGAGGATTTATCTCTCCTGGGAAGATGAATTGAGGGAGCTGATCTTGTTCAGGCTGGAGAACAGAAGGCTCTAGGGAGACCTCATCATGGTCCTTCCAGTTCCTGAAAGAAGCTTGTAAGCAGGACGGGGAGCAACTTTTTACGTGGCCTAATAGTGATAGGACAAGGGGAAATGGCTTTAAATTAAAAGGAGAAACATTTAATTTGGGTGTTAGGAAAAAGTTCTTCACTCAGAGGGCGGTGATGCACAAGTTGCCCAGAGAAGCTGTGGACGCGCCATCCCTGGAAGTGTTTAAGGCCAGGTTGAATGGGGCCCTGAGCAGCCTGAGCTGGTGGGTGGCGACCCTGCCCACAGTGGAAGGGTTGGAGCTCCATGTTCTTTAAGGTCCCATCCAACCTAAGCTATTCTATAATTCTATGACTAAGGTATCACAGTCAGTTGTAGTTTTCAACCTGAAGGCAGGTAACTGAGGTTTCAATTTTTTACCCAAATAATCCTTGTATGCCTAAAATTGCAGATGAACCAAGGAAAACTATTTCAGCAGGCGTGCTAGCCTCTCTGGGATATAGCTAGCAGTATGAGGGAGCTCCTGGGACTCTGGGATACTTTAACACTATCGCTTTCTCATTTTTTTTTTTAAGCATTCTCTTCTCTGTAAGTAAACTGTAGCTGATAAGGTAGAAAATTATACTTACAGATGCTTCTATATTATTTGCCATTTCACTGCATATAGGATAGGAGTTGATTTCAACTGAGAAGAATTTTAAAATTTCCAGTAAGAATTGATCCTCCTATAATTAAAAGTGGATTTTTATTTGTTTCAGCAAAATATATAATTATTAGTTACAACAATTGTGTTGGCATTGTTATAGCTAATTAGCTGGTGTTATCAAGCTTGCTCTCTCTCTTGCCAGAGGCATTTTAGAGTTCACACACAATGCATTGTTCCTGTTGGCACATAATACTTGCTCAAGTGATGGCACAAATGCCTCCATGCTCAAATACTTGCTTTTAGCTTGAATGTACTTTCTGAGACTTAATTTATTTGACATATGGTTGCAGGAGTCAGTGCATATATCGAGACACACAGAAATAGGACGTAAAATGTCTGGGTTATAAGGCAGGATTTTAATGTGCAGTTCTTCACTGTCAGTGTTTACTTTAGCATGGCACATCAGGTAGAGCCTATTTGCAGTCCTTCGTGTAGTGAATGCATTAGTGTCGTGCTAGCTTTCCTACAGGAGGGGAGCATTACAGAGAGATGTTGATCTCCCCTTGGTAGCTGAGGGAAGCCTGTACTGCAAAATTAAAATCCTAGGGATGGGGATCAAAGTCAAAAATATCTGGACTTTGTGTATTAATAAGACTTCCTCTGCTCTGGGCCTTCTATTCCTTCATGCTAAACAACCCAACTCTCAGCCTTTCCTTGCATGTCAGAGGGTCCAATCCCTTAATCGCCTTTGTGGCTCTTTACTGGATTACTCCACTACATCTCATTTTTTTTTTTTTAATAAGTGTGACTCAAACCCTCTGGAGCCATGGATCAGTTTTTTTTCTCGTGTCACCTTCTGTGTGCAGATGTGTGTGACCTGCCTCTTAATTAAGCATGTGCTCCCTTTTTCCACATTCTTTTTTTCTCCACGTAGCCTGGAAAAAGACCTAGCAGCCCAGTTTCCAGATGTTTCTACATATTTCCATGCCAACACTTTAGTTTTATTATTTGGGAAGATGACTATGATCAGACAAGTATCTTGAAGGTTAATATTCTGTCACACTTCGACAGTATAGAACTGAGGAGCCAACACATGGGATCAGCCTTTAGAATGCAGGAATGTAGACTTCAGGCTATAAAATAGATGAGACTGTTAAATTGCTTGTATGCACATCTTCAGAGCCAAAAGTCGTCTTAAGGTTTTTGAGGATGGTGCATTTCTCCTTTCAAGAACAAAAATAATTGGTATATCCTTTCATGCTTAAACTTTTTTTCTTTGGAAGATTGCCACTCTCTCCATGTTGAGACACATGTTGTTTCATGCCGCTATAAGTGATACTTAGGTCAGATATATCATGTCTGTGTGATGGGATATACTTGAGACTTAGCATTTAGCATCTTTCAGGTAGGGAGAAATTGGATCAGACTTCATTTATAGGCAAAATTTCATGCTAGCTGTGTTTTGAATTCTGTGATGTAACAAGGGGTGTATGCTGCAGTCCAGAATTGCTTGTGTGGTGGCTACTTCCAGGTCCTCCTAAGTGTGCTGTTTCTTTTTATTTCTCTCCCAGATATCCTGGAAGTGCGGCAGAAACCAATTCTGATGACATAGCAGAGAGCGGGCACAGCCTTGGAGCCTTGTTGCCAAGTGCCTAACCTCAGCAGTTTTCTGTGCTAACACTACCATCTAGTGTCAGGAACATAAACCTCCGCAGAAAAAGGGAAGTCAAAGAATACCAGCCGATCAAAAGTGCCTCTTTCTTCCTTCCTCTGCTGTCATACACCATATGCACACTTGCAGTACATCACTTGAGTGTTTCCGACTGGAAGAGGACTTTCAACAAAACAAAAGAAGGGGCTGTGTCTGAAACGTGTCATTGCTTTATGAACAGTTTATTACTATGTTTACTTTATAACTAAGAAACCAACAACGTGTACAGAATGTGTTAAACTTTATATTCTTTGAAAGAAACAATTTCATAATGATGTACTAATGAGCGTTGTTCCATTGACTCTTGCCCATACTCTCCTTGTTGGATTGGCTTCCTGTGTGTGAGCGTGTGTATGTGTTGAGACTGAAGGGATAAGGCGAATTCCTGCTGAGGGAGGAAAAGGGAAAAGATGCTATAAAAACACATTGCCACTTGGTTATGTGCAGTGGGTTAGGTTAGAGATTGAAAGAGGCTTAAAATGTTCCCATTTGTTCATGTGTCAGTGTTAGGACAGGAGAACTCTGCTGACAAATTCTTGTATCTACCAAAGAACAGCAACATTTTCATCCTCAAGAACCGGTGAAGAAACCGAGCCAGGGAAGAGAAGGCTAAAATGTGCTGCTATAGTAAAGCTAAGGTTCATATCCACTACTAATGCTGCTTATCTCTTTTAGCTGAGTCCATGCAAGTCAGAGGCTAATGTGGAAAAACTGGAAACCTCACGTGAACTCCAGAAACATAAATCTTATTGATAACCAACATCCTCCTGCATGCACTGGACCATAGTACAAAAAGTTGTCCATTACTGGACCATAGTCCACAAAAGTTGTGGTAGTGTTTGTGGCCAAGGAAGGTATGAGAGCTAATTAATGTCTGGGCAGCTTTTCCAGATTCTTCTTTTCCTGGTCGCGTTCTGCTGTACTGTTACGTGCTGAAGCACAAGGAGTTTTCTTTCGAGGCAGAAGGTTTAAATGTGATCCTGCTCTGAAAAGTGACTAAAAATGTCATAGTGGGAGGTTTGAAAGTTGTGTCAGGAGATCTCAGGAAAAACGCCTTATGTTTACAGGTAAAATGCAGCTTTCTCAAAACAGCACAACTGCTGTCCTTGACACGTGAAATCTAAGTAATGAGATGTTGAGTCTACTGCAGCTGGATTCACCACATTGATGTGGAAGCTAGCCATAGGTCACTTTATTTATAGCTGCCTAACTGGTGAAGCAAAGCGTGGGATAGCATGTCACTTAGAGCATGAGGCACTCTGATATACGCACAAAGATCTGTAGAGAGTGGAGGTGCCATTTTTCTCACTTTTTGGACGCTGAGCACCTGAACTCTAATGCTGGTGCCGTACTTACCAATATGATGTGTGCTCTGAGCCTGGGCCTTTTGTCTCCCTCAAACTCAACCTTTCCCGAAGTGCTGTGTTATTCTCTCAGTAGCATCTGATGATTTAACCTGTCAGATAGAACTTTCTGCTTTTTTCCTCAGACCAAGTTCCATAGGAATAGCTCCACTTCAGCATTAAAGATAGATTAACTGTCATTCAGTCCAACGCAATGAATCCAGCGTGGTAAGGTGGTCTTTTCTTGTTTGAGGCTAGACCTGGGAGCAGTCACCTTTGTCCAAAGTGATGGCATTTCTGAAACTGGCAGCGTGAGTGCGTAACAGGGACATCTGACCATTTTCTACTTGCTGCAGATGTTTTATGACAGCATTAGAAAAAAAAAAAATTACTTTCATTGCCAGCACGGCCACTTTGCCTGTTGCAGACTGAGTTTTACTCTGTAGGAGTGTGCACTTTGTGTGAGGCTGTTCATGCAGTCTAACTTGAGGCATGTAGGTGAGATATCTGGGCAGTCTTACCAGAGAGGTGGACTCCTGAAAGAGCAACTGAAATGTTCTCTCAGGGAACTTCATAGGCAGCCCAGGTGCTTGCTTGAGATCCCTGACAGTGCACCTAATGCCAGACAGCTCAAGTACTCTCCTTCCTTATGTCCATGCCAAGAAGTCTTCAGCTAGGAGGCCTGTCCTACTCAGAAGCCTCTGAAGATGTTCCATATTCTGCATTTTCATATTGGATTGAAAGGCAGTGCTGTTTCCTTCAGATAAACACTAGGGAGGGAGGGGAGAGAGGGTTAGTATTTGTACTGCTGCTGACAATTGATAACAGTTTGATCAAACAGAAACAATGAACACTGATTGGAACCTGAGTGGTAGGTGCTTGAGTACTGCCTAGTCAAAAGTAACTTTTAATGCATTTTGATACCAGTGTGTTAAGTTTGGACAGCTTGATTTCATGTGGTCTGAAAGACTTGAACAGAACTTGCATAAGATTTTAGGCAAATGGCAAATGAGGAAAGATTCTGAAGTAGCAGAAAGGCAATGTTAGAGAAAGGACCTCAAGTCTACTAAGCAAGAAGTAGTGTTTGCTTTGTTATGTGTATGTGGATGAATCTGGTGTCTGGTTTTTGAAGGGCTGAATGTGAAAGTCCTGTAGAAGAGTTAATTGATGTATTTTATCCTGCTAGCAGATGTGCAGTATATGCATTGAAGACTCAACTTTTTTAGTACAAAAGGGCTACAGGTATGCCCAGATGGATATTGCTGGTAAACAGAGATCAAAACATGTATTGAATGTCTGATACTTTTGGGAGCAAACTAGATTTACTCCATTCTCAGCTATTCAGTCTTTAAACACCTGACTTACAGTTCTTGTGTGTGATGAATTTCCTTACTTCGTTATCAGGTGAGAGGGGGAAAAGTTATGTATTTTATTTTGCTTTTAAGTAATCCCTAAAAATTTGTAATCTGTTATCCTCATACAGACACACTGACAGGGAAGATGATACAAGTTTTGTCTGGGTCAGGGTGGCACAGCTGGGCTTTTAGCTTGCTATTGCACTATACCAAAAAGTTATGTTATGTTTGCAAAAAGTTATGTTAGTTAGAATGTTAGTTAGAAACCTCTCACCCTTTTATTTTGGGGGGAGGGAGGTAAATTCTATGCTCTGAAGCACTAAGCCAATAGATTTGGGCCTGTGTTGGCCACTTAAATTGCGGAGAAATGATCTGGAATTTTCTGCATGCTGTGAGGACTGCAGCCATATGTGGCTGTTGATGTCCTGACTGTTGTAGTGTGGCGGTTTTCATTGTATTTATGTTGATGCTTGACAACAGCTCTATCTGAGAGGGCAGCACTGTTAACGAACTGGTGTTGCTTTGCAGAATCGTTTTATTTATTTACAGAATCTCACCATCCCTCAATACTGAGTTAGCTTCCCTCATCCTGTCCATTCACTCTCTCTGGGGACCTGAGGCTTACCGCTTCAACTCTTCACTGATGTTGCATTTGATGTCTGACAATATACAAGGTTGTATATTTTTTCAGCCTGCACAGATTTTTCACTCTTATAAATTTAGCATGTAGAAAGCCTTTGAGTTGTAAAGAAAGCTCTTAAATTACTTGTTTTATATTAGCAGATTATTGCTTTGCCTTAGAGACCACAGTGTATGTAAAATCACATTCTCTTAGTGCCAGCCAGCACAGGATGGGATCCAAGTCTCCTTTGAAAAGAAGCCATTTCTAGAAATTCAACAGATCTTTCAGCTGTCTTGGCAAATCCAGTTTGTGTAGGTTCACGTTCCTTCTTTTTTGTTCTCTTAGGCTTTGTTGTTTACAAGGCTTGAGCATGTTGAGATGTGAATCTGTGTTACCCAGTTTTCCATTTCTGGGCACAGTGTGCTTTCCTGGAAAGAGAGTTGTTTGCAAGAGTGATTTTTCAGCATACAGTGTTTAGCCTGAAGTGTGTTATTTTACCATGTTTTAATTTAACAGTTGGGTCCTTGGTTTTGCAAACAGATTTCTTCTGGCAGACCCTCATGTGCAGAGTCCTGTGCTAGTCACTGAGGTTCTCTATAGACATGAAGTCTGCATAAAGAGTCTACATGTTTAAGCTATTCAGCTGTTTCTTGCCAATCACGAATGTTCCACTTCCCAGATGATTGCTTGCCCTGTAGTCTAAAGCTTCCCCTTATTAAAGATGTAAAATCTTTAAAAGTGCCTAAGTCCTGTCGTTACCCAATGAGGTTTAAGAGTGAATTTTTATTTACGAACAGAATATGCTTAAATTCTGTGTGGTGTATAGCAGTGTCAGGAAATAAGTTTATAGTTCTTGGAAGAGCTCTCCATCTCCTACAGACTCGCCCTTCCTGTTAGGTTCTCATCGTCTTCAGAAGTCATGGCTGAAAGCTCTGGAAAATTGAAATCTTGCAATCAGAGCAGTTGGATGTCTGTGAATGCCTTATCTTGTCCTGTGTGATATGACTGAAAGTGTATGGCATTGGTATGTAACAAAAATTCTGTGTCAAAAATAGGTGCAGTAGAATCCAGTGAAAGGCATTGTTAAATAAGTAGCTTTTACACCAAACGTTATGAAACAGTATTTTACACCAGAACTTAGGTGTTTGGATGCTTGGTCAAGAAAATGTAAGGCTGCAAGAAGGTTACAGTGTTGAATGTTCTGTGTGTGTGTGTTTGTGTATATATATATATATAAATACTCTCAGCTTAATTTTATCAAACAAACACGTTGCATGGTTTGTTTTTTGCCTCATTGATCATCAGTGTTGATTAAAAGATGCTGGGTTGGAATCTTGCTGGTACTGTATTGAGCCCTAGAAACAAAGTGCAAGGAGAACCTTTGTGCACCAAAAACAGAGTTGATTTTGCATATGGCAGCAGCAAAGAAGGTGTTGGACCCTGCAGCCAATAAACAGACCTCTTAAACGACCATGAACCTTTAAGCGTTTTCTCTCAACCATGTCTGCTGTTTTTTGAGTTGGAATGTATTCTTTACTGGTAGCACTCTGTGGCACTTCTAACAAGTAATACTTGCCAAATAGACACCTGTGAGAAAAGATAGCCTATTTACTCTTCATTTTTATTCTGCTTTGGGCAAAGCCTAACTTAACTCTGCTTGCTGAATCACATTGTATGAAGGGAAAGAGGGTTCAAATCACTGCTCCCAAATCTGTTTTAAACGTCTGAGTTCTCCATTAGGTAGACACAATAAAAGCAAAATTAAACAAGCAAAAAAAAAAAAAAAAAAAAAAGCCTACTGAAAACAAACAAAAAAACCCCAACAACGAATCAAAAACCAAACAACAGAAAATCAGTTCTTCTAAACAGTTGTTTTCTTTTAAACTAAGCCAGGGTAGCTGTAAGTATTTAGGCTTGACTAGAGTTTAATACTGCTTGGCTACAGGGATTCCTTCCTGATAAGTTGAGGAAGAGCTTCAATATGGGCCTATACAGCATTGTTAAAATTGTTCTTTAGCTCTTACTTGCTTTTGCTATCTTAAGTTGCACTTCATGACATTGAGTCATTTTTTTATTTGCAGAATTACAAGGCACTGCATCTTACCTCTCTAGCTGACTTTTGTGACTAACGTTTCATAGTAGGCAGCTTCAGGGGGTAGGCTTCTGCATAAAAACAGTTAAAATGAAACACAAACCAATTATAAATTTAAGGTGGTAGCACTGATGCAAACTTTAATTTATATGCAAATCAGTGTGTTCATCAACACCTGATGCCACGTAGAAATAGAGTGCCTGCACTAAGTCTGGACATGTTGCTTTGCTCTTGAAGATGAGGAGGTTGGTAGAGCCCACTCCTCTATCCCTGCATTTCCCTGCAAGTGTGGCGTTATACTGTGGTTGGGGGGAGGGGAGAAAAAAAAAAAAAGTTAGATAATCAAGGAACAAGAAGGGATGTTGTTCAAGCTTGGTTCCCCATGAGAAATTCTGAATTCCATACTTCCTGTTAAGTATATCCATAGATAACCTGTTCATCTTCTCCGTATGTAGCAGGCATAGATGATAATTCACTGCAATCATTCTGACTTCATTTTAATGGTAAGAAAACACTTGATTTTGTAAATTGTCAGTGGTGTTATATGTGGTATGTGACCTATGGTTTTCTCTTCAGTATTGGATATTTGCTTTTTACAGTGGAGAAACCATCTGCAGGTTTTCTGTGAGACTGTACTCAACAGAATTGGCATTGCAGGTCAGAGGAATGTGTGAAGTGCCCACTGGTTTAGGTGGAATTCAAAAACCATAACTGAAACAAAATCTTATGTCATTTATGATGGAAGATAGCAAACCAGAGTCAGAAACTTCTACATGCAGTTAATTACCTGAGCTTGTGAATTCTAGTGTCTTTAAAGCCTATGCTGGTTTCCAGAGATGACCAGTTTCTGCACGACCTCTCAGTAAAGATTGTCCCTAATTGTAATTCCCACAAAACTGGTGGCAGTGAATACTTATTTTGATTATAATGCTTACTAATATTCAGGATGTTTGGGTAAGAATAGAAGGATTTGTATCTTCTATCTTTGAAAAATGAACGGCATGTTTTATCTGAGCAGAATCCTGCCAGAAACTTGGAGAGGTGTATCAGTGACTGTCAGATAGTGTAATTTTCTTCTAGCTATATTCTTATGTTGTGGCATCACCATCCTTCTGTTGGCTCTCATGTGCTTTGTTTTGTGCAGCTCCATACCATAACTTGTGGAGTGGTGTAGAGGTTATAATCCACTCACCACCTACTGAATAGCCAAGGAAGTTTGTTGCTCTTCTGCCTGACCTTTTCCACAGTTTCAAATGTTGTGTTATCTGGAAGGCTGTGTTACTCAAACCTGCTCAATTGGCTGTTGCTCTTACTTTGGCTTTCAGTTTGTCTTTAGCACTAGAGTGATTAGAACCCATAATCTGTCTGGGGATGTGTTGTTTGTATTGCGATAAAGTTTACTTGTCTGCTTCACTTGTTTTAATAGCATGCAGTATGTGCGTAGCCTTTAGCTTGGGCTTAACGTGCTTTTTGGGTGGATCTGTTCTTCTGTATGACTCAGTTGTGTGGCCAGTCTGCTCTGAGAGGTGTTTACTAGACGAGGAAAGAGATTGATTTTGATAATACAGACTGTTTTGAAGTGCATGCTCTTTGAGTCTGGGTATTCAGGAGTTGCAGTCGTCTGCGCTCACTCTTGCCGTTTTCTGGTTTGCAAATGGTAAAATCTTTGGTTTACAACTCCAGCCACAAGTTCTCTAGAAGATGGGAGGATACTGCCATCTTGCTATTAGTGTTACATTTAGTAATTTGCACTGTGGTAGTATTCAGTTTGCTCTTTGTATTTTTTTGTGCAACTTTACTTGATATTACATGCTTTCAAATGGAGACGTATCAGTAGAAACCTAATCCTTTCACCCTGAGCCAATACTATACTACTTTCGCTTTCTTAATGTTAAATCATCTAAAATGTGGTTGCTGTTGCTATTTTTCACCGTGGATACACTGCAGTATTATATTCAGTGTGGTATAATATCTTAACTCAAGTTTTCAGCAACATCTGGGGTTGGAGGGTGATGGAAAATGCAGGAAGTTATCAGTATTTTATGAACTTGTCAGCTTTGGACACTAACTTGTACAAATGAGCATGAAATTTTGTGCCAGGTTAGGGACTAAGTTATCCAGGTTAAAATCAATGTTTGCTCACCAGTTAATATTCCCTCATGCAAAAAGTAGCTCCTGTTTGTGGGAATGGACAGATCCAGAACTGAAGAGAGAACTGAGGTAGGGCTGAACAGAACAACAGTGGCTAATGGAAGAAAGCACAGTTGTATGATATGTGTAACTCTCATGGTCTCAGTTCATGGCTTTTCTTTACAAGTCTGATCTACGTTTTTAAATTTGTTTTTGATGTTTAGCATACTGTCACAAAACAGCTAAGAATCACTTTATGGCCTGGCTTTTGGGTAGAGCTTTTAGGCTTGACCTAAAAATGTCACTCACTGGATACTGTCAGGCAAATAGAGATGACTGCTTTTCATCTTTTAATGCTCAAGCTGTTGAGATTTTTAGATTTCAGTCCCCACAGTATTCTCTTAATGTGCAAGAACTAATATTTCTCTGCCAAGTAAAAGGCCACCCTGGTTCTTTCTTACCTCGCGTCAGGTCAGTATTTTGCTGACCAAGCCTTTGGGGATGTGATAGCAGCTTAGGCAGCTCACCTGCAAGCAGCTGAGTGTAGAATTCCTTCTGTTCATAGTGCTTACAGTCCAAGAGAAAGGGATACACACAAGACATCTCTCTCATTCATTTATTCACATTTTCCAAGGATTTTTGTACACTTCCTCAATGCATGAGAACTAATGAAAACATTGTTACAAGTTATGTGAAAAGTAAGTATCCATTGAAAAACTCAGAGCAGTTTGAAGTCTATTAAGAGAGAATCACATTCAGCATTTTCATTGAATTTATACTACCTCATGCCACTGAAAATTGTTTAATGACAGTAAATTTTTGCACGCAGGCACCAGCTACAAAATTTTAGCAGATGCAAATAAGTTAAGGCATCGGAAAGTAGGTCTTTAAGAACATTGTAAGTGTTACAGTGCTGCAAAGGGAGCTGAACTGAAGTTCCTGCTACTAAAGCCTTACCTCTTAATTGGTTTGTGTTCTGCAACATCTTCATTTAAACTACAGGTTTGAGTTTTCATGTCCATCAGCAAAAAGAGATTATAGGAAGATGGTGTTGTGTTCCCAAATAGATCATTTAAGTACATTACAAAGGACTTGCAAATAGCAACTTAGTATTTTAAAATAAAACTCACAACAACTGTAATAATCTCAGAGATGGTTCGGAGAAGCGAAAAGAAGCTGAGATCTTCACTTTCTTCTTTTGGAGGAGCAAAAAGGTGCGAGGGAAAAGGCTTTCAAGCTGCTGAAATTTCAAAATTGCAACAAAAGGAAGAATGCATGTCATCTATTAGACACTCCAACACCTATGTACAGCTTTAACAGTCTAGGCATTAACTCAAATTACAGGAGGAAACTTCAGATTTTTTAATATCAGCTGTCTGATATCTACCTTGGTATTAACCATGATACAGGAATGCCTCATTGAACAGGAATTCTGATCAAAGTCCTTCCCTGTGTTGCCACTTAGTTATGAAGGCATAAATTGATTTCCGTTCTCCCCGCTAAGTTGCTTTTAACTCATTTTAGTTTTCTATGTAATGATCCCTAGCTTTTTATAACTATCATTTTATTTTAATATTTAGATAGAAACTGAAGGTTTATCATAGATTTGTTTTAGTAACAGTACTGAGAAGGATTGTGCTTTATAATTGAACACCACGTGAAACGTTTGACTGACTTCTACTGCTTCATAGTCAGATAATTGCAGGGTCACTGAGAATGTTGATTAAATCTCTAATTTGCAGTTATCTTTCCCATTTTTAAAACCATGTTTTTAAAACCAGGTATCTGACGTTATAATTAACACAAGATTTCTATTACCTTTCCCTACACTTTACTGATAAATACGTACACTGCTAAAGAATTTTGATGTTTCATCTCTAATAGTCTTTCCCACAGCTAACAGAAGATATTGCTTGCTACCATGAACACTGTTCTCCAGAGTATCAGCGTATTCTATTACTCTGTTTACCTTTTTCTTAGACTCTCTGCTCATCCTCGGAATGGCCACCCTTGAAAACACAACAAAGATGCATTAGGCAGTTTTAGAATTGGGCCAGAGGCATGTGCAAAAAGCCCTGCAACTGCCTCGCTTTGGAGGTAAGTCATTAAGGATACCTAGGAAGTTCAGTTTGTCTCTTAATTAACTGTTTTAATTGGTCCACACTTCAATGGATATGCAGTAAGTTATAAACCCATGAGATTTAGGAAATAAACATAAAACTAAGACCCCTGAAACCATCTGTACTGAATTACTCTTAAAGTGAGATGCTTAACAAAAATCTGCTCACCCCATCCAGCAGTTTAACCTATAAATGCTGCTTCATGGCAACAGGTTAAGACACTACAATCTAAAGACAAATGCAAGATTTACTGAGCCCTTGGATGATAACACCTGAGCCTATAAATAAAGTTTCAGGCATTAGTTCTATTTTTCATTCATACAGTTACCGTGAAAGCCTTCAACTTTTGGCCTCCAGTTTAGGAAAAATCAAAATTGAGGAAAGTAATGTCAATTATTTTTAACAGTTAAACACTAAGCTGGGTGCAAGAAAAAAAAAAAAGGCACAGCTTTGTATTTATTGAATAATACTTGAAACAGTATCTATGCTCCCTTTACACTTGAGTGTTAAAAATGCAATTCCAGTGATCTCATGAAGCTGACATGTTGAACAAAGGCCTTTGTTTTTGAACTTTGGTCAGGAGGGCTGTAGATGCTGTAAAGTTTTTCTCCTTTGTGGTTAACGGGGGGGGGGGGAAGGCCTTAACCTGAATTGTGCAGTAAACTAGGACTAAAGACAGCCATTTGTTCCCTCATGGAAAGCAGATAGAAGAAATCTACTCAAATGGTGCTGCTTTTTCCCCACCACAGGCTGCCACTGTTACAGATTGTATCATCCCCTGTGAGAATTGCATCATGCTGCTGCATTAGTGAATATTTGGTTTTTCCCTCTGTGCCTTATTAGCCAGAAGCAGGGTGGCATGTTTCTTCCAGATCCCCAGAGCTGGTCACTGTAGCAAATCAGAGGTCAAATTGAACATCAGCATCCAGCTCTCTTATAGTTCTCAGAGATGGAAGTGAAGCAGAAAAATATTTATGAAGGAGTTGCCAGCCAACCAGGACAAGATTTGAAAAAGAAAAGGATTAACTAACTGAACAAAGTCTGATGGAAACCTAGGACAAAACAATGTTCTGTTCTGTGGCTCTGTGAATCACTGCCATATGGTTTATTTCAACTCTGCTAAAACCTGTTACAGATTAAATAAGTGCTCCCTTGTTGTGACAGAAAGCTCACCCCAAAGCTGTGAACTACTGCTTTAGGGAGTGCAGCAATGCACTGTAGTTTGAGCACATAGGAAAGATAATTACTGACATACATTTGTGCATGCATTCTTGGTAATGGCCAGACACAGTACAAGGATTTTTACAAATCCTGAACTTTGTGAAAAAGCTATCTTCAGTGGAGTACTAGCAACTAGCAAGATAAGTACCCTCTGCCCCTGCTGAATTGCAGTGTTAGCCCAACAGATTAGGGAAGAATACATTGGAACCTTTGCCTCTGACTTGTCAGAAGGCAGTAAATGCCAGCTGTGGTTGTGGTCCAAGATAAACAGTCTTCCAGTTGTCTGCTTATACTATTGCACATCATTAGCTTGTTGCTACAGTAAGAACAGAAATGACAGTTCTTCTTTAAGAAACACTATGGTCAACAGGACTATGCAAGCTAACTTTGTATTAAATAGCTGGAGATGCAGTCTCCGAGTCCCAGAATCACACAAGTTTGTAAGAGTTAAAACACAGTACAATATACATCATCATTGTTTGGGTACATTGTCATTATTGACAGTTTGAAAAATTAGTCTCACCAGCATGATAGACCAATTAAAAATAAAAATCTTGAGTACAGAAACAGTTTCAATGATTACATTTGAATATCCTCTCAAAACAGGAGGCTGTTGCATTGCACTGTAGTCTGTGAGGAATCTCTGGTACCATATTTTATACTCTGATTTCAGTCCATTCAGTCAAATTGACCAGTGTTAAAAACATGCTTTAATTTAAGTCAGTGTAGTTTATCCAGAAGAGGTCTTGCATTTCAATGTTGAAAAATGAGGGAGCACAGTCCAAAAACTTGTTCTATTAAAATTTTTATTAGCTAGTTTACCTTTTCCTCACAGATTTTTCCAGAATTTCTATAGTAGTTCTTAGTATCAGAATAAAGAGTTAAGTGTTCAAGTGAAGATATGGAAGGAAAAAAAAAATAGAGCAGCAGCAGTTTGGCAATATTTTCTCAAATCACTGACTGCAACATACTTAGGCCGCCTTCTTCTCGAGTAAGATTTTGTGCAATTCATCTGCATCCTCACTTGTTTTCACCCTTATTAACATAGTGACAGGAACAGTTGGATTGTTCTCATCAATTGGTGGATTAGGAACACAAACTATAAGAACGTTGTTTTTTCCGGTTCTTGTACATGGCATCTTGGGTGGAATTAGAACATTCAACAGTATATTTCCTGCATGTAAAGGGAGAAAAAAAAATTAGCCATTTTCCAGCTTTTTTTACAGTATGGATGTTAGTATACTTATTAAATAGGGATTTAAGTCTGCTTGGAAAGAAGGAAAGACACTTCCTTCCGAAATGTCATATATACTTGTCTTATTCTTTAAGCATCTGCTCACAGCCCCTGTTCCTAATTTATTTCCTCAGTAGAAAGGAGGAATCTGAAAAACACTACGCCCTCCTGCTTTGAAGGGAGGGAGCTGAGGTGCAGCAAATGACAGTAGAGACATACAGTGAAAAAGGAACATGGGAGAATCAGCAAATAAGGAACTGAGTCACTACTTAGTTTATGCTTATGCAAGTTACTCATTCAGAAGCACAGCTCGTAAGCAAAAGCAAAAAGAGTTAGCTTTAACACACATACAGACATATTAATCTAAAAATGGACAAGCTATTGTATAAATACGAAGTATTTATTCTGTAAATCATATACCACAGCTGTTGTGGTCTACCTCTTACTAATAATGGTTCCATGTCACTCTGTAGTGAGTTGGAGATGCACGGTATTAGTGGTCTATTAAAACGGTTGCAAACAAACTCAAATCTGCTTCAACAGAAGATGCACACGTTTTGTAAACCTGGTAAATAGCTCACAACACAGTAGTAGTGTTTATGGAAAAGTCAGTCTTCGCCTTCCTTTCCAGTTCAGTTTTTCAAACACAGTGAGATTTAAGGAAAGTAATACAGTACTGTGTGAAGATAGCAAAAAGGAAAGTGTGCATCACTATGAGTGTAGCTGCTTGTACAAACCAGTGCTTGGAGTCACCAAGCTGAAGTGTATGAGCTAGAAAAAAAAATTCCTAATATCACCTCAGATGATGTTAGAGGGAATGTAAATCAACATAATGAAAATTAGCATCAGCTGAATTAAAAACTGAGACTTCTGTTATGGGGTATGTAAGTTGGAGAAAGCAAGTTTTCACCTGCTCTATTCAGCATATTCAAATCCCTGAAAAGAATGCTGAAAGAAAATAATCACTGCTCTAGCTGCCTTTAAGTTTTATTGCTAAGAAGAATGGCCTTTTATCAGGCAAACCTTGCCCGTTTCCATCAAAAGAAGTCATTGATTTGGAAGTGACCAACATAGGAGTTCCAGTCTCACCATATATTTGAAAACTTTGTCTAATAGGTCTGTGGGGGCTTTTTGCAGACCTGCCAGAGCATTTAATAAAGTGAAACTGAGATAAGGTTTACCAGTGGCTTTGCAGGCACAGCATGGCTTCAATTCTCACATCTTTATAAGCATAATTTACTGTATTTTATGGAAGTTGCCAACTTAATATGAACTCCATTTCACATTTGTTGAAATGAGGTACTGAAGATGTAGCAAAGCTGTTCAACAATTAATATCAAAACAGGTGATGCATGGCCTACATCATAGCAGAAATTATAATCACCTACATTCATCACACCTCTGATACAAATATACTTGATTGTGGAGTCCTAAAGCCAAGCCTCACAGCCGTTCAGCAAGTCAGAGGTGGCAAATAGCTACTAAAACAAAATTAGGGAAAAAAGTACTCCATCATACACCATAACTTTTTACTTCCTTGCACTACTTGAAGTGTATTATTTCAGAATACTTGTTAGAGGTTCCAATTGCTTGAAATTATTCAAGAGGGGGAAAAAAAATAAATCAGGAATCTCATCAGTTATACTATGTATAAAATCCTAATGCTCTGCAGAGAATCTTACATCAAGACTTGTTGTTAGAAGAAATTTACTTACCTAAATTGGTATCTGCTCGGACTAGGAGTTGAGTTTTTTCATTTCCTGCTGGTTTTAAGTGCAATGTTCCTACACCTTTTTCTTTAAATTCATTATCCTTTTTGTAGAACAGTTTACATCTGTGCACAAGAAAAGCAAACATAGTTTGTAGAGAGATTAAATAGCAGTTTCCCCAAATATACGTGTAGGTATGTATGGCCATATGTCTGACTCCCAGTAAGCCAGCAGTTTAACAATAATCAGTTAACTTTCTGGGCTAGGAGTAATAAATCCTTATTCTTCCTGACTTTGCTTGATTTATTTTCTAACAGATAGAACAGTTCAGTTGGAAGAGACCTTCAAGGATCATTGAGTCCTGAACACTTCAGAGCTAACCAAAAGCTGTAGGATATTACTGAGGGTGGTATACAAACACCTCTTCAACGCTGATGGACATGAAGCATCAACCACCTCCCTAGGAAGCCTGCTCCAATGCCTGACCGCTGGAAATAAATACCACAGTAAATAAATCTATCCACAGTAAATAATTATGTCCAGTCCGACCATCCCCTGGTGCAGCTCTGTGCCATCCCCATCCTGTAAGCAGTTCACAGGAGTGGAGTCTGGCACCTCTTTCTGCTTCCACTCGTAAGGAGCTGCAGAGAGCAGGGAGATCACCTCTTGGCCTCCTCTCCTCCAGCCAGAATAGCCCATTGGTCCTCAGCTTCTCCTACATAGGACATGCCCTTCTGTGCTCTTAGTGGCTTTGATGCCCTCCTCTGTAAGCACTCACAGATCTTTTTTGTACTGTGGAGCCCAGATCTGCACACAATACTCAACACGAGGCTGCTCCTATGCTAGACATAGCAGGAGAATCACCTCTTTTGCCCTATGCTGTTTGTAATGCACCCCAAAATACAGTACAGTGGTACACATCAGTTCAGTAAAAGGAGGCTATTCCTTTCAGTACTGAAATGACAAGCATTACTTTCAGGGAAAAAAAATAAAATGTATGTATATATACATATATACACACACACACACACACAGTGACTTGTATTCAGGATCTGTAGAGAGTAAGCAGTAACAATTATTATAAAGGCATTATTCAACAAACAATAATAAAAACACTACAGACAGACAAAGGCAGAAATTCCTTCAATCACTATAAAATAAAAAAAATTACGAAGAAAAACCCTTATTACAAATAGCTATCAGTGCTGTGTTTAAGACACAAAAATATTAGTAAAATCCTACATGTCTTTGTAATTATGTTTTTACATGCAGAACTTCATGTTTTATTCCCAAAGTTATGATTCATTATTCTAAGGCAAAGACACTTACTTCTTTGAGTAGAAAGCATCGTCCTCTTTTATTTCATTAACAATGACTTTTGGTGGCTCTTCTTCCTCTTCTTCTCCACCTTTAAATAAAGTTTCAATACATCCCACGTGTTAATGTCAGGCTTGTGTTACAATTAGTTATTCATACTATAGATGTTTATATAAACATATAACATAACATATATAAACATGCACAGCCTGTCACTGATTGCCAAAATATGTTTAAGTCAGTGTGGGCTCTTAGATGGTTTCACTTATGCAAAGCCTTTTTCTTTTTTTTTTTCCCCCCAGTCAAGCAACTTTATGCTTATCTTCAATTTCAATTAGATGAAAATATCAAACTCCCACCAACCAATCAAAAAACATTTAAACACAGCAAATAGAGCTTAATGAGTCAAATTTAAGTCACAACCTTTTCTCAGGGGAAAAAATTGTTCTAACGTAAGAGTAGCCTTCAGTAATAATAAGCGCACAAGGCCAGGTTTAATTTGGGAGAAGGGTACTCAGCTGCAGATACGACAGACAAGAGAGGGGCAGGATTATGCCACTGCAGTTCTTTCAGCTGCTACAGCATTTCTATCAGCTAACAATATTCAAGATAGCTACAGACCTTCCAATAGCAAGCAACTTTGTCTCTTGCAGTCTTGCAAATAAGATGCATGTAAGTGTTTCATATCTTATGTATTTGATTGAGTAATATTTTAATAAAGCTACAGGAAAAAGCAATAGAATTGAGATGTCCTACAGGCTCAAAGATGAGAGAAAGACATACCAGTTGCTTTAAATTTCATTGGCTTCAGTCTTGCATTCAGCTTAAGAATTTATTACAGAAAACAAGTCTGACAGACATGCGTAGGCTTTGATAATCATACATTTTCAGTGTTACTTAAGCAGTATGCAATACTGAGAATCCCACATGGGTAGCATCATTCTGCAGCTTTCATGCACGGGAACTGTGATTTTTGCAGTATTCTTAAGTCACAGTCATTCACAGTCTAGCATTAAAAAGATTTTTACACATAGAATTTACCTTTATCATCACTGTTCCCACTTTCTGTCTGAGCTTCCAACGTATTGGTGGATACTGCAGTGACAGACTTTGTCTGATTTGCATCTTTTCCAAACAAACCTGAATTTCCAGGAGAAAATGAGAAACTACTATGTGTTCCTGAACCAAAGGAACTGAAACCTGAACTGTGACCACTCTTGCCAATATTAAATGAGACAGTTGACGTGGCTCCTATTGATGGGTCTCTTTTTTCTGATGCAACTTCGGTTTTTTTGTCAGAGGCATCCTCAGTTTTGTTGTTAAATAGAAAAGTTGATCCTTGCTGTAGCTTTGAATTCCCAAATGTGGAGACAGACTGCGTGCCAGGTGTCTTGTTGCTTTCGTTTTCAGAGCCACTATCACTACTGTTTCCATGTTGCTGTTCAATAGTTGCTAAATACTTCTCATAGTCTCTAAAGATAGGAGTCAGATCACATAGCGGGTTTGTGTTTACGTGCTTCACTATCCAGTCACGCACAGAACAGTTTAAAGCTGCTAGCTGTTTGTGATAAACACTAGAGCTACAGACTTTACTCTGAGTATAGCCAGATGATGATGGTTGGCTGCCACCATTAGCTTTTGGGCTTGCAGCTGCCTTCTCAGTAAGTGTGGTTGTAGTCGGACCATTTGACATGGGGGATCCTATTAAAAGAGAAACATGGATTAGAACTTCTTCTTTTTTTTTTAAAAAAAAAAAAAAAAGCATTCTCTGTTTCTGTATCAAATTATCAAATCATTTAAGTCTGGTTCAGTTATGTACAGTTCATTGCATCACAATGCTGCGTGCCAGGTAGCACAGGCTGAGTAAGCCAGGCAATGCTATGAAACAGATCTAAACTTGCTACGTTGACAGAAGTATTTAGTAAGGCTTGTAAAGTTAAGGGACTAAATACCAAAGCACAAGACTAGAGTTAGATTTACCAAAATATTTAGCATCTTAAAATGTAGGTAAAAATGTAAGAGATAAACTTCTTATATTGCAGTCAGTCTTACTAGATGTACAAGAATCAAAGCTTAAGACTTCAAAAAAAGTAAATAATACAGAAACAAGACCTTAAAAACAAAACTAAACGAAACTATAAAGATGTCAGCGCTACTCAAAGGATATTTTCCATTAGCAGTATTTTTTTAACAATAAGATTCAGATAATTGGGATGATTTAACTGGAATGTGTCATCAGCTCTTTTATACTATTCAGAGTGTACTGTAGCAAACTTCTTCCACTCCCTTTGTTTCTAAATTTTTTATGTCCAGTATCAGATCCAACTGTAGTTTCCACCTCTTAAAACTGCATTTATTTGATATGAAATCTCTCCACTAGTCTAAAATCTTTAAGAAACAGAGCTACAGAATTATTGGAATTTGTTTATTCACTACTAAACTAACTCTACAGATTTTACGGCTGAACATTTTGATGAATGTATACTTATTTAAAGCTTACCAAAAGCAGATTTTGTTTCAGATGTTGTCTTTAAACTGCTGAAAGGAGTACTGAAGATACTGCTGTTTCCATTAGACAGGCCTTCTAAAGGCTTTATTCCTGCACCATTACCAAATCCGCTGAAGCCACCTCCTTCTTTTCCAGAAGGCAATACAAAGCCTTTAAAACCTTTAAACGCTCCTCTACTTTCAGGCTGGATAGAAAAATAAAATAAAATAAAAATCAGTCATATGTGCATCACTGTGCTTCTAAAGCCACTAGATATTAAATTTCAATGTGTCATTTCATGCCTTACGTCCCTTATTCTAAGTTAGCTATGTAAACAGGATTAATAGTTTCCTTATGACACATTACTGGTACTATTTTTAAAAGACTCAGAGGATTGGAATGAAAATAAACTATTTACAGGAAATGGATGCCTAGAAATTGTTCAGAGCAGCAGATGTGTTTGTCTACCTATTCGCACATTCATAGCATCTTGTTTTCTTCAAATAATCATGGAGCAATATATAACTGCAGAGGCATTTTCAGGAACAACCACAATTAGAGTCCAGCCCTCATCAAAACAGCATACTTTGTAGTAATATCTAAGACTTACCAAAATTGTTTCAATCTGACTGAAGGGAAACACAAACTGTGCGTAACAACGTAATGCATTTGCATTCTGCAACCTTTTCATTACCCAGTTCTGAACACTACTACCATAGTATTTGATGATGTAGCTTCTTACACATTTTTGTAAGATAGTCATATAGCACATTTAACACCCAAACAGGCACTGCTACTTTTATCTACTACATATCTTTTGAGGTAATGAGCACTTATCACCGAAGTAGAATTCCTCTTCTTTCAGTGTTCAGAAAAAGGAGAATGTCTTCTGAGGTTCATCTGCTTTTGTCACTGAGAAATAGCAGAACTCAGCAATTTTAGGTTTGCTTTCACTATCTGGCCTTGCAGGCCTGGGCTCTCTCTGATTCCCTCTGTGCTTCACCTTTACCAGTTCAGTCCTCTGTTTCTCATTTCTAGCTGGCTATTTTTATCTTGTCCCTTTGATCAGTCCTACCTCTCTCCAGACAACCCAGTTAAACTGCAGACTCTTGTCTTTGCAGCATTCTGCTTGTTCCATTTATGAACTTCAGTAAACTCTGAGTTTATCTTTTTGTAAATGTTTCACAGGTTTATCATGCAGAGTTGGCTATCCTGACATCTCTTCTGCTTTTTAGACTTCAGGCTAGCTTATTAGACTTCTTTGAGTTCTGATATTTGACAGCTGAATCCCAGCCTTAATATTATTTCTTCTGCAATCATCTGGTCCTCTTTCTCAATTAATTTTGTCCCATCCATTTTATTTTGCCCCTGAATCCTTCCTGTCCAAGGTGCTCGTTGTTTTTTTTGGGGTTTTTTTGTTGTTGTTGTTTTTTTTTTTTTAATATCACTATAATCCTGTTATTAATAGAGTCATCAAAGTAACTGCATCCTCTACCACATCTCTGGCTAAAACTACCACAGGTAAAAGTGAGATGGGACAGCTGCCACGTTTATAGTGCTTAGACAGAGGGAAAAAGAAGAGCATAAGAAAAAGCTACATAGCTCAAAATTGAGCCTAGTCTTGTCCTGTCTAAAAGCAATCTGGATGGCAGGTAAAAACTGTCCAATTCCTAACATGGGGTGTGCAATCTTGAAAGACAGTTTCACAAAAAGATGATTGACAAAGCATCTGTCAAGGACTTCTGAAAGGACTCCATTATGGTTAGACTGGTTAATGATTTCAAAGAAACTAAACCTGTAAGGAAGGCAAACTTCTTCTCTACATTCCATTTGTTACTGCAAAATGTATGTCACACTTCAAGGGGTAAAAGTGCGATTGTTTTTGACAGCAGACATTTCTTTCACTCTTAGACCAACTTAATAATTTGGCTTTTACTGCCTTGGACATCCCCCAGGCCTCCAGTATGAATAATTAGTAGCTTCCAGGCTTGATTTCCAGAAGCCTACTGCCAGGATTGGAAGTGGAGCAGTTGGCTAGTCGCATATACCTTTAAAACAATAGCTTGATATAGTACTGTTACAAGCCCAGGTAAGTAAAGTCTTGAACACAGATGTCATATTTTGCAACTGACTGAAATTATACTACTAATGCTCAGTGATTACATTACCTCTGATCCAACATTCTGACGCTTTGCTTTTTTAATAGCTCTGTTCTTCAGGACTTCCTCACTAGCCACTGAGAAGGTTCCCACCTTGGAGATAAAGTTACGGAATTATTAGTGGCATTCTCAGAATCCATCAGTTTGTCATAGCCTGAAGAGATGACTGAAATCCTGAGATACTTTTTGAACACAACTGTACTCTTTGAACACAATTCTCCCTAACAAGCAAAAGAAGACATTAAAAAAATGAGGAATATTACAATACTACCACTAGCTCGCCAGGTGCTTGGATGATTAGCTGATATTTCACAGCTCTGTTTGCCATGTTTTGCATTCAATTTTTCTGTTATACAGACTGCAATCTCAATTTTCTTATGGCAAATAATTTTTTTTTTTTTTAAGCAAGGAAACTAATTTTGGTGAAGGTACTGTATCAGTAACAGTTACACTGTTACAAACAATATCCGGTTTGGAGAAGGTATGTTGAGATATACTTTCAGTTTTCCACAATTTCCACAAAAATTCCACAAAAACAGAAGTTCAAGTATTGGTGAAGTTAGCTAATGACTAATTACTGCTCAAAAATGAATAAGGAGATGAAGCTTTCTTCTATCAGTTTTAGGAAAAAGTACTATCAGTTCTCTTTCTTACATTCTATAAAGCCTAAGCTTTTTTTTTTTTCTTTTAGTAGCACAGAAACTAGAACAGTTTGATTAGAGATAAAACACATGCTTTAAATAAGAAGGCCAGGAAATATGTGAAGAAAATATCTAGACTACATTATATCTGTGAAACTCAGAGAGTCAACTATTTCAAGAAATCAAAAGCATTTTCTTGTGAACTGCATAAATATCCATCATACAGTTGAACAGTTCAAAAGTTTTAGACATCCTAACAAGCCTGGGTTTCCCTTTAGAAATGTAAAATTCCTCTAAGCTGGTAGTGACTGTTAAAAGCTGCTTTGCCATATTATCTGCACATAGGGGAAGCTTTAAAAACAAAACAAAATCATCTTTAACTCCTACACTTCTAACAAATTTTACTGAAGATTTTACCCACAAGATGAATAAAATCTACACGTAAATAAGTATGTATCTGAGGAATCTAATGTACAGTCTTACCTCCTCAGCTTCATCTTCCTGATCCCAGTTTCTGTCGGTCAGTTCCTTTTCTGCAATCCTCTTTGCCATTTTTCCACGCCTGTAGGATATATCAGAAACACATAGGATCAATTGCCCAGTCATTCTAAGCAGCAAGGATCTCCAACTTTTGTTATTCCAAACAAGTAATTGGAATCAGAGTTCACACAGAACTAACTCAAAATTGAAACAACAGTTGAAAACCAAGTGTTTTCAACATTTGTTGCAACAACAATCAACACGGCATATGAAACTGGGGTTGTGGTTATTAGTTATACTTGACACTAAATTTAAGCAACAATAGAAACATGCAGTTCAATCACAGGGTAATTTTTCTTCAGCAGTGGAGCAAGTTAGAAAAATTCCTTTTCAGTCTTGTATTCCATACCTTGTCACCAATTAGGCTGATGGGCTGCAAAATAAACAACAAAAACACATAAAAGGATCTAGTTAAAAGATTACACATCCCAGTCCATCTTGCTTCAGGATACCCAGTAAACACTAACATCCTTGCAAGAGAAAAGTTCCTTGACAGCACCTAAAATCAATACTGATAATGACCAACCAAAGCTGGACAGCCAGTTCACTTTGGGTAAAATGAAAACAATACCCTCCTACAAAGAACCACATTGCTAAGACATTACTGATTAAAATGCTGAAAAAAAACCTATTGCAAATGAATCAGATGACTTTTCTTCCAAAAGACACCTAGGTGTTATCAGGGGTTTTAAAACTATTAATGTATGCAGGTAACTGTAATTTTGCTATTTGAACTGCAAAGTCAACTTTGGAGAATGAAAATCTGTAGTTTTAACTTCTGACTTCCATTTTTGTAAACTTATCAGCTGTGTTCAAAAACAAAGAATGAATCCAGGTAAGTTATTTTATCTGAAAGATTTGGCAAGTAATTACATTCAAATTTGATATGGAAGGAAGTTTTGATGATGATTTCATCTGGCACTAGATATGAAAGCTTATCAAGTACGTAGTTCTGTAGCAATATAAATGTTAAGCAAGTGCAAGATATAAAATTCCTCAAAAAGCCCTGTTAGGCTGGTCCAGAAAAAAACTAATTCCACAAAGAATTGAATTACAGAGCCAAAAATGATAATGCGTGATTACAGAACATTTCGCTTAGCCAATTATTATTAATTTTTTAAGCACAACAGTAAATCCAACTGCATAGCAGCAGCCTTACAGGGGTCATAACTGAAAGCCATGAATTTTACAAGGCAAGTTATCTATAGGATCTTTTAAAAGGACAAACAAAAAACTGTTCTCTGTAAATGCTTTAAAAAGGCATAAGCCCCATTCTGCTGGAAAAAAAAAAAAGAGGTCGTACCACACACTATATGATTCTCTGCAGACAAGGTAACTGGTTAAATTAACCCTATGAAAAAAAATAAAAACACTTATTTTAAAATTGGCTTCCCAGTGCAGTTTCCCTGTGGGAATACAGGCTACACAAACACTTGCCACCAGAGGAAGGCAAGACTGCCTCTCATTGGCAGCAGCCACAGCTCAAAGGCTCATGAGACTAACCTAGAGTTACTCCATCGGATTCCACAGAAGATCACATTACCAGTCTTAATGACAGCCACTGAAGCATTACAAGCACGATATTAACCAGAAAGCCTGTTTTCCACTGTGAGGAAAAAGTGGCAAACTAATTGGCTCAGGCTCCAGGTTCTTTATACCTACTTGTCTTCATGTGATTTCTCTAGGTCAGGTCTGAAAATAGGAGCTGACAAGAGAATCTAACCTATATGAAGACAGCAGCACGAGGATTCTAGGCATTTCTAACCTGTGAAACAGGAAGCAACACAAAACGATCTCTATGTTATTTTTTAGATGCAGCACAACCTTCAGGAGTTTTCTGTGACAAGTGCTTTGTGCAGGTTGAGATGGAAGAATTATGAGAAACGGCTTTTTATTTAAAAAGCTCAACACGTGTTTTGTTGAGCTACTACAACCCGCCTAATACGTATAGCATTATTTAACATAGTGTTACGAGAACTTCTCTGACATTTCACAATATTATTTCTACAACAGGGGGTTAAAATCTTGCACTGTCACAACTCACAACCTCAGATGTGGGAGCGACAGAAAGCACCGACATCCCAATAGTACTCAAGAGCCTTAAGCCAGCTAGCGTGGGGCTGCACAACCAGCATTATGGAGCTTTTTTCACCCCCACTCTTAAGCCTTCCATCAGGCCCGGAAGTCACAGGGCACACACGGGGCAGCTGAGCCAGGCTTCTCGCTTCCTCAAACGACGTGCCGTTTCAACACGGCTTCTTTCGCTTTAACACGCGGTCCCGTTTCTTCCTCTGCAAAAGCTAGCAGCAGTCTCGCAGAACACCGTCGGTTCTTCCCTCCACGGTGATTAAATGGGAGCTCTGCCCTTCCCGTGCAGCGGAACGTATTCCTGCCATCCCCCAGCGCAATTCCTCAAAACGCCACCCGCCCTTCAAAGCCGCGATCCTACCCGGCCCCGCACACCTTACACGGTGAGCTCCCTACGCAGCCCGCCTCCCGCCGCAAACGCCGATCTGCTTTTTCATCCGCCGGCCGCCTATCGGGGTGACACACGCCCAACCGGGTCACCCCTCACCGCCCGCAGTCCCTCCCCGAGGGGAGGCGATCCCTCCCCGCTCGCTCCCACGCGGCGGGGCCTGCAGGGCCGCCCGGAGCCGCGGCGATCGGGCACCGTCCCGCCGGCAACGGCCCCCGCAGCCCGGCCTCGTTCTGCCGCAGTGCCGCGGGCTCGCGTGGCCACGGCGGGGCCGGAAGCCCGGCAGCGACGGAGGGGAGCTGCCACTCACCCGCGCGGCACGGCGGCCCGGCCCGATGACTGTCGCTGAGTGGCCGAAGCTACGGCTGGCGATCGGAGTTGCCCGGCTCCAGAGCCCGCTCACCATCCCCCGCCCGGGCCCTCAGCCGCCCGTTCTGTCTTCCCACCGTCCGGCAACCCGGCGTCAGGCCGCCATTTCGTGCCGCCGTCAGACGTTCGGAACCAGACAGACACCGGCCCGGCGGTCGCCCCAACACGCATGCGCCTCCCGCCCCGCGGCCGCAGCTTGGGGGACGGAGGGGCGGGGCGGGCCGCTGCCCCGCCGCCGGCCGTTGGAAAGCGAGACACGTGACCGCCCCGGTCCAATGGGCGGCCTCGCCCCGGCATGTCTCGCGGGCGGCCGGCCGGCTGCTTCCTGCGTGTGGTCGGCGTCTCGCGCCGCTCTTTCGAATTCGTTGTCACGTGACGTAGGCGCGTTCTTTCTGCTGCTGGTGCCGGTAGCCGGAGCTGGCGCTGCCGCGGTGAGGAGAGCTTCTACGGTCCCCGCATGGCGCAGCTCCACCGAGTCACGGGTCGCTGTACTCAGGTCGGGTTTGGGACAGTGGCAGTTGTTTGCCCGGCCCTGTGCCTGGCTGACCTATGACTGCCTCGCTTGTGGTATGATGGTATGCCTCCATGGTATGACAGTAATTGGGATTAAATCCAGCGTGAAGTAACAGCCTCTCCTGTAGCTTAGCAATGTCTCCAAACGAGTTTGCATCGCGTACAGCGACTGTGTAACCTTAAAAGAGCAACTGCAAATGAAAGCAGTCAGAACGTGCTCCTCTATTACAGATTCAATGCATGGGAGAGAAAGAGACAAAAACGATCCCAGTAGATAACACTGATTTTTATCCTACAGGATCCATGAGTCCTGAAGCTGAGAGCTGTTCCCCAGTTGAGTTTCAACCTTGAAACAACATATTTTCATACATTAATGCTCTCCTTCCTAAAAAGAAAGAAATATTTATTTTGAGCTTGGAAAACTCATTTTACCTCATTTTAGGAGGAAGTTTTTTACCCAGAAGGTGGTGACGCACTGGAACGGGTTGCCCAAGGAGGCTGTGGATGCCCCATCCCTGGAGGTGTTCAAAGCCAGGGTGGATGTGGCTCTGGGCAGCCTGGTCTGCTGGTTGGTGGCCCTGCACGTGGCAGGGAGGGTTGAAACTGGATGATCATTGTGGTCCTTTTCAACCCAGGCTATTCTATGATTCTATGATATGGCTCTGATATCCCTAAACTATCCTTATTATTTGTGCTAAATGTCACACCTGCAGGTTCCTAGTAGTTTAAGGACATCCTTCCCCAGAGTTTGGGTGCACTCTGGTTTGCCCCATCACAGCTGCAAAGACAGTCAGAAGATAGAGTCTTTAAAAGGAATTTCAAAAATAACAGCAGTTTCCTTCTACTTGCAAGAAAAAAATAATAATAAAAAAAAAATAAAAATATGCAAAGCCCTTACTAACAAACTCTGTGACCCCATCATCTGATTTTTATGATTTTCAGATCTTTGTTCCTGGACTTGTTACTATAAGTGTGGAGGTTTTTTGGTTTTGGTTTTTTTTTTTTTCCCCTGATCTTCATGTTGTTTGTTTGGCTTGCTTAGCCCCGAAAACACAAAAGGTGCTTCCTTCTGCAGGCAAGCTCTTTCGAGTTCCTCTTTGGTGTGCTTTTTCTCTATCATTTTTAAATACTGTCTAGATGCTAGTGCTTCCTGTTTGCTTTCCACCCCATCTCTCTGAAATGTGGGAAAAACTCATTTGCATCTAGCAGGAACAACCATTTAGTTCAACCACTGCTTTACCTCTTCAGATGCTGGGAGCTGAGATGTTTAAGGACTAGAAGTTTACTGTTGAGTAGAGTCAAATAAATATGAGCCCTTTGGTCATCCAGATTCATCCAGATTTGGACACTAAGCTTTCAGATGGATGCAAGATACCCACAGAATCATAACAAAATTATAAAAGTGCAGGAAAGATGGCCAGTGAAGCAAAGTCAAAATAATTGTTTGTTTGATGCAGAAATTTGAAGAGCTGGGGAATAAAGGATGATTAGTTCTTCAATATGTTGTTAGGAAAATGGAAAAACCTCCTGTACATCCTGCTGAGGGATGAGTATTAGGCTTTATTTGTAGCAAAGGACAGCAGACGAAATAACAAAAGTTGTTAAGTATATTTAAGTACTATTACAGGCTATTAAGAAAGATCGCCAGAGGTTCATCACTAGAAATTTTAATTACAGGTTAATACCAAATATTTTCAAGTTAATTTTGTATAATTTCTGGAAGTCTTGTTCAGCATTATCCTTAAAATGTACTTCAAGCCATCTCAAAGTACTGTGAAGGATACACAGGCACAGCTTCAGGCCAACCTGTCCGCAAAGCAAAACAACTTCTGTGACAGATACGACCGTCGGAAGAAAAATGCATATGCAAATCTTGAACAAACTTACACCACAATATATCTACTTCTGTTTCAGAAATAATGTAGTCCTTAAGAAATACATGGGAACATGTAGCATTTTTTTAATACAAATCAGTGCATTTCCAAGTACAATTCCCATGTGTCTTCCTACTTCTTTTTGTTTTTCCTGTCAATTTTCTTACAGCATGCTGTCCAAATGCTATGCTTTGTGTTCTCTGAGAGAGGGACCTGCATGTCTTATTTACACGTGCAGTTTCTCAGTGTTGTTCATGATGCCTCTTAAATATATTAAAGCATTATCAGTTCTGATAATAAAGCTTTTAGGATAGACTCTATTTTTTCTTAGCTTTGTGCAGCACCCAGCATATTGGAATCTAAACAGAGGAAGTACACATGCCTGCATAACAAATGCACATAACAGTACTCACAATAGGAATATTGTCTGCCATGCGTACTTTTCAGAGCAGAATTTTAATGCAGCTAATATGATACTATATAAGATGCCATTTTCTAATAAATAAGTTATGCAACAGGTTGAAGTTAACCTTACTGAACTTGTATGTCTAAAAGACTGGAGCTTAAATTGGAGATAAAGTAACCTGGGAAATGAAGAGCTGATATTTTTTGCCTAATTGCGTAAAAATGTATTTTTGTGTTCCTGCAAACCAGTCATTTAGATAAAATTTTCAGAAATAGTTTTGTGTAAGTCTCCCAGTTTCCAGTATTTTGAACACTTACAGATATAGTGGCCTGGTCCCAAACAAGTAATTTAATGTCTCTAGTCAGCTTTTACACATTCATTTATGAATGCATTTTATCTGGTTTATATACTCACTTTGTAGAGCAGTCTGATAGACAATTACATAACATTAAAAAGTTACCTATTTCTAAATAACTTTCAGTATAAATTTAATCATCTCTGCTTTATGTAACGCATGTGTTACAGTACATAAATTTTATATACCATTTTCTTCCCAGAGTGCTTTTCTGTACCAAGTCTTGCCATGCTGCCGCTGGGTGCATAATGCAATTTCACTGCATGCAATAGCAGTATATTAAAGTCTTGAATCTGCAGTGCTGACACATGAACAGTCTTAAATTCAGTAGTCCTGGTAAAAGGTGTGGGTGTTTAAGAGGCTCAGAGTCTTACTTCGGGAGACTGAACTGAAATGAGCTATGTAATCATTGTCACTTATGCCCAGACAAAAAAGTCTGCTAAAATTACTGCTGTAGATAGAGTTAGACCTGTGGATAGAATTTACTAAAGCTTTTAAGTAAAAGTAAAAACTAAAAGCTTCAGTACTTAATCCTCTTTAAATAAATTTAAAAAATAAAAATAATAAAAAAAAAAACCAAACTACTCATATTGGCAGTATCTTTTCCTTTATCTGCTTTTCTCATGAAGGAAAGGAGAAAGCTCAGTAAACTGGTTGGGTTTGATCACAGCTTCTTTACTCTTACAGCAAAGTACAACAGTCTTGTCACAATTTGGTATGAGTAGATTGGGTACAAAAAATAATATGCTTTTGGGTAAAAAAGTAAATGCCTTAGAGACCTTGCAATCCTTCATGCAGGAAATTTAGCCTCCTTGGTTTTCATGGAAATGCAGAGCTGTGTATTGGTTTGAACAATTGTCCAGAGATTCCTACCCATAAAGTGAAAGATATCTGAACCATCCTGGTTGGATGTAAGCCACAGATCACTCCTGTGCTTTTGTAATGGCTGATTAGTTTCCACCGTGGGAAACCCAAATACAGTAAATGAAAATACTTTTCTGCTTGTTCAGCGAGCTGAATTTTCACGTAAATTCCCGTGGGAACACTGATGTTTAAAACCCATACAGTCCACACAGTTCTTTTTAAATACAGAATATTGCACTAGAAAAGCTTCAACACCCTTTCCTTTCCTTATTGTAACAGTTCAAGATCAGAGTCTACCTCCAGCATACCCCCTCAGAGGCAGCACAGCACGTTCAGATAGAGATTGCATCTGACTGCTCCCTGGCACTGGTCCTCCAGTGAGCAGAAAGTGAGAGGAGGGCTGTTTGGGTGTGCCTGCCCTCCAGCTAGCCTTAGCTGCCAGCTGGCCCACTGGTTCCCTCTGCCAGCTGGCACAAGCGCTAGCAATCCCATGATTCGTGTGTACACTGAGGGCTCAGGGAACCATAGCCTGCCCTTAGCAGATTTTGGCACAGGAGAAATTCTGACCCATTAAATGTATGAAAAAACTCATCAGAAAGTACAGGGGAGCAGATACAGTGATCTGGGAAAATTTCCCCAGAGAATTTGTTTGTGAAACATTCAGAATGGATCCAATTAAAACACTGACTGCAAATATGCTGTAGAAATACTGATTCACTCCAACATTTTTAGCTGAAATCTTTGTTCTGCCAGATTGAGCCAAGACTCGAGACTGCAGCTACTCCAGAGCACTGTGAAAATATGAGCCAAGTTTCAGGAGAAACAGGTGTAATTCAAGTCCCATGATAGAAAATGTTAAATAACATCTTGTTCTAGCAGCAAAAATAATGAGAAATAACCTTATGAGACAAGACAAAAGTCATCCGCAGGCAGGGCTTTATGTCCAACTCTGTCTTGGGCCTGAAAGCTGAAAATAAAGATTATAATTCTGTCTCAGTAGGGGGCAGAGAGCATGTGAAGAGGAACTGAAAGACAAATCCAGCATTGCCCTTGAAAGACACTCTATTTAAACTGAAAAGGTCACTGCCCACATGATTGCATCATCCACTATGCCAAGTCTGAGTATGGTCTGAGGCTTTGACAGGTCCTCTGTTTTTATAGAAGATGAGGGGGTTCATGTGTAGTTTGCTGATAAAAACCCCAAACATCAAATATAGATATGATTCTAAAAAGTAACCAACGAGAAAGAAAGAGAACATACTTTTAAGTACATTTTTATTAAAATATAGGTTTTATCCACTGTTTACACATTTTATTATTCCAGAACTGTAGCTTTTTAGATTGCTTGTCTATCAACTCTCATTCATTGTAGTTCAAGCACCCCTAGTGCTTAAGAAAAGGTCCATTTATAAAATGTTCCTTCAATAGGAAGTTTTCTGGGGTCACTTAGTAGGATGCTAGGCATTTACTGGTTCTGTTTTTCATGCTTGTATGGTTGGGCATTGTTATCCAGAAGGTTTCTGAGTTATCTCTAACAACTATTTTAATTGGAAATGTACGTGTTATTCTATACTATGTAAAAGACTTGATGATTAGAAAGTATCTAATGCTGTGTAATTATACAGGTGTTATAACTTACTGTTCTGTTGGCAGGTAAGAAGCTCAGTGCTGATCCAGAATTGCAGTGATTTCTTCTTGTCATTGTCTCCATTTTGCAGTGTTTATCCATTAAACCTTCAGGTACCTCAATAAAGCTATCTACAATTAGACTTGGCTTTTGTGACATTATTTCTGGTCCAAAATAGTAAAGAGGAAATTAAAGAAATATCTTGTAGCAATGAATTGGGTTTGCTGAAGTGTCACCACTGATCTCATAATTAGCCTCTCAGAATACCTCGTTATCTCTTGGTCTTCAGAGAGAAAGTAGAAATGAAATGCAGTTTGTACTACTCCTGAAAAACTAAAAACATAACTGGGAAGTCAAGGGTCATGTGAGAAGCTGCATTTTAAAATATTGATTTATTTAGAAATGTGAAAGTTGATGTAAAAAATGAGAATAAAATGTAATTCTTACAAAAAGATTAAAAATAAACTGCACTTCCACAAGAATATCCAAACTTTTTTCATTACTATAGCTAAGAAACTGCAAAATTTCTTCCAGTGGTTCATAAGGTGTGCTGATTACAGTTATTAGTCATCTCCCTTTTACTTTACCCAAAGTTACCACTAGCGAGTGGTAACAAAACAATTTTTTGCAGTTCTTCTAAAACCAATGTGCCAAACACAGCTCTCCTCCTTAGTGAGGAAGACCTTTGAGAATGTATGAGAACTCACCTTTCTCGCAGTGCTTTTGGAGGGAGAGCACAACTGCTGTTTCTGTAGTCTCAATGTAGAGTTTTCTCTGCTAGAAACTATATCTGATGCGTTCATTCCCACTGCTACCAAGTGCCAAAGAACACTCTGTAGGCTAGTTAGCACATTATATGTATTTTTGGGAGTCTGAATGTAAGGCATGTTTATCACAGCACCTCTGGAAGGCTTAACACCCATTTCCCCAAGGATGCAGAGCTCTACAACATCTTGAGGAGTGTCATTATATTATAGGAGCAGTGTAATTAGGAATAGTTCATTCCCCAAGATATTCCTGTTACGATTTTTTTTTTTTTTTGGTTAAAAAATGAAATTACATGTTTCTGTTCATTTTTTGTGTATGTTTAACAATTTGAAATTAGGAGAAAAGGGCAGAAAAGAAAAAGGGAAAAGAAATAAGGAAAGGAAAAAAGAAAGGAGAGGAAAGAAGAGGAAAAAAGAAAGAAAAAAGGAAAAAGAAAAAAGGAAAAAGGAAAAAGAAAAAAGGAAAAAGGAAAAGGAGGGAAGGAAAGGGAAAGGGGAAGGGGAGGGGGAAGGGAAGGGAAGAGAAGGGGAAGGGGGAAGGCAAGGAAAGGGATACAGATAGGGAAAGGGAGGAAGATTTCTCTGCGCTCTTCCCTGTGTTGCTGGGGGAAGCGGTTGGCCTCTGCTAACTCAGTTATAAAAATGCTTGTGGAAATGCTATCCCTGTTCTCAAAGAGATTTCTTTCATGCCATTTTCAAGATTATTCTGTTAATAGAACTCTACTTTATTATCATTGTAATAGTAATTACTTCAAAGTGGGGTCATTAGTCCTAATTAATATTTACGAACATACCAGTATTGAGGTGAAACAATACAAAGCACTGAAATATTTTGTCATAGTGATGTATCTCAGCACTCTAAGAGTGCTTAAAGCACTCTTCATTTCAATCTCAGCTGCAAAATAGGTCAAGACTGTCAATTTTTGTCATTCTCTGACTGTCATGCAAATTCTGCTCTACCAGACTTCAAACGAAAGATTAGTTTGTACCGACTTTGCAGATCTCTGTAACAGTAATGATCTTAATTTAAAAAATACTAATTACTTGAGCTATTTTTCACATATAAGTTTTTTCTCATTTTACAAACAGATGCCATATTTTTGGCTGGGCTTCCATGAATTTTTAGGAAACCATCAGGTTTATTAACATTTTCTATATTTATAGAAACCTGTTTCTTTATGATAACATGATATGTTATTATCTACATATGGCAGTTTATAGAAATACAGAGCCTAATTCTATCCACATTGGGACGGTGAGTATGCATGTTGTAAGTGCCTATCTGTAGAGAAACATTATTGCTGCATTTCAGTGTCCAGATGGCTAGAATGCTTGTGTGGGATTTTTTTTTTTTTTTTTTAAGTTGTTTTTGCTGCTTTCCATCTTCTCATTTGGAAATAAGAGTTGTTATTCTAGGCCTATTCTAAGCCTATAGTAATTGTTAGAAAAATAAATTTCCATCTGTTATTGACTGAAAGAATATTGGGGGTGGGGGAAGAAATCAGCTGCAAACCCCATTTGCTTAATAGCATTTGTTGCCAGTTCTAAGCCAAAAATCTCAAGACACTCTGCATGAAGTGCTCTGGATAGCTGGTGACATCACCTGCTGGACAGCAAGGCAGATGCACATTTATTTATGAATCATTAGTTCATAATTTTTTTTTGTTAAGTTCTAAGTCCTAATTCTTACCCACAAGATTTCTGAGTAGTATGTATATATTTTTTCTAAAAAAAGGAGCAAGTTTACCGTTCAAGAAAATCAGAGTTTGTATACTCACTTAGGTAAAAAACATGCTAAAAGAAGACCAGGCTTCTCACTACATATAAATATCTTAGCTGTCATGCATTGCCAAACTTTCAGAAGCCCGAGGTGTTCTGCAATTGGTTCAGTGCAAGTTGTTGAATGCTCTTTTTCTTTCCATTATTTGTGGCCTTGCATCCAGGACTCTGTGTGCACATTTGAGTAGAAGCACAAAACTCTGAGGCAGAAGAATGGTGATGATTCTTTTTGTCAGTAGATTTCCCCATTAATATCTACCGTGATCTCTCAATTTATGTGACATAGGTAGTTCTGTGCTGAGCCTTGCTTGTCCTTAATGTTTTCCTAGCTTCCTGTGAATGCAGCAGTCTGTAAGGCTGACTTCATAAAACACCTAAGTCAAAATTGTTGCTGGTGCATGACTTTTTGTGTGTTACGTAAATCTTCCTTCTTCATCATTACCCTACTAATGATAGCACTGTTAATTTATGTCCTTGTGGTTTTTGTACTACCATAAATCATCGATGCCTTTCATAGAGTTCTTAGAGATATTTTAGCAACTGAGAACCTGAGGGGATTCATTCCAATGTCACACCCCAAACAAACATGCATTTGTCAGAGTTTATATCTTGTTCTTTATTTCCCAGAACTCTAAATCTTTAACACAGTCACCAAACAATCTGACATGTGTCTTTTTTTCTTAAGCTCTTTCCTCTTCTGCATCTTCGCTCCTCTCTACACAAATATATTTCCCTAGCAAGATTCCTGGTGAAACCAAACTCACAACGGGCCAATTACATTGTTTCTGTATTGCTTGCATAGGCTGGTGTCAATGAAAGTTTGGAGATGTATGATTTTGACCTTAACCTAATAGGCCTCCTCAAAGATAAGTACATTTTAAGGGGATGCAAACTCACTGATCAGACAGGTCCAGCTCTAATACATTGCATTTCCCTGTTCTTCAAACCTAGTTCACATGGGGGGCCTCTGCTAGTTATTATATCCTGCTTTGCACAGCAAGATGAGGGTTCCCCTGCTCCATCCCATGCTATAGGCCAGGGGTTTCACCTGGTGTGAAACCTAATTTGTGTGGAGATGAGCAGTTCTGCGGAAGTAAGTGGTGCTAATCACCTAAGTCGACAAAGAAGGATATTTCCTTAATGTCTGGAATCTCTCTTGTTGCTCTAAAGCTCTCAGTTAAGTCTGAGACTCTGTATGTGCTATAGGTGTATAATATCATGACAGCTCTAAATTCTCATTGAAGCATTGGGTTGCTTTAAATTAGACATTGTATGGTCAGCCCACAAGCTTTCTAGATGCTACTGTAATAATACTAACTGTATCTCCATTTGCTCTAATGCAAACATATACACAGAAGGTATACGTAATCATCTGCAAGTAGTCACCTACATCACATGTCTTCATCTCAAAATTGAACTTTGTCCCTAGTCTCTCTGTTACTTCCTTTCATAACTTCTTTCATAGCAGGTATGGAATTTGATACAGTGAGAAGTGTCATACTCCACCTAATTTGGGCAGAATGGAATTTGTGGTTCTTCTGCTATTTTCAATAGAATTTTTTTTCACAGAGAAACCAAACTTGCTTGTCTGTTTTAAAAACTTGCTCTTCTTTGTCTCCCCTTGTTCCAACGTAGAGGTTATGTGCCTGAAAACAATATCAGCATCCACAAAGTGTTGTCTTTTGTCTTGCTTAACTTAGGTATGTGTGTTTATCCCAAGACAATGGAAGAGTCTGTAGTAAGAGGAAGTGTAAGACAGAAAATGGTACTTACCATCCTGTATGGGAACTGCTGAGTCACGGCCTAAACCTCTGATTGATCACCTGAGGCGAGCCATGAGTCAGCCAGAGGAGCACAGCTGAAGGCAATTCACCTGTGCTGCCAGAAGGGGTGGAGCCTGGCTCCCCCCCCCCTCCTAGACCTATTTAAGAGCTGGCTACCAGAGGGGAAGGATCTTGTCTGGAGATCCCTCCTTCTGGTGTTTTGTGGTGAGCCTAGCATAAGGGTAAGCCTTCCATTTATTTTTCTCTTGTTATCATTGTCTACTTTGCCTAACTCTCTTGTCTATTTTGTGATTGTATCATCTTGATATCCATCAATTATACAATATCCGCACTGCTAGACAGAGTTTTGGGCTACTCCAGAAAATCTGTAGTTTTGTCTTCTTCTGGGGCTTTTAAAACAAATCTGATTTTGTTACAGGTTGCATTCAACCTTGGAGCGTTAGTGTATTATTGACCACAACAGCAAAAATCCCTGCAGGTTTTGAAATGTATTGAAAGTCAAAGGTTATTTTACCTCATCAATTTATGAACTTAAAATATCATTTACTCCAGGGCAATGAGGTAAAGGCAAGATGAAGACAAGTTAAAATAAGCAGTTATGTAAATAATTGTTTCTGATTCATCTCTGAACTTCAGTATTATTTGCAAAAATCAAAGGGGGCATAATGGTATTTCTACATAAGATACTGTATTTTTTATTTTTAATATATTATAAAATATTCTGTTGGAAGCGTTAATACCTAAGGGAAGTGAATTACTGAGCTTTCAAGATATCTAAGCACTTAATTTGAGTTTTTAAGTCACTACTGAGGAAAAATGTCTTGCAAAGCTGATACAGCAAAAATAAATAGCTTAAGATAACAAGCTTTAAAAAAATAGTTTTTTTTTTTTTTTATACAAATGAATACTTATTTTTGTCCTCGTTTGGCTTTGTTCTGCAAAAGCAATGATATTATCTTAGCAAGGTGTTTATGCATATGTCTAAGCCTTGATACTAAATTTCTGCATGGTCATCGGTACCTTGCTTATCATCCCTTATTGCTAGGGTTGATAGCAAATCGAACTGAGAGAATTGGTGAAAAATTCAGGAATTTGAGGAGTTTGGAGATAAGGTTTCTTCTGGAGTCCTTCAAGGTTCTCAGTAACCATCAGTATCATATATAATCTTTGCAATGGTGTACAGTCAATCTGTTTTTGATTTATCCATGGGTGGATTATTTAGAATCCTAGACAAATTGTACTACAGATGTGCAGTGCTCAAGCTTATGAGGCATCTTGCATCTAAAAGCAATATATTATAGTATTTTCATTTTGCCGTGTGCTCCAGTTATCTAATTGATATAGGTGTCACATCCCCTGTGTTACTCTACTCTGTGCGAAAGTGAGCTCTCTAATGACATTATCAACTAATCATCAACTTTGATGATGAGTTAGAAAACATGAGGCTGGAAGGAAGATAAGTGGTTTGATAAAAGAGAGACATCTTGAAGCTGTGTTTTTCTTTTTTTTTTTTTTTTTCAGGTTTGGGTTTGATTTGTTTTACAGCTGTTAGTATTACTGAGTACTTCATATATTTAGGCATAGTGAGAACAGAATGAATTTACAGCCATAAGTTCTTGAGACATCTGCAAATTGTAATCTGTGATCTGGCAATGAAAAATGAGAAGGAGTCAATAGCGATCACTTATGAGGGGGGAAAAAAAAATTGGCATTTAGCACTTTGAGTAAGACTTTACAATTTTCAAATGGACATAAAGCCACACATTTTTTCATAAAATTCACTGATATGGGATTCAGAGGTACTTCAGATTGACAGAAATAGCAGTTTGTCCCTTAAATTTGAAAACTGATAGAAAAAAGCTGCAAGGAAGTTGCCTAGTTCTACAGTAGCCTCTAGAAAGCATACACCACAAGATGCTCTCCTTGCTAGTCTTGTGTATGGGAACTGCTGAGTCACAGCCTGAACCTCTGATTGATCACCTGAGGTGAGCCATGAGTCAGCCAGAGGAACACAGGTGAAGGCAATTCACCTGTGCTGCCAGAAGGAGTGGAGCCAGGCTCCACCCCTCCTAGACCTATTTAAGAGCTGGCTACCAGTGGGGAAGGATCTCTTCTGGAGATCACCTCTCCTGGTGTTTTCTGGTGAGCTCAGCCAAAGGGTAAGCTCTTCCACCTATTCTCTTTTGTGATCGTTGTCTATTTTGCCTAACTCTCTTGATTATATTGTGATTATAACATCTTGATATCTATTGATCATACAATTATATTGTGATTATTACATCTTGATATCTATTGATTATACACTTGCCATCTGTTGGAAGTTATACCTCAGTTTCAACATTTAAAATTAGTGGATTCTTCTGATTTCAGGACTTCAGCTGCCACTAATATTCTCAGTATCTGCTAGGTATTTGTGAGAACAAGTTCACTACTCAAGAGGCAATCAGGTGCACGCTTGCTAAAAAATATTGAGGTGATTAAAAGGTAAGGAGAAAACTAACTTATTTTTAGAGCAGGATTTGAATAGGCTTGAGTCTCTCTCTAACTGAGGGAAAAACGAAGTGTTATGAGAGTATCATCATGCTGTAAGCCAAGTAAAGCAGGTTCCTGCCGGAAGCAAATCTAAAGATGTTATCAAGTGTAAGGAAAACTACAATTTTTTTCTGAATGGAAATATGGGGTATCTACAATATACAGTAACTATCCTTTGATGCATGAGAGCTCTTTTCTACAAGGCAGTGAACTTGAAGGTGGTATAGAGGACATTATGGGATATACACTTTCTGGATAGTGTCTGCTGTTATATGGATATGCAGTGCACCACATGAATTAGTGTGGGCATGCTTTCAGCTGATAAAAATAAAAGTCCTTTTGTCAACAAATACTTGATAAAATATTTATATGTACCATTTCTTGACAATAATGTACTTACAGTCCAACATGAACAGTCTCCAATTCTGTTTTATAGTAAAAATATTTACCTTTGTCTTGTCTTTGAGGCTGAACAATGTTTTATATTACATACTTCCACACTTCTTTTTTTCCAGGACTTTTTGTGCAATGTTTACACAGATAGTAGTGTTTATTCTGAATTCTGTAGCTAAGGATGCTTTGTTATGATGAAATAGACATTTATTTATACCAGTACTTCTGCAGACTTAAATATTCATTTTCTTGCTTTTAAGTATTTGACTTTTCTAAATTTGGTGATAAATATCTCTATTGTTCACACAGATATGAGGGAGGTGTCTAGACCAGTGCTTTGCAGTTTGGTGTAATATTTTTATCTGCATTTAATCTCACTGCAAATATCTCCATTCATTTGGAAAATGTCTGCTTGTGCTACTAACCTGTTTTATTGCATGTCTATATAAATAAAGAGTTTTCAGTAAATGTAAATGCATCACACTATATATAACCTCTCTGCATTTTCTTCCAGTAGATATATTTTTGGCAAGTCATTCAAATACCAAAGGGGGAGGGAGGGAGGAATAAATTTTCTCTTATCAGATCTTGATATTTCTTTCCTTTTTTTTTTTTTAATCTTGAAAAGCAAACTAATTTTAGTTATAGATTTGTGATTAAAAATATCTTCTAATAAATTTCAAAGTACAGAGTATGTTTTAAATCATTTTATCCATACTTGGGAAACTAGGTTCTCTAGGCATTGTTATCAAGATGCAGCCCTGTTTTGTGGTAAATCATGATATCAGTGAATAGAAAGATGATAGACCTACAGGACACAATAGATTAATAACAAAAGGCGTATAGGAACATATTTCAACCTTAGAAAGGTATTAAACTTTTAGAACACTCTCCAGTTGTCACAGTTTTGAAGATACATGCTGGATGTTTGGAGTTCTTATTTGATCTCTATATGTTCTTGGAATACCCATACGATCTTCATAATAGCTCCCCTACTTGTTAAATAATGGAAATCATATCACCCGTGGGACTGGAAGTCCATTTTTCAATTTTTTTTATTCTTTCTCTAAGAGAGAACAAGTGAATATCTGTCTCTTCAGTTTGAACATAAAGGAATACTTCTGTGTTTAAATAGTTGCACTTAACAGCAACTTCACACACACTTAGTGGTAAATGTCATATTAAAGTAATGGGAGACTATATTCCCACATCCATCTACTGTTCATTGCTCTAAATGCTCCTCACTTACACTTGAGGATAGTGGCAGTAGCTCAAAATGCTTCTTTATGTGAAGTCACTGAAAAAATATGGTGAAAAAAAAAATCTTGATATCACTGTTTCTGATTGTCCACAGAAAAAAAAATCCATAATAGTTTTGTTTTTCTGTATCGTCTTCAAATAGAGCTGACAGGTGAGATTTTAAGGAGATTTCATTGATATGGGGTGGGGGAGGGCTAGGAAGGAGCACTAACAGGATGTTTCTAACTTGATGGAAAAGGGAAAAAAATAGATTTTCATATTTCTTAGAGATGATCATTTTATCAGTAGCGTGGTTTCAGGCTTTGGAAAAGCACTATCCTTTATCATTCCAGAAACTATGGTATTTTTCTGTTCACGTCAATCTTTCGAGCCCAGGAGGCAAGGCGGTTAAAGCTGGACTTCATAAAGGAAGTTTGTAGCTGATTTAGTAGTTACATATCATCACTGGACCCTTTGTAACACCAGTTTTCCCTAGAGTCTCTTCAGCAAAGTAATGATTTAGCCTTTAAATCATTAGGTAGCAGGCTGAAATGTTGTCCTTCTATTAAAAAAAATAAAACACAAAATATTGATCATAAAATAATGAGGGTAGGTCATTCATCCTGATCTTTCTCTGGTATAACTCTCTTCTGAGAGTTTATCACAAGACATGTAACATCGTGTATTTCCAGCTAGCTCCACAGGTCTTACTGAATAGGGCAGACTATGGTTTTATAATCACTTAAACTGGCATTGCTGCCAAAAAGAGGAAAAAGAAAGTAGTCTTACTACCATTCACAGTTTGAACTATTCTTTCCGCTGTGTTGGCAGATGTTTCCTGCAGCTGAGGTTAGAGAACTGGTGTGAATTAATGCTAATTTATATTTTCTTACCAGGTTGGTTTTAACTTAGATGAGCTTTCTGATCAGGTTCACCATCCAGCTGTAGAAACAATTCTGCCAGCTCAAGAGAATAGCAGCACAAAGACCAGAATTAAACCGTATGTTGAAGCTATTTTTGTTTAGCGGCAATCCTGCTTTAGTTGCCATGGGACTTTATGAATCCACAAATTAAAGTGGGTTGAATAACAGAGCCTATGTCTAATTCGATTTGGTGGGTGCAGGAAAGATCACCCTCTGGCTTCCAGGGCAAAGAGCACAGCATAGATTGGGATGGATAGGTCATGTCTTTTCTGTATGCTGATGCCAGTGCTCTGTAGCTCTGAAGGTATCTCATAAATGCCTTTGTAATTTATACAGGCTTCTCTAGTGTAAACCTGTCTGCCTTTGTCACTGTCCTCAGTGACCAGATGTGAGATATAGGGAATATTAGCATATAAAGCAGCTGGATTTTTAGCCAGCTTTAGCTTGTCTAAACACAATATAGGGTTTTCTATGTCTCACTGACCTTCACAGTACAAGTAACCTGTCTGTGAGGCAATGTCAGATGCTGGGGAGACTAATAGGTCTTATTGGCCTTGCCCAGCACCACCTGGGACACCCTCCCACCCATGACCCAGGACCCCATTTTATCCTCAGCTCCAGCCCAGGGACATCAGTCCCCACCCAGCCACACCTCAGCAGTGCCAGCGTGCAAACCTGTTGATGTCCTGTCCCATCACTGCTCCCACAGAGGAATCTGGTTTCCAGGTCTAGGTCTTCCCTTGCTCTGCTACACTATGGAGAGTTCCACTGCTCCTAGAGAGCTGCCAGCTGGTGTGGTGTCCTGACATCTGGCACCTCTCAGGGCTCAGGTGTGGGGTATGAAGTACACACCCCAAATGGTAGGACAGGTGAATGAGTCTTGAAGAAGGGACAAATAAAAATGATGTCATTAAAAAAGTGAGAAGAAAGGCAACACATTTTCTGGCAAGGTTTGAAGAGTCTGTAATGAAGTAAGGCATAAATGTTACAGTGAGAAATCTTATTGTAGGCCAAATTTTTTGGTTTGAAATTCAGCTGTCAGTAGGATGACAGAGATGTCCATAAAACGAAAAGAAATCAGACAGCAGTTTCATGGGCTGGTGCCAGGCTCTCAAGGCATGAGAGGGTAGCAGTGAACATGGTTGGCCAAGGGTCCTTCCTGCTTTGCTTACATCTACATCAGCCATATAGCTGCTCTTAAGGACAGACCTAAGGATACTGGAATCTATCTGGGGCAGCTATTGTGGAGGGATGTAAATTTATGCGAAGTGTAAAGGCTACAAAAAGACATTGAATTGTATTTTAAGAAAAATACAGATTATGTTTTGAGGGAGTTGTAGGAAAGAAAAAAAGCAACCATGAATTTCTCTTTGTGGTTATGTATTTACAACTGAATCCACTTCCAAAGCCAATAGAATGTTTAATATTAAGCTGCAGTTCTTCAAAGCCTCCAGACTGCCTTTTGTTTCCTCCTTTAGGGAAGCTAGAAACATTTTCAATTCCATTATCAATATTTTTTCCACCTTCTTGTGCTCAGGACAAGTGTCCTTGAAAGGGCAGCCGTTTTGGATTTGCTGATTGTCATGTAGACAAGGATGTTTTCAAAATAAAGGCACGCAATCCATTTGTAAATCTTCCTGAGTTTATGAAAGTCTAATCAGGCTGACTCAGACAGCCAAACTATGGCACATCTCATTTGAATTTTCTCTTCCCCCAGGCCTTGTCTACTAGAAATATGCATACATTGTTTTGTAAGTAGAAAACATGAATGATAACAATACTCAACCCTGGTAGAGTACTGAATGTATTTTAGTTTTAAATGCATCTGAGCATTTGACTTCTTCATACACTGCATGTAGCTGTAACAAGGCCTAAGTAACATCTTTTTTTTTTTTTTTTGTAGCTAGACAACATGGTCTTGAAGCAAAACATCTTTCCATTGCCCCATTTTTCCTTACTGCTCACTAGTTGACAGTATTTCCTGCAGTGTTTCCAGTAGATACATAGTCATTGAATTAGTAGATGAAGATGATCTTTCATGCCCCAGTCAGATGAATAGTTTGTCCTTTCAGAAAATTTTCTGTTGTGTACAGATGTATTAGTTGTATATGATCAGTAGGTCTCTTCTCCATTTTAATCCCATTTTTTTTTAGTCACAGACTTGCAGAATTGCAGAGGTTGGGAGGGAGCTCTGGAAACCATCTAGTCCATGACTGTCCAATCTTTTGGCTTGCCTGGGCTGCACTGAATGAAGAGGAATCATCTTGGACTACATAGGATGCAGTAAAGCCTCCCGTTTATTTCCTTGGTTACTACAACCCATACAAAGAGCACAATAGCACTATTTGATAGAGCATATTCTCAGCAAGGTAACATTATTTTTCAGCATACTCATCACCATTAGCTATACATTTTCACCTGCCATGAATTAGAGCCTGCATGTTGTGCTTGTCAAAATTTGCAAATAGCAGAGGTGACCCACTGTTCCACTGCTGCTATGATGGCATTTTTGCTGAGACTCACTGTGCTCACATCTATTGTTTGGTCTCAATAAACATTCAGCGAGCATTGATGGATATTAATGGGTGCTATTTTTTCCACAATGAGGAATTCAGTGACACACCTTTACTTCAGATGCACTTTCATGTCAGACCCATTTCTTGGACTGCCCCTCTGCTGTCATCACAGCAATACAACATAATGGAACATTGGCAGGAAGGTTCAACCTTTACTTCCACAATACCAGCATCTGCCTCTGATGTCGTGGGCCAACATAATAAAATAGGAGATATTACACTCAGAGCAGCCCTTGTAAATTATATAATATTGTGCATGTATATAAGTAACAAAACTTATTTTATTCTTTAATATTTTTATTAAAATATAAAACTGACAACAACAAAGACCTAAAAATACTGGAGAACAACTGGTGTTGTTTCTGTACAACTAATGCATCAAACTCGCTCAGTATCAGAGTATGCAATTCTTACTGGGCTCTCAAGGTGCACATCAGAGATTTTTGATGAAACTTTACTATTCCTGTACTTCATCCTTGAAAATAGTTCTTCACAAGTGTGTACTGCCAGAAAGTGATAACATGAATAAGGCATGATGGTGAAATGAGGGATATTTTTCCACGGCAAAAGATGTCTAATAAAAGTCAGGTAAAGAGACATGATCAAGTTTTTGAGTTGAATGCCTGATTGCAACTCTATGCATTCCATTTGAGAATGTGCAGGTAATGTTTTGATGTTGACTGAAAACAGAATCACAAATATACAAAAAAAAAAAACTGTTTTTTTTTTTTAATCTTGAAACCTATTCTCAAATTCTCTTATAAAAATGCGAAGTGAAAATGCCTGTTTTTCACTATTTTCAGAACAGTGTTTAGCCAATGTTGGGAAATAAAATTTCTCAAATAGGCTTGTTCACAGGATCACCAAGGTTGGAAAAGACCTACAAGATCATCCAGTCCAACCATCACCAATAGTTCTCACTAAACCATGTCCCTCAACACAAAATCCAACCGTTCCTTGAGCACCTCCAGGGTCGGTGACTCCACCACCTCCCTGGGCAGCCCATTCCAGTGCCTGACCACTCTTTGAGAAAAGTAGCATTTCCTAATGTCCAGCCTAAATCTCCCCTGGTGCAGCTTGAAGCCAATTCAATCATCTTTATCCCAAAAATTGTACTTGCAAACTTTTTGTAACATAGCCTTTATTATTTATAGTATAGTTCTGGGTGTGGAGGTATGCCTTAGGGCCATTACCTTCTGTACTCTCCCAGTTTATTCAGTGGAGTAGAGTATGTGAACTATCATGCATCTCACTAGGCCCATATCTTGAAGCAAACCCCGGTCAATAACATGGTTCTGATCTTTGCCAGCCAAGCTCCCCATCTAGATAATCGGAGTGACTGAAAAAGGCCAGCTAATCCCAGTGACTGCAGAGCCATTCCCCCTCATCTTATTTATGACTTTCCATTACATTTTCTAGATCTTCAGTCTTCCCTTTTCTCAACTAGAAAGTATCACTAATATTAAAGCAATTCATTCTCTCAAATTCCTGGCACCCATGATTGTGTTTTAGTGACAGAACGGGAAGAGTAGCACTGTTAGATGGCATGCCAGACTTCTCCTAATTCCTTATTTGAGGCTGCAAGAGCCTGAGATGTAAAATTAATTGTTTTTGTGAGGGTACAAGTGACTACAGTAAGCTGTCAATGGTTGTGAATGGTTAGTCCTGGGACGCTCACTGAAGATAGGGCTAGGACTACTGCTTTCCCCTTTGACAATAGGTTTACATTACTATCACACTTTGCATCAAATTGCAGTCTCACCCATTTGAATCACCAGCCTCTATAGATATAGGAATGATCATAAGGAGATATGGATGTGATAATTCTCCCCAAAGTGCAGGGGCCACTTGTAGTATTAGTGGAAAACAGGAGTATGTGACCCCCCCTGCAGAGAAAGAACCATCCCATTGGCAAAGCTACATACACCGAGATGAAGGTTGCATTCATCATCTCATTACACTGTAATTCTGGATTAGTTAAATTGTACTGGGGCTTAGTGCAACTCACTACCTACAAACAACATGATGCATAAGTTACTTTTGCTAACCTAAATGTGCATGTTTTGGCATGCCACTGGGTAGCTACCTCCCCCACAGTTATTGATCATCCAATACATGATGTTAATGTCAAATGCAGTGAGGAAAGATTAAGTTTGTATCATTTGGGGGTGAGTTGATATGGCCACCATGCAAGTGGTCATTGTGTCATCCACCGACTGTCCTGCTAAACAAAAAGCTGAGGTATTGACAGCCTTCCAAGCTAACCATACACACCTGTTTTTCCCCTGGGGTAGATACTTTCCTGGAAGTATTGCTCTGAATTCCTATCTGTAAGAAATTAACACCCAAACTCAAAATATGGTGGTTCCGGTTCATGAGCCCCCTTGCCATTATTCTCTCAAGCTTTCCTGCAAACTAGTTGCTTAGGGCCACTAGATGATGGGCTTCATTTAAAGGTTATCCACAATCCTCTGTCTTCTTTCAACTCAAAGGTCCAGTTTTCTGGAGCTTGTGTGGCCTTAGCACAGGTATGGAGAATCCATACTTGACCTAGAGCTGCATCCTCAGGCATCCTTCCCCATAAAAATTCACCAGTGAGATTTCTTCATGGAATCCTCACCTCCTCCTTTACCTTCTTTTTCTTTCTTCACTGGACTTCCCAGTCCATTGTCCCATCTGTCTCTGGGACAGTCTAGAAAGCCCAATCAATCCCCTAGTGCTGACAGTCCCCAGAGTGATAAATCAGTTGCCCATCAGTTCACCCAAATGCTCATTGATTCCAGAGGGTGGAAGGATCCTGGACAAGTCTCCAAGTTGTGGGCAAAACTTTTTCTCAAATAGGCTTGCTCAGTTATCCCAAAAAGAGATAAAGGAAAGTCTTTAGTTTTCTTTATTTGAATAAAGGGAGACTCCATGGGAACAGCCCTCAAAGGTCTCTCAAAGTATTGGAGGACAGACTCCTCTTATCCGTACTTTCTGTCTACCTTGTCCCTTCCCCTTTCTTCATTTTCTGAAGTACTTGGAGGATACAAACTTTCCAGTTTGCCAAATATGTGTTTCCCCTTGTATGTGACTCCCTTCCTAACATGTATCGCATGTGTAATTCCCTACAACTTTATGCTGCCTAGGGTGGAGACGTTAACATTAACTGGTTATTAAGTTTGTACAGTAAGTCCAAAGTTCATAAGTTCAGGTTGCCAATTGACCTTTGTAACCAAAGCCTTATTTGGTGAGAGTTTACAAAGTAACTACTGACATCAAGAGGAGAGGAATTTGCAAGCCCCTGCACAAGGGCACCTTGTGCGCAAGACTCTTCTATCTCAGGCAGTGTTTCAAAATGCATGTGATTATTTGCTATATCTTGAGTTAGCACTGCACTGTGCCCTCCCCGTGCCTTGGTTTCAGCCCAGAGAATTTCAATTGTGTACTGATGTTTGGTTGTTGCTGAATGATGAGTGCACACTCTAGGCTGGATTGGGTTGCTTGATGGGGAAGAGCTGCCACCATGATGGTGCAGGGCAGGGTGCAGCCACAGGTTGGGCTGAACTCTCCTGCATATGGGCTGTGCTCAGCCATGGGTTGGGTATGCCAGTTCTAGTCCAATCCACTGCCTGCAAAAACAGGTTCCCTACAGTAGGTTACAAAGGAAAGAGTCCAGGTGGGTTCTGAATATCTCCAGAGAAGAAAACTCCACAGCCTCTTCAGGCAGTTTGTTCCAGTGCTATGTAGCCCTCAAATGTTTCATAATGTTCAAAATAAAATAACTATCAAAATAAGTTTTTCCTCATGTCCGCATGGAACTTCATGTGTTCTAGTGTTTGTGCCCATTGCCCATGTTCTGTCACAGGACACTGCTGAAAAGCACCTGGCTACATCCTCTTGAATTCTACACTTGAGATATTTATAAGCATTGATAAGATCGCCCCCATTCTTCTTCTCTTCTCCAGGCTGAAAAGTCCCAAGGCTCAGCCTTTCCTCAGAGAAATGTTCCACGTCCCTCATCATCTTTATGACCCTTCACTAGACACTCTCCAGAACTTCTCTGTCTTTCTTGAAATGAGGAGCCCAGACCTGACTCAGTATTCCAGATGTGGTCCCACCAGGGCAGAATAGAGGAAGAGGACAACCTCCCTCAATCTGCTGGCCAACGCTTTTTAACGCATCCCAGGATATCATTGGTATTTTTGGCCACAAGAACACAATGCTGGCTCATGGTCAACCTGTTGTCCACCTGGATACTCAGATCCTTCTCTGCAGAGCTCCTTTCTAGCATATCACTTCCTAATCTGTACTGGTTGATGTATGTGGTTATTTCCTCCCCAGCATAGGACTCTGGACTTGCCCTTTTTGAACCTCATCAGGTTCCCCTCTGTCCAACTCTCCAGCCTATCCAGGTCTCACTTAATGGCAGCACAGCCTTCTGGTGTGTCAGCCACTCCTCCTAGTTTAATTTCATCTGCAAACTTGCTGAGGGTGCTTGCTTTCTATCCCTTCATTCTTTGATGAATTAAACAGCACGGACATGGTATTGATCCCTGGGGAACTCCAGTAATGACAGGCTTCCAACTAGGCTCTTCATCACTGATCATAAGTCTTCAAGCTTTGCCAGTCAGCTGATTTTCAACCCACCTAACTGTCCACTCACCTATCTCACACTTCCTAAGCTTATCCATGAGGATGTTATAGAAGTTCATCAACAGCTTTGCTGAAATCAGAGCATGCAACATTCACTGCTTTCCACTCATCTACTCAGCTGGTCATGACATCATAGAAAGCTACTGGATTGGTAAAGCATGATTTTCCTTTGGTGAATCCGTGTTGACTACTACTGATAACCTCCTTTTCTTCCACTTGCTTGGTGATGACATTCATAACAAGCTGATTCATCATCTTCCCAAGGACAGGGATGAATAACTCAATTCAAATAATTACTTGCTGGTCATTATGTATACTGAAAACAGAAGTTTTGATTTGTTTTTAGTATTACCTTTCATTGTAAGTAAACAGAGACCAATTCTCACAATACTGAAGACAGAGTTTTTCATGTCTGGTTCTCTTATATTACCAACAGGTAATGGTAAAATGCTTCTTAACATTGATAAGAGTTTGAGGAAATACTGCTACGCAAGTAGGCAGCAAGTTCAAAATTACTGAGGAGTATAAGCAAAATGAAGTTCTGCCTCTCTCAGGATGAGCGGAAGAGTAGCTTATGTGATCTCATTACTGGTAGTAGCAATGGTCATTTCTGTGGTCATGGGTGTAGCTGAAATAGGTTACTTGGGTTTTGGAAAAGTGAGAGTGGGAAATGTCATCCTAGTAGGATTGGGAAAGTCTGTAGAAATAAAATCTTGTTCCTTCCACTATAGTCTGAGGGCTGCAACTTGTTTCTAGAATGACTTCATGGTAACAATCATCTTTATATGTCTCCAGTCCATGCCCTTTGGTTGTACATGGCCATCCTCTGAGAAGCAGACTGATGTTAAGGTTCTTCTTTCCCAGTTGCTCCCCTTGACTATCTCACTGACTTAGAGGCCCTGCCATCTCTTTGTGTTCTAATGTAGAATCTGAATGTGCATATATATTTTGTTCTTTCTACCACTTCTTCCATCCTGCTTATGCTAAAACTCTAATCCAGTTCAAGTTCTAAGTCCAGAGACAGAAGACAAAGATGAATGAGCACATATTGCACCTCCTGCTTCCCTCTCGTTTCCCAGAAATGGGAGGAGCAGCTGGAAGCAGTCTGCCCTCCTTCAGCTCACTCTGCTCTTCTTCAGTGAGCTCATGCTTTCCACGCAGGCAGCAAGTTGTGGCTGCCTTAAGCAGACATTTACCTGCAAGACACTCACCTCTGTGATTGTGGCATATAATTTTTTATTACCATGGGTATTTTGTCCCCTTAGTGTGCATTGCTCTTGCCTAAGTCCATTAACATAAAATCATTTCTTAATTTTTGTGACTGCTCAGGGGGCCATAAAATAGTTAAGAAAAAGTTAATAATTTTATTTCTTTATATTTTAAGTGTTGGCAGTATATTTTGTGTTACCCTGGTTGGATCATGCCTGAAGTGCACAATTTATATCTGTTTTTTGTTGTTGTTGTTGTTGTTTTGTTGCTTTGTTTTCACTGTGCTGACTTCAAAAGCCAATCTCTTGCTTTTTCTCTTGTTCAGAAGTCCCACCTTTTGCTCTTGTGAAGAAGTTAGATTTGAGATCTCTAAAATATTTATGGGATGGGGAAACATTGATTCTGGATTTAATAAGATACATGTTTTGACTCTTATCCTAGCAAGTAAAAGCTATTTCAATACTACTTTGCTAACTTCTCTGCATGTTACCATGTTACCATTGCGAATTTCCATTACAGAGAAGAAATGACAGAAAGTTTGACACGCTATCATTATGTAAAACAATACCAACTCAGGCCTTGTTACTGGCAATTACCGTACTCCAAAGAGTAACCTTTTCCTTACCATTACAGATTATTAAGCTAGATGCAAAAATATGAGGGAATTTGTATCAAGCAGCTTTATAAAATGTGCTTTATCATGCCTCCTAAATACATCGTTGACTAACTGGATCTTTCCACTGCAGTGAGCTCATTTAACACAGCCAGAAAGCACCAGCTATTTTTCTGAGTTTGCAGCCATTCCTCTTTTTTTTTTTTTTTTTTTTTTTTTTAATAAAAACTTAATAAACATGACTTATACTATGAGTAGGCTTTGCCTGAATTAAAGATAATTAACACAATGTTGGTTGTGAATCCTCTCACCTTTTTGTCTGTCCACAGCAACAAGCCCACTTTTTTTGTACAATGATATGACGTGGTCCCACTGCCATTCCCTGAGAGAAGAGAGAGGCTTTTCCAGTAGCCGAGCTAGATGTAGATTCATCCCAGTGTGTATAATTAATGAATGTCAACAGTGAGACAAATGATCAAAGTTATTTGTGGGGGGGAAAAAGCATATTTGAAAAAACAAAACAAAACAACAACGTAACAACTTTGAACTCAGTGTTAAAGAGAAGACTCTCAAGGGATCAAAATATAAGGGGGCTACCCATAATATCCAAATCAATTGAAATAGCAATTCACTTTAGTTGGAAGCAAGTATTACAGGAAAATGGTACTCAGAGCTATTGTATAAGGTATTTTTTAAATCCTTGTGATACAAGTATAGAAAAAATGTCAGGAAACATTATGATTTGTTCTCATCTTTTCTTCTTCAAAATCTGAGACAATAAAGCCCTCATTTCACATCTAGAAATACTTGAAATAATATGCTCTTCAGGGGGGAAGCAGTCTGAACAGCAGTTAAGCTATAATTTTCACTAAACCAAATAATAGGCTTTAATAAAAAGCCTCTTCTTAGCAGTATTGTCCATTAGTAATGTAACTACATTGTCCCTATAATATTCTTATTTCTAAAAGACTCCTGATAATGCTTTTTCCTCAAGAGAGCATGTTAATCTATACATTAGTAGCTGACACATATGGCTGACTGTGCAGCCAACTGTGCCTGTCTGCAGAAAGCTATTTTTTCTATGTCTAGCTGCTTTTTGTGACACAAGGAAGATGACTCAGTCAGCTGAGGCATTTTGGTCATCATGGTGAATCTGGAAAGTCATCCCTGTTAAAAGAGTGTGGTGAATTTAATAACCTGGCTAAAAATGTTGTGGGTAATGCACTGGAAATTGCAAAGTTGCAAATGCTTTGAATTCTCTATGTTCTTGAGAGGATTAAGTGATATTTTAATACCAAACCAAATGGATCATTACTGCTGGAGGAGGGGGATGTCTGTGTTTAAACGTAGCTGAAATATGTACTGATTTTTCTGTAGGCAAATTTTCATTTTGACTTGCATTACTGCCTTCACTCATCCCTGTATTGAGGAGGTCCAGGACTTTGAAGGAGTAGAGGCCACAGATTCGCATCCTCTCTGAGTTCAGCATCCAATATATTTAGTCTGCATAGCTTGAACATAACATAAGAAAATGGTATTTTAATGCAATGAAGGAGCTGTATGCCTACTGTCTTACCCTTAAGGCCTTTGCCCTATGGTATAGAGCACAGAGATTTTACTTCTTCATATCCTACGGTTGAATCAAAGCACTTTGTTCTCTACAGAATTTCTTAAGGGAGATTATTTTAGCCCACATCTTCATTTTTAATTGTTATTTTTCTTCTGGATCACTTTTCTCCCAGCTGGCAAAACCTATTGTGCTAACATTATAGTCTGTCCAGCCTATAGAGGCTGGAGATTATTACATACTACTCCTCTCTCAGGGCTTGATCTCATTTCTGTAGTTACTGCTTTCTTCCTAGGAATTATTTTCAGCTAGATCTTTCTCCAGATCTGGCCTAAAGTGCAGTCTCAAACTGCATGTGGTAATAACCTTTAGAAGTAGGAAAGACAGGGCTGGGAAGAATAAACAAATGTGAAAATAGGCATGAATACTGATCTCTTGGTCATCAGATCTATCATTTCCATAAAATGTGCGGGTGACCAGACTGGTAGATGAGGGAAAGGCTGTTGATGTAATCTACCTACACTTCAGCAAAGCCTTTGACGCGGTCTCTCACAGCATTCTCCAGTGGAAACTGGCTGCCCATGGCCTGGACAGGTGTACCTTTCTTTGGGTAAGGAACTGGCTAAGGGCCGTGCCCAATGGGTAGTGGTGAATGCAGCTAAGTCCAGCTGGCGACCCATTACAAGTGGTGTCCCCCAAGGGTCGGTACTGGGGCCCATCTTGTTTAATTATCTTTATTGATGACCTAGATGAGGGGACTGAGTGCACCCTCAGTAAGTTTGCGGATGACACCAAGCTGGGTGGTGGTGTTGATCTGCCTGAGGGTAGGGAGGCTCTTCAGAGCAATCTAGATAGTCTGGATCACTGGGCTGAGGTGAATGGGATGAGGTTCAACAAAGCCAAGTGCCAGATCCTGCTCTTTGGCCACAACAATGCCATGCAGCGCTACAGGCTTGGGGATGAGTGGCTGGATGAGTGTGAAGAGGAAATGGACCTGGGAGTGTTGGTTGACGCTCGGCTGAACATGAGCCAACAGTGTGCTCATGTTCAGGAAAGGAAGTTCCTGCCCACAGTTTTAAAAATGTAATTAAATTGTGCTATGGTGGAATTAAAGAGGGGATACTGAGGGGGAAATAGAGGGAATAGACATGCTATTAATGCTCTAAAAGTGAAAATAATATTGATTTCCTTGTTTCTTTTAGCACCCACTATTCTAGAATAAAAATCAAGAAATGTACTGGATTCTAAAAGACAGCCTGAATTCTCAGCAGTGAGATCCCTTTCAAAAGCTATCCAAATTATTCCATTCAGTCAGAAAGTCTAATACAGGCCATAAAGTTTATGCAGTCTCTCCACCTATGCACTGATGGCACATCAAATTTTCATGAGACTAGAATGACAGGCTTTATGTGGTTAATAGTCACTTTTAGTCTCAGAGTTAAAGCTCTAAACTCTGTGAATCCTCAGTTACAGTTCTGATCACACCAAATACAAGCTTGAAAATACTACTGAAAATACATTTCAGATGTTGTGAAGCCTCCAGATTCCATAGGCATGGCCAGGCTTTATAGAGATATATATTTGCCAAATATCTCGTGTTCTGCTTACTGCTGAGACTAGAAGTGATCTTCTGCCACAGATGATTTGGAAGTCAACCAACCAATAAATGGTGCTCAGGTAAACACTTGTACATAGCCATTTATTCCCTTCAAACATTAACAATAAGAAACATTCTAATAATTACTCAACGTCATGGCCTCTAGGAAAGGAACCAATGGACTGGCCTCATCCCTTGAGTAACTACAGTTAAATTTGCCTTTTGCAGTTATTTAAAGCATGTTTTAGGGAATAGCAAATTGGATTTGGCATTGCCTTTGTTCATAGACTGGGTATTAGAAAGCTTTTATTTCTACCTGTCCTCTAAAGCCTCCTGAAAAATTGGCATGGAGTACCAGGGGTGTTAAATCAGTAAATCTATCTCTAAACACACTACATCTATTTCTGAAAACATTACACAATTCCTTTTTGTTTGTTTTTAATTTGAGTCTAAATTGCAAGAATTTAATTTGTAGATCTCTGTTTCATTCAGCAAATAATGATACTGAAGTTAAGCAGGGAAACAAATTTCATTTCTTTCAAAGCAATTTTGCCTGTATCTAAACCCTTGTTAAGCAGAGCTTTGAAAAATTCTTTTGGCAGGCCATTTACAGTTAGAATGTTGATCAGAATGTTGATCAAAAATATTTTGGAATATTTTTATGTTTACCAGAAATGCTTCTCTCCTTCTCTCAAATTCATGGCAAATTAAAGATCACTTGAAAATTGCTTGTTCCATTGGCATCCTTGACTGCTTTTTATGCTATACATAAAGAAGCCCAGATCAGTATGACGTTATTTTTACTCTCTTAGTAGACTGCCGAATTTTTTATGGAAAAGTGTAAGAAAACAAGATTTCAATGGAACAAAACAAACTGTAATTTATGAATGTGTTCCTAAAATACACTTCACAGTTCATTGATAATAAGCAAGTTACTAATACAAGAACACTTGGAAGATGGGTGAAATAAAAGTAAATTCAATGATTATGTCCAAACATATGTCCTGTGTAAACATAAATTCAATACTCGCTCTTTCAATTATTTCTTGATAAGGTTGATAAGAGCAGCGAGCCTCCAGTTTTTCAATTTCATTTGTATATTGCATTTAAGCCACAATCAGCTAAAAGTATTATAGAGAATGTGTTATGACAAGACATTTTTTCTTCTTACCAGTTACTGAAAGGAAAGGAAAGCGACATGAAACTTGGTAAATACATTTATTCTGAAAAATTAAGATTCTGACATGGCCAATACAGATTGTGAAGAATTAGCTTCTAAATACAAATGGAGAGACAGCAATTCTTCTTCGGATCAAAACAATATTCGGTAATGACAGTTGAAGTTTTTATATTGATTTCAGTATTTGGTGAGTTGAACCTACTAAACAACACTTGTCTAACTGATAAAAACGTCTTTCTGACGCATCTTCCCAGTACAGATTTCCTGCTGTCTTTAAAGTATGTTATAGTTTTCCAAGCCTGAAATAGTATTATAAGTTCTATGGATGTTTTGAGAGGCTTTTTTTTTTTTTTTTTTTTTGCCAGTTCTTTTTGGTCTTTTTGATATTGTTCCATGTGGTATTTTATTTCTCACAGATAAACACTTCTATTGAAAAGAGAACTTTTATTTTAGAATCTAACTTTCAAATTACTATTGACTGTCTAAAGACAAGAAGTTGGTTTGAATCACTGAAGATATACCAAAAAAGAATTTAAAGGCAAAATACTTCAAGAGCTGAGATCAGTGAGACCATAAGTAATTACATCTCAAGATTTCTGAAAACTGATGTGTTTTATATAATCACAGATGGAGAGAATGATTTGCTCGTGTTCATTCTTTTGTTAACATGTTTGCTACTTAATGGAAACAAGAATTGACTTCAATAGAAAAAGCATTTTTCTGGAAAGCTCTTTCTGATGGTCAAGTGCAGCATCAAATGCTTATTGCCACTGCACATTTTATGAAACATTTGAAAGATATTATCATATGACAACATCCTTAAACCATGCAATACATTTTCTGCTACTAAGAGAATTTCTTTTGAGCACATTATGCCTTCAGCCTTGACTTTCCACAGATGTGATTGACAGCCATGTGCCTTATCCCTCTACGCACCAGAAGTGACCAATATTTCCAACATTTTGGTCATTCTTAGTATGAAAAGCTAAAAGTCAGTTCAATTCCTCTCCTTCACACACAAATGCCATAGTGTAGATGAGAATGTTGAGTGTTTCTCGTGGGGAAAGGCAAGCATCATATTTTCCTGCTGCAAGGTGGGATATTTGCTGGGGGGAAATACACATGAGAATACATGGACAAATGAACTTTCCCCATTATGTGGAATAAATCTGCATGCTTGGAATATTTCCATAAAGAAGTCATTTTGTTTTTGACGTATCGATGTATAATGAGAGAAATTTTAACTCAAACAAGGCTTATTCCTTGGGGCAATAGAGTAGTAACTGACAGAAGACAAAATGGTGTAACTATAAGTGCATCTATAGTAGACACAATATCCTTGTAATTGTAATGGTGGAAATACTCTTCTGATTGAAATATTTAGGTGATCATAAAGTTGCTCCTGCTTACATGGTCTGGTTCTATTTAAACAAGTAGACACTGGAAAGCAAGTGGTAAATCTGGTAAATCTGTAATAGTTTGTATCACCCCAGCAGCATTGAAAACTAAGTCAAAGATAGAAGGGATGAAGAATCCAACTGCTGTATCTCTTAGATTCTTTCAATACATAGAAATGAACAGTAATCTGACATGCCCACAATCAAGAATGGCTAAAAAAAAGAGAATTGTCTGGTATTTTAATCAGTCCTTGTTATAAACTCAAATAACCATATCAAGGATGAATTTCTTGCATGTACATGTATGTTCATATATATATATATATATATAGTGCATATGTATGCATATATCTTTCTGTGTGTGTCTGTTTACCAATATAGTTTTTCAAATTTTTTATGGTTTGCTGTATAAATTGTAAGCCTCTCAAGTTACTGTTGTGGTGCACCTCATTAAAAAAAAAAAAAAGAAAAAAAGAAAAAAAAAGAGACTTTTCAAAAAACATGTTACTACCCAAGATGCTATAGGTATTTCTGTGAAGTAGTGGCACTCCATTGCATAAATACTTGTTGAAGTAATTTAAGAAACTGGAGTATTTACTAAATTGACTACATACATGTAATATATCTACTACTAGTCTCCTCTGAAAATTTGCATCTGTCACTGTTAAAATCTGTACTTCCAGTATGAAGACTACTGGCTTCTTCAGAACTGCTAGTAATCTAACATGACAGCGGAGCTTGGAGGCCTGGGTACTGGCTATGTAGTGTTTGCTTGTCTGCCTAGATAAAGTAGTTAACTATCTGTACAGTAATTACAGACATTGCAAGCTGGATGAACTGCTTAAGAATGAACTTTAAAAGACAAAGATTATACAGAAATATTTACATATACTCTAACTTTACACATATACAGCACATGCAAAAAAGAAAATCCAAAATTCTCTTCAATGTCTGTAGTTATTTTCCATCCAATATTTTCAAATACTGACGCTTTTGATAAGTTTAAATAGTTCAATATTGTGTCTCTTACACTTAAAAAATCTCTGTGGACTTTCTTCGTGTGAAAGTAACGTGTGTTTGTGTCCCATTCTGTAGCCTTTTGAAGGGCCTCTTCTGAAAAGAAAGTAGATATCTTTTAGAAAAAGTCACTGTAGCTTAAAAACAACAAAACCAATTTCTCAGAATTCAAAAGCATATCAAAAATTTTGTAGCTCTCGGCTTAAATTGTTCAGTGTGGTCTAATATTCTTCAGAACAGTTCAGATGGGAGACATTTCTTCCTTGTTTTCTAAGTCTGTGTCCCTAAAGGTTTGGTAATGGATGAGAGTACAAACATTTTGGTGGTAAGAGGTTTACAATGGGATCATTGTCATATTTGTGCCTTGAGGGCTCTACTGGGAGCTATTGTGATACCTGTTTCCTTTCTGCTAATGAGTGGATCCTATTTCTTTCTGAGGTACAGAGAGAGATCAGTATAACTACCCAAGAGCTAGCAATGGCTCATCTTTCTTGTCAGCCTCTCTGTACTCCGTGTAACAAAGTAAAAAGCTTTGGAAAAGCCAGACTCATTCAGTGTAATTGAACTAAATGGATAATAGGACACTTATTAGAGCATTAAACTGAAGAATACTCTTTGTCGGCTTTTGCAAAGACTACAGTTCTTTGTCATTTTGTAAGAAGCATTCACTTAGGAGTCTATTCTCTCTTGTGTGCATTGGGATTTTTGAGATGTTTAATTCCCATCAATATTAATGGGAGTTGTGCAAGTAAACGCTGGCAATTCAGAAAAATAAAAATGAGGCTTTTGTGTTTCAAGGAAAAATGCAAGTAAAAGCCTAGAAGAACTCAGAGACTGTAGTTGCTTGTTTATTTTATGGGACTATGTTAGAGTGAGAAAGAGCTCAAATTGTAAATAAAACTCAACCACGCAATGACAAATTCTATTTAGACAAGATGGAAACTTGCTCTTCAGACAGCCTAAGTCAGTCCAGTTCTGTCAGCTCTTTGTGAAGCAAGGTAGAACTGAAAACAAAGAAGTCTACCTCACTGTGATCCTCTGTTTTGCAGTCCAAAATTTTCATATGCATTTATCGTACAGGGTAACATTTGGCTCTGTTGGCATCAGTAAGGAAGATACTTTTCAAAATGAGAAATCAGGTTTTTAATATTATGGTTTGAACATACTACTACTGCTGGTATCTTCAGTTTTTCCATTCACCTCCAGAATAGTACTTTGAAGGTGGTTAGTGTCTTTTACCCTCAGAATGCTTTGCAAATATTAAAGCCAAATCTCTTGTCATTTAATCAATGTATGGGCACAACCTAAAGCCAGATGTGCAGCTGTTAGAGTTCTCATCTCTTGTAAATTAGGCAAGAACTACAAGAGATGATTACTTGTTAGAATTTATTTTACGGAGTATTTCATCCGTACACTTCACTGTCGTTAATACCAAAACTTACATGACAAGATTAATCTCACAATAAAAGGATTCCAACCCCTTGTGTTTTTCATCATGCCATGCCTCTTGTTTTAAAGGTGGAAAAACTGAAGTAGAAATGTGATTCTAGTCCAAAAAGCTGGTGGATTAACATTCTCTTACCACTGCTGCCCTTAATTGGATCATCTGGTAGTCTTTCAGAGTAACTGTTTCTTGTGAAGCTGGCATAAAATGAAAGGATCTGAGTGAAGAAGGAACAGGGGAAAAAGGACAGGTAATACAGATGTGCATTCCCCTTTTGTTAATAAATGGAAACATGGAGGTATTTATTTATGGTGTAGCATAGCCCAGCTGTGCTTTGTCTCCTTGCTCAGTTGCTGCTGTAGCTGAAGTAATGTCTCATTTGTCCCTCACGGTTTCCTTACTAAGTTGGTGCAGTGCTTTGTGCATTTGCACTTTTGCTTCTCACTTACAAAAAAGCAGCATTTTTTCCCCACAAGATACAGCAGAACTGAGCAGGAAACAACCTGCTAACAACTTCAGTGAAGCCTCAGTCCTTTGGAGTCACCTGAGCCTGTGCTAACAGCAAGAACAAAGCTGGCTTTCTTCAGGCAGCAGGTAAGTTTTTCCATTAGTTGCCTGCGTGTTTTAAATAAGCAAGCCATGGTATCAAAATAAATAGATAAATAAAAAATTAGAAAAAAAAATTGCTTGGGGAGGCAATTAAATATACTCTTAATAGACCCAGTTCCCATCTCATTTACCTTTATATAATAAGAAATAAACTCTTGTAAATTAGAATAGAGTTCTGACAAAGTAAAACCAAGCCGATATGAGAAATAAACCCATTACGTCTGGGGATACTTTATTATGTTTTCTTAAAGGCAGGAGGCAGATTAATAAAACTGCTACTGTGTAACTGCAAATTATCTGTTAGTAAGAGTTTCAGTGAGGTATCTGTCCCTTTTGACTTACCAGATATTTATACTGGGATCTTCTGAACGTCTGTGGTAATCCTCCTT
>NW_024962335.1:32051549-32131958 GCF_019238085.1 Lagopus leucura | reverse complement strand
GGCTTCAGGTGGAACTTTCCGATTTTTTTGCTGCATAATGGCAACGGGGCAGGTTGGAGCCCCTATAATTTTTTTAATAATGCTGATAAAAATAGAAGTTTACAACCATGTTAGACACTGGGAGCCTAGGAAACTTATTTGCTTTTCTTTTTAAATTTTATTTTTCCATTCAATCTGTGACTACTTGGCGCAATTGAGCTCCCCGAGCCTGAAAATTCTGTTCAGGCTGGATGAAGTTACTGCCTTTGAGGAATGTGTCTCAGAGCTTGCAGTCTATTAACCAGTATGATTCATTCGATCCTTTCTTAACTCAAGCGCTGCTTTGCATTCCAAGGCCACGTGCACCAAACTGTAGGTTCCCACCAGCAGATTGAAATGATGTCCTGAGCATTGTGTGCTGTAGACCTTATCAGTGGCCCTTGTTATATAGTAGGTACAGAAACAGATGCACTCTTTGTCAGCTTATGCTATGCAGCATATCAGGCCAAAGTGCTGCAGGACTGAATATTAGATCTGTGCCTGACTTTATCACCTACAGTACCAATTTGTTTCAGAGCAAGTGTGTCCTGTGACTGTTTTCCCCAAATTACCCAACAGGATTAGGAGGACAGAGGGGAACAGCTTGAGTATATGAACCTGACATGACAACATTTTCCTCTCAGTGCTTTCTAAAATTATTTAAATGAGGAGGGTGAATTCATTCTAGATCAGCATTTGAAGTTTTGTGACAGTAGTTGTTTTGTTCTTGTGGTAGAAGCCTAAAGCTGTTGCCTCTGAAACTAACTTAGCTGTAAGTGCAGGAATATTGGATGGTCTTAAATGAGATCAGAGAAACTGGGCAAGTAAGATTTCTTTTAGTTAACAGCTGTGGATAGGAAAATTTTTCTAATTGTAAAAACAAAACAAACAACAACAAAAAAACATTTATAAAAATGCATGTTTCGCTATGTTGAACTGCAGCACATGAAGGAACTAATCATTATTTATGTTTAATAGCTTACAAATTAGAAGCATTTCTCTTCTTCACAGACTTCTTCGGTGTTTTCCAGCCTATCTGTGGCAGACCTGAGAAAAGTAAGTGAAAAATACTACAAAACCCACGAGGAAAGAGCAGAAGGGAGGTGAAACCAGGCTGTAGCCTTTCAGAGGTTTTAGGCTGGAGTTTGTCTGGAGGGAGTAACATAACTAATATTAGTGGAAGAACTTTACTGGCTTTAGTTGTGCCATTCAGGATGTAAACATACAAACATCTTGGAGGAAGATTTCTTTAAAGTCCTTTGTGTACCAAAATACCATTCTGAATTTGGAATTTGCTCTCTCAAAAGAATAGCCAGAAAAATAATCTTAGAGTGATGTCTGCAGTATCATAAACAAAATAGCCTGTTAATATATGAACAAATCTGAATTAATTTTTTATGACATATATTTCTAAATTTAATACAATATTTTAACTGAGACAATCAGATATGTTTGATACGTAGGAGAAAGCTATACTCAAGTATCTGTTTTAATCCTGATTTATGTGGTCCACAGTGTTTGGTGTTATCGTGGGGCATGACTCCCCTTTTTCTATTATCCTTTTCAGCTGCAGAAACATTGCTGAAACTCTACTCACTCCGAAAAATACTCCATATTTTTTGAGGGTTTGTGCATTTAACCTTCCCTCACTTCCACCTTCCTCTCCCTGAGTATGACTTTTTACTCTGCACTTTCTGTATCTCTGGTTATTACTATTTCTATTGTGTTTTAAGGTATGAGTCTCAGTCAGGATATAATCCTCTGTGTTCTTTCACTGTAAGTTTATGCAGTACTTTGTGTGGGAACATACGTAGGTGTGGAGATAGAAATAGTCATTTTTAAAGTTCACAAAATGAGTGTAAGTCAGAATTTGTACAGTTTAATTTTAAAATATTTAGTAAGGACAACTTGCTGTTTTTCTTGCAGCTTCAATTATGCCACGTAGGAATATAGTTATTTTGTGACAGTGGTTTCTGGTATTTCCATTTCTTTAATGAAACGCTTTTCTGTAGCCCACATACAGCTAAGGAATAAGGGGGAGAACTGAGAAGTGTCTGCTGTATCATCTGATTCTTCATGCTGCATGAAATTGATGGAATTGAAACCTGTGGTCAGTTTTAAAGCAGCTATTAGACAAATTCTAATTCTTGTTTGTATTTTATCAGTGTCTGAGATTTGGAACCAGCAGCATGTGGTGCCATCTCTTGAGGTAGAGAATCATAGAATCATAGAATGGCCTGGGTTGAAAGGGACCATGATGATCATCTAGTTTCAACCCCCCTGCTATATGCAGGGTCACCAACCACCAGACCAGGCTGCCCAGAGCCACATCCAGCCTGGCCTTAAACACCTCCAGGGATGGGGCATCCACAGCCTCCTTGGGCAACCTGTTGTGATGCCATCTTAGGAGGGGGCAGATCTGGACTGGTGCATGCCCAAGTGACTGAGAGAGCGTATACTTCAGCATCTGTATTTCATCTTTGATTTAACAGGATTTGATTTGCTGCTGCTCTTGCTATTACTTTACCTAATGTGGTCTTCTAGCTCACCAGTGCAATGTCAGTATTCAAACTCAAAACAATGTCAGAATTCAGTATTTACCTTAGTTTATCTTTTCTGATTTGTCAACATCCAGCAACTCTGTGTGATCAAGCCATACATTATATTGTTCTACTTGCAATTAAAGAACATTTTTACAGAATTCCTAGGGCAGCCATCTCCTTATTGCAAAGTTACTTCTGGTTTCAATATGAATTGATATTTATCTTTAGGTAATAAGAAGTATGAAAACAAGACAGAAGTTGTAATTTCTGTGCAACTTACAGCAAATATTTCAAGGAGGGATTTTCAGATTTTCAATTATTTCAATTTCTGGGTGGGATTCTCAGTTTCCATGAAGAAACATTTTGAATAATCATGTATTAGAATTGACACCTTAATTGTAGCATTTCCAGCGTTTGTAATGGACTAGTTCTATGGACTTCAGACATAGTTAAGGCACCACATAAAGAGAAGCCATATGCACCTCATGAAGTTCAACTCTTCAGCAGCTGTATGACTTCTAGTTCTTACACTCAGAAAAGAGGCTGGGGTCAATGACATTTCTGTGAACTTTGTCACTGGAGAAACAAAGATGATAAACAAGTGATGGAAATGAAAGGTTCATAAAGTAAGGCGTTGTTACTAATGAATAAAGGGTTATAGCCTGTAAGACTTAGTTTTCTTTTCTAGCTTTCTCAGTGCATCTCTGGAATGACTTTTAGAAGTCACTGCACTTTGCGCTTTGCTTCACCTCTTCTATCAATATGCACCCATCATTTAAAGTCACTTCAGAACCAAGTAATGATAGTATAAGCATGAGGTGTTAATGCTGAACGCAGACAGCAGTTCTACTAAACTCTAAAATCATTTTGTTCATCTTACCAATTTATCTTGGAGTTACTGGCGTGGTAAATCTGTTTATCCCATGACTGACTTGCATTAAGTGGAACTGAAACCTATAAATTGTTGCTTTTTCAGCTCTGACTCCCAACAGCACTAAATGCACAATGACTGTAACTAGATTTCAGATCACTACTGATCAGCAACAACAAGAATTGTTCTTGTCCATTATGCAGACACAGTAACTAGAATATAAATTCAGCTCAAAAAAACCCCACAAAACAGTGGACAGACAAAAATCTTGATCTCTGTGTATAAGCTGGAATTGTGCTGTGTGAGGGAGGCAGCAGCTCTGTGCATCCCTGCCAGAAAAATTTTCCTGGGCTGGCATGGAGGGCAAGGAGCTGCGCTGCTGGCTACTGTGGATGGGAGCCAAGTGAAGCACCTGCGCTAATTCTCATTAATTACCTCCTAGCAGGCACTGTCTCCGCGCGGGCTACTCAAGAAGAACCAGCTTCAGAAGTCAGCTCCACTGGAAAAAGATAAAAATTCAGCAGCAATTAGGAGATGGTCACCCAGACATGAAATTTACAGTCACTCACAAACAGTTGTCACGGTTAGATTCCCCGCATCTTTCCTTCACTTCACATACATTCCCAAGCAATCAAGAGGCTAGTCAAAGCTTGTTGCACTGACAGGGGCTTTTCTTCTGTCTGTATGTTTTCTTTATTGCATACAGGAGCTGCTGTGGGAAAAGCATGAATACAGTCAGTAGCTGCACAAAGTATATTGGGGAATACTGCCAGGGCAGAGTTTTTCTTTACTTGTTGCAGCTCTGTGAGTAGAATTGCAATCTGCATGCGTGTATAGGAAAAGGAAAAAAAAAAAAAAAAGAAGAAAAGAAACTCCCATAAACCTACAATAATACAGTAATGGATCTCTCAAAAGCCAGAAAAATCAGAGCTAATGCTGACAATTCTGCATTCTCTGCAACTCAGAATGGTGAATTACCTTTGCTAATGCAAAGGGATTTCAGCAATACTGTGAAGTTCAGATACTTGCTGTTTAGAGAACCTGCCTACTGATTAGTTAAATTTGACAAGCAGCTTCTGCTCCTATTTCTGCATTGCTTTTCATCAGTTTAGTACATGAGTATATCCCTCATGTACCTTTTCTGTTGTGTTTTGATAACTTAATTTCTTTTAGCGTGCCTAGTTCCCTTGTTCCAGTTTCAAGCACTGTTTTCCAAATTCCTTTTCAATCCATTTTGCAGTGCTAGAGAAATGCTTTTGTTTCCATAGGATCTACTGCTCTGTTTGATGTCATATGCACTAAAGGACCCTCTGAACACATTCTCTGTTGCGTCATTTGCTGAAGCTTAGGATGCTTCTTCTGCACCCAAGAGAGGAGAAAATAGAGTTGGGTAGAATTTTTCAAGCCTGAAAAACTTTAGTCTGAGTGTCACACATATGCAATTTTGTCCTAATTTATCTGAGACTGTAAAGTCCCACTGTTAATTATTTCTGATGTTAATTAGTAATTCTCAACATGGACCACAATAAGGCTGATGTGTACAGTTTGACTAGAAGCCAGAACCCTCTAGAGAAGAGTCTTCAGCTTATGATATTGGGAGATATTAAGGCAAATTGATAAAGGCTTAAATCTTGCTTAAGGTCTGATTGTTTGAATCAGAAACTCCCTGCTGCAGTGTGCAGGCATCTGATGGACTTCACCTTTTTGTGAGCAGACATCTAAATTTTCTACAGTCTAGAGATATGGGCCTGCCCAATTAGTCAACAGCAGGAATGCAGTGTTAAGAAAGTGCAGTGACTTACATAGTTAGATGTCTTTCTCTCTGTTGTCCGTAAAGGATGCATAATGGACAGAGGCAATAAACCCCTGCAATCTGGGGAAAAAAATTCTGCTTTTGGTGCCCACAATGCAAAGGCTGCACCATTTTTCTGGCTTCTGTTCCTCAATGAACATTTCCTCAGCAGCTTTTTCTTTGTGTCTCTATTATAACTGGTTTGGCTTGGCCCTATTGGAGAATTTCCTTTTTCTTTGTGAAACATGGGATACAAGATATACTCACATTTTTCCTAACTTTGTGGCAAAATAAAGTTACGTTTTAGGACTGTAAAACAAATAAAGATAATTCAGTATTTAATATCTTTATGTCAAAATATCTTTATCTCAAAAGTTTTGAATCTTAATGCTAGGATGGAACATGACGACTCTTTACCTATAGTGCAATAACAATTCATGTTGAACTTGTTTTTTCCACAACCACATTAATTTAAAAATTAGCAAGAATAATTATTCCAGTTGCTGTGTACTCAGCAGTGAGTGAGTATATTTGACCAAGACCAGATTCCCGGAATAGATGAACACTTGCGGATTAACACACAGACACACATGCCACAAGGGCTACAGCTGGAGCTCTGCAAATAACTTGTTTCCTTCCAAAGTGATAACAAACTATGGAAAAAAAAAAAAGGAATCTTTCAAAATAAAGAAACCAAAATGCCAAATGCCAGAATGTCACTAATTGTCTTTCAGGTTAGGAGGAAATATTTCAGTCAAACAAAATGAATCATGCTGCTACTGTGAACAAACACAGTATGTAGAAGGTAAGGATGGAGCTGTTTCTACACCAAGAAGCAGCCTGGCTTCCTAATTACTTTGATCCCCAGGCATCAGTCAAGGAGCTTCCAAGACTTCTATGGGAGGAAAACACTTGTTAAGAGAGATGACTTCCTCAAGACTTTCCCTAATAGCACCAGTTTCCCATTCCCTCTGAGTATTTTGTTTCCTTAATCCTGTCCTCACAAAAACAAAACAAAACAAAAACAAAACAAAAAAACAAAAAAACAATGCTTATGGAAACTGGCCAAAATCAATTGGCAAAAGCAAGAATTTCATCCTGGAAGCTTCTTTGCAGGAGGCATTGAGACGTGTATGCTTGTGCTGAATGCATTCCCTGGACATCACATTGTGTGCTCTCAAATCACAGCAGTCATTACTCTGTTTGGCTTTAATTGTGTATGCGGGTTGATCTGTTTGAGATTGATGAGACACTTATTCCTAACAAAGAAACATTCAGGGGACCTGCTTTCCACTGATGTGTACAATAGATAAATTAATTAATGCTGTTCACACCCTGTCTCTTTCTAGGGGGAGGAGGCTTAGAGAAAGGTCAGAACTAGAAGAAAAATGAGATGTGAGATTCTAAGAGAAAGTTCTGAGGTCAGTTTTTCCTGATTATTATTGGAAGCAGTTAAGCCTTTGAAGGGGAAAGGCTGGTATGTGATCAAATAAAAATAATATAATACCAGCAGTGTAAGTGCATGTACGATCACTCTAAATTGATTTAAACTGACAAGGGGAAGTAACAAATGCCTGGTTCCCTTGAAAAATATATTCTGTGTGTTTTCTTCATCTTTAGGACGTGAAGGAGAGAAATGTTACTATCTTTTAAATATTAAAGTGGTTTCATTTTGCAGAGTTCAAAATATATCTTTATATTTGGGAGAGGTAGAAATATGTTACCTTTCACGTTTTTGTAAAAATAGTCATCAAATAATAATAGGAAGAGTAGAATTTAATGCACAGCTTTTGTTAGAAGAAAGTACTGATGATCACTTTAAAGTTGTAAATAAACTCTTCGCAAAAAGGTGTCACATTTAGCACGGATTATTGACCTCGTTGCAAAGTAGTTATTACTTTACAGACATTTCAGAAAGAAAAAAAAAAGCAAATACCTTTTCATATTTTATCAAATCGAGTTGCTGTTTCAAGAAAAGTATTCCCCTGAATTCCAGAGAGAAAAATCACGCTTAAAAACTTATTTATTGAGAAAAGAAACTGGCTTCAGTTTCTTAACTGTTCTCAGTTGTTCTGATAGAAACAGCTGAATTAAAAATGTGTGAGACATTCAAATATAAAAAATTGAATAACATGAAAAACATTTAAAAATGTTGATCTATAGAAGGCTATATAAAATCCTTCTCCTTTGGAAAAAAAATGTGGCCAGCTGTATTTGGTACCCTTTAATTACGTATTTGATCCAGAATGTCATTTATTCATCCTTTTTTCCCCAGCTGATTTCTGACTGAGCAGTTCTGAAGAACACAGTTGTAACTGGGTCAGCTATATTTTTGGCGAGACTTGAAACAGAAGATAAGTTTTCCTCCCCAAGGAAAATTTGGAATGTATTTGGTTTTAGCCACGAAGGAGTCAAAAGTGGAGGGATCAAGTAAGAAAACACAGATTTCTTGTTTTCTGGACGAGTTTATGTAGGACAAGATAAAACGATATTTGCAGCACTGCAGCTACTAGTTACTCTATGTGTTTACACTCTTTGAGTGAGGAAATGTCCTTCTGTTAGCAGCGTTCAAGAATCTACACCAATACTGATCAGTAGGTAGCATTCAAAGACAATTCATCTGTAAGGAAAACGATGTGACACACTACTGTTTACTTCTGTGAGGAATTCACCCTCCTGTACCAAAGATTTGAAAGCTTTCATGCAAAATCTGCCTTGCCATTGCCTTCTGCATGGTGCAGGTATCATGCTTATCCTACCAGGCTGCTCTCTCTATATAAACCTGGGGTAGATTCGCGGAGGAAATGACCCAGAGTTGGTACCAGCCCCAAAGCACCTTAGTTTGGAAATGCTGACATTTCTGCCCTTTTACATAAGCTAGATGACAACACTATGGAACAGAGGAAGCATCTGTCTTGGATATTTATAAAAATGCCATTTTTGGAAATGTGTGATTAGTTATTTATTTTTGTATGCAGAAAGGCTGGATGTGAATCACTAACTGGGCTGTCCGATGTCTGCAGGTGTTCTGGAGTGAACAAATGATATTTCAGTCTACTACTAGGTAAGAACTGGCCAGGGCTGTGCTGAAGGGGGTTCAGCAGTGGTAAGTCACAGTCAGCTTTTGAGCTGGGCAATAAGACCCATCCTTCTTAAACTCAGCCTCTCCCTGAGGTGGCACAGCACCTCAGCTGGGCAATATTTGGCTTCTCATTTTGCACACACACCCTTCTCGCACCCATGGAATCACCTGCTATTAGTGTTACAGCCCAGGAATTGATGCTTCCCCTGGTGACCACGAGTTTGGTGGCAGAGAGTTTTTACCACACTGTGTTTGTCACCATCCCAATGCCTTCTGAAGAGGCTTAGTGATTTGGATTTCTTCCGAAGTCTGAAGGACAACTGCCTGCCACAAAAGCCCTGGCAAGACCTGCCTTTGCAAAGAGCGTGCTGTTACTGACAGAGTCATAAAACTGCTGAACACAATTTCCTATGGCATCAGACTGCCTTCCTGGCTGCCATTAAAAATACCCAGAAAGCAAGGAGGCTTCAGCTGCCATCACTGAACAAGCAGGAGCACTGTTGCAGGGTGATGGTGCGGCTCTCAGGTGCTAGGAAAAGCAAGCTGTTAGGTTGTGGCCCAGCACAGGCTCCTTTCAGATTATCCTGCAGATAATTTTGTCCTCAGTGACCGCACCGCAACACTCTCGTGGCTTTAGTTTTGATGTGGAAACAGAAGTATTTTTTGTTCTGCTTAAACCAGGAAGTTCTCAATCTATTCCAATTGCAGTCCACTAAATATTTTCCAGCAGCGCTGCAGCCTGTTAGCCAGCAGATGGAACAGTATTGACAAAAAGCTTTCTTCTCCACATGACCTTTCACGGACCCTTTAGAAGCTGCTCTTACTCCGGGGGATTTTTTGACCACAGGTTAAGAACGGTGTGTCCCGATCATTAATATCCTTCCAGCCAAACCCGTAGCACTCTTTGCAGCAGAATGTGGGCTAGGTGGCAGCACAGCCCACCGATGCATCTCCAAGCTGTGGGGCAGCTCCCCCCTGCTGTGCACACAAGATAAAGGACCCTCCAGGCATCCTTTCCCTCCACATATTGCAGCTGCTATGCTGGGATGAGATGTGCCTTGCTTCTTCCACAAAATCCAACAGGAGATAAGGGGAAGATGAGCACACACATGCACTTTTCTGCATTATTCACTGAGCGGAGCTCTCCACTCAAATCCATCCTGTGGCAGTGAGTTTTAGACAGTAGATTTTATTGCTTACAAATTTTTATCAAGGTAGTAAGCATGCAACAACTATTCCCAAAGTACTTCTGGAAACCAGGCTTGGATTCCATTGACTTCAGTGAGGCGTTTCATAAGAATCATAGAATCATAGAATTGTAGAATCATAAATCATAGAATGGCCTGGGTTGAAAAGGACCACAAAGATCATCTAGTTTAAACCCCCCTGCTACGTGCAGGGTCACCAACCACCAGACCAGGCTGCCCAGAGCCTCATCCAGCCTGGCCTTGAATGCCTCCAGGGATGGGCCATCCACAACCTTCTTGGGCAACCTGTTCCAGTGCTTCACCACCCTCTGTGTGAAAAACTTCTTCCTGAAGTTAGACGTATTCAAACTAAGTTCATGTGTACATGATCCATAAAAGGCAACTTTACAAAGCTAGTAGCAGCAGCATGAACGTACAGCTGCTTACTGGCTTCATCTCTGTCCATTAGCTCCTCAGAAATAAAACCTTTCACAACTGCACTGGTAAACTCATTCCTCACTTTCAAGAGAAAAATGGAGAGCACTGCACCCTTTGTGAAGAGATGAAAGCTTCAGCAGGGATGCAAAAGATCCAAAGAAAGTCAGTGTCTGTGTAAGTTTTGATTTACAGCATGGCCCTTTTCCCCAATACAGCCTGCTCAATGGCTATTCAATGGCTTTCTGATATTCTCCATGTGAAATCTGCATTGGTGAAAAATGCCATCTGGCTGGGTAAAAAATTACTAATGACCCTATCCAAAACTAATTGAAATGAATCCTAGTGAAAAGGCTATAAACTAATGCTTTTTCAAAGACTTAATTGGATGTTCAATGAAGCTCTAAAGGGGCCAGTTGTGTGGGAGATGTTTTACCTGCCGTGCTTTTACTTTTTGCCTCCAACCAGAGTCCAGTGGTGGAATGTGGGGCACAGTCTGTTTGCTACCCCACTGGCAGGTGGAGGGTTTTTGGAGTCCTCCCATGTGAAATCAGTGCTGGTGGATATCCCTGGGTGTTTGCTTTTGAGCACACAGATAGATACACAGTCTGTTTAAGAGCATTGTTGACGTTATAAAGTCAAATAAAGGCATAAGAAATGGCAAAATGGAGGCAGGATAATTCTGTGTCTCTGTTGTATGCTTAAGGACATTTTCTTGACTTTCAAAGGTAGATTTTCCAACCTTATTAATATGCTTTTAATTCATTTAAAAATCGCCTATTTTAGTAGCAAATTATAACAAACAAAATGCTAAGGCCTGGCACTGTGTTGACATTCAATTTGACTGTAAACAGAGATGAAATCTTTCAGGTTTGGGTAAACTCCCTCCATCCCATCCCATCCTAGAAGGCAGTGTCACACTTTTTTATTTCATGTTTCTGGCTCCAGTTCACCTATTTGCTCCACTCTGTTATTTTCTGCATCTCCACCTAACTTTGATTTGCCAGCTATTTTCTATTTCCTATTTCTTATTTTCTGCACTCCTCCTCCCAGTCACAGGTTCTCTCAGACTCTCATCTGCCTATTCCTCATCCAGTTTCCTCTCCCAGCTGGGTTTCCAGTAGTGCTGAGTGATTATGCCCGGTCTGACTTTTCCAAATACCTTTATTGTTATCTTTGATTACGCTTACATTTGCAAGGAAAGCCCTGCTTAATCTGTCCAACATCAAGCTCAGTGAGGATAAAACAGATGAAGAAATAAGCCCCAAATATGTCGCCTGAACATGAATAAGCCGATCTTTTAATGGTCTTGCACCTCGGCTGAATTTTGCTGAAATTTCATGCCCACAGCAAAAGGCTGTTTCCTACATCAAGCAAGAGGTGTCCCATGGCTTCCAGGATGCAAATCCTAAAGAAGTTTGCACTGCTACCAGGGTAGACCCACATGTATTTCCATTGTTTTGTCTACAGAAAATGTGCCCTCTGTTTGGCTGAAATAAAATCAAACAAATGCAAACGCCTTGCAACCTGTCTGAGCCCGACAACTGGAATGGCAAAATTCACATGGAATATGTAATGTTTGGCAAACTTAAAAGCGGAGAAATAATACAATGACTAACATAAAATTAGGCAATGCTATCAACCTAGAAAGTTACCATATCACAGATCCAGTGTAGGGTGAAAGGAGAAAGCCCAAACAATACCCAGTACAAAAGGAAGAAGTTTTAATGGCTCAGAAAAATAACAGTAAGGTCTCTACTTCAGTGGTTTTGGAGTCTGAAAAGATAATATGCTGGGTTCTTTCTTTTGCCTGCCGTATAACAGAGCTGAGAGAGAAAATTGATTTTTCATGCAAAATATTGAGTTGCTGTTCACTTGTAATTTAATTTATTATTTTTATACTCTACATAAAATTTGTCAGGACTCTCTCCTGTCTTTATAACATTGTTGGAAAAGGTAATATTGAACAGCTCGCCAGCAATATTAATTTGCTATATTAGAGGCATTGCTCTTATCATCATTACTATAGTTTCCAGGCCATAAAATGTAACTGGTGTGTGAGTATGCCAGTGTTTGCTGGCTGGGAAATGCTGTGCACTGCTAAGCCACATCAGTTACGCAGGCAGGTGGCATACCCACAACATCTCCAGGCTAAAAACCACGTCACAAATTGTGCTATGAGGAGAATGAATTTGGGGCCTCTTTTTTTTTTTTTTTTTTTTTTTTTTTTTAAAGGTGTTCATCTATATCCATTTTCCTTTTTATCCTGTTTTCAACAGGACTTTTAGAGGTGTTAAACAAATGAGGCAAAAGCCCCAGTCTCTACAGCTTAGTTCCCTTCTTTGAATTGCCACATGGCTTACAAAGCATAACATATCTGTGCTTCAAAAAGTGGTCTTCAGTAGTTCATATGGGTCACCATGCATCCCTTTTACTCCAGAAGAGATCTATTCCAGGTGCTGGTGGATCTTTTGAAGGTGTGCTTGTGCCTCTTTGGTGCAAACAAGGCACCAGAAATATGAGGGAATGGACTCCTGAGAGGGTAGATTGGCTCTCCTATTGGCAGCCTGCTTTGAAGCAGTTGGGGACTGGTGGGTTGTCTGCTGCTGCTGGTGTTTCCTGCAAGACCAGTCTGCCCAGTGTGGACCGAAGTACCAGTAGACGATATTCTTTCTTTTGTATTTTGTCCAAAAATACCAAGCAAATTTGAATCTATCTATGAATTATACCATGGTTAATTTTGTTGTAATAACTTTTTTTTCTCAACTTCTTCTTCTTTTATTATAATTCTTGCTCAGTCTCTTTTAATTATTATGTGGTTCACAGACACTTCCTTGCCTCATGTTATTTCAGTCTATAAGCCAAGCTTGGTAGCCCACCAACTGGAAGTTTTTATTTCATGTCTGTGGGTAGAAATGAACAGCACTTATCTTGGTAGCCAGACACCTCTAATCAACAGTTTTATTCTCAGTCACCATTTATACCCAAGTAGCCCTTTGCCTGTGAGCTTTTGCTACCTACCAGACCTCATGCAGGAAGGAACACTTCCTTTTGTAAAGGCTTTTTTTCTACAACCTGGAAGTGCTGGAGATCAGCCTGTTCTATTTGGACTGACTGTTAGCTGCCAAAGTTATACTTTGGTAAAAGCTGCATGTGCATGAAGGAAAAGCACAGCCAACAATTTAATACAAAATGCCATTCCTCAAACAGAACACAAACTAGATTGTGCAGAGAGGGATTTTCTTTTATTTGTCCAAAATGAATTTATGTTCATCTATTCAGACGGTGTAATTTCTATAATAAATGCTTAAGAATATCTGCAGGTGACTTACAGCATGGGATTGGATCTGATGAGGTGACTGAGTACATGGGAAGATGAAGAACACCATTTTCTTTCTTCAAGGAAAGGATTCAATTCAGTATAATTAAGACAGATGGGGAGAAAGTTCTCCGTGGGACAGAGGTGATGGCTGTAAAACATACGGTTTCACCGATCTGGTGCCAATCATGGGAGTTCTAAAAAGCTCTGTTTGCCACTTATTGCTCACTGTCATTTCCTAGAAGGAATAATTCCAGGGAAGAAACAGGCATTTCAAAGCTAAGAGGGTACTTCTAATGTCAAAAAGATACTTGCCATCTTTCATGTTATTACAAACACCTGTATTTAAAAGAATGACACAAAAGTCACAAAGTACAGCATAAAAAAGTGGTGAAATATCAGTATTAAAGTTGCCCTTCTTGTGTATAAAGGAGGACATAAACTTTAAGAATAGCTTTGAGGTTTTTTTTGTTTTTTGGAGGGGAGGGGGGGAGCACAGTGGACATTGCACTCAGTGCACCCGGGTTTTATAATGCAGAAGACTTTTCTCTTAGGACCTACATAAGATCTGTTACTGAAATATCAATTTGTTGTTTGGGGAGAAGATTTAGGAAAGAAAATTAAGTGTTTATGGATGGCAGGAGCTGACTGCTGCCATGAGGAACTGGATTCTTTTCATAGAATCACAGAACAGGGGCCTTAAGCATCACCCAGTTCCAAAACCACTGCTGTGGGCAGCTCTTGAGGGATAATCTAAAGAACCTCTTTGCAAAGAACAGTGAAGACCATACACGCCCAAGTGAGATCTGGATGAGCTTGCATGGTTGCCAGAGGTGACGGTGGCCTAGTGTAGATCTTGTCTGAATCCTTCCAGCCAGCAGGCAGGATTTTCCAGAGCTATCCCAGGGGACGAATATCCCATTCTCCTTCTCCCCTCAGTCACTCCAGCAGCTGCACAGGTATTTGGCTTAACTTCATTTTTTCTTACATCATTTGCAGTGTGTCAGTAGCTGCAGGTCTTTGGATCCCTTCAGGCCAGTTCTGGGATCCAGAAGCAGGGAAACCTATGGATGTGGGTCTTGCTGCTGGCAGCCATATAGGGATGATACTTTGAAGGAATGTGTTTCCAACAAGTGCTGCCCTTGAGCTGGGGAAATCCACCCTGTGTTTTCAGAAGAGAACCTTGTGTTTGTGTGTGCATGATTTCACCCTTCTCTGTGGAGTTCTGTTTCACTGTGTCATAATAGGCCTCCATTGAGATGAAGGTGTTCATGATTATCATAAGCAAATTTCTCTGGAGACTGAAATCAACATCTATTAAAGATGAGGTCAATGCGTTTGATACCAGGATGAAGAAAAAAATCCAATGTATGGGTGACCATTATTAAGCACTTTTAGGTGTTGCATCTTCTCTGAGATGCAATTTAGGGAAAAGGAAAAAATTGTGAAAGTAACGTGCTTAACTAACAGTGGGGTAATTGCAGTTACCTTTGATCTCACACACCAGGTCAACAAGGCTCAACCTGCTCAACCAAATTATGTATCACGTTGGCCAGAGTAGGAGAGGGCAAGGTGTATACATCAAAGGAACATACCAGTAATGAATCCCTAATGACAGATATCTACTGATATTTGCTCTCATTGTGTTAGGGATGAAATACCTTCATTTGGCAGAGAGAAGTGGAAACTCAATTCTCAGTACAGCAAATCCTTCATGCCAACCCAGATGAGGGCAGGCTTTTCCTGTCTGGACTTCATAACACTTTAGGTTGACCGTGGTGTAAAAGAAGAAGAGACTCAAAATTTCTTGCAGGCACTTAGAACCATACCCAGAAAAACAGAGGCCCTTACTCGCAAAGGCTCTCAATTCAAAGCATTCAAGGACAGTCTTAGCTGTTCTGGATGCTCTGCAGGTGCACTATCCTACGTGTGCACACCCCAAGCTTTCTGCTAAGGTTGTTCAAATCTCCAGGAGCTTCTTTTGGGTTTTCAATCACTCACTGGTAATCACCAAGCAGAGGGAATATGGGTACTCCTCAGCCTCTTTCCCTTCTTTGTTCTCAGGACACTGGTGGGTGAGAAATTCACCAACAAGATTTAAAATTTATACCAAGATCTGTCAGGAAAGTTATTTGTTACTGTTTCTGCATCCCCTTCTTGTTGTAGGTAAAGCCTACAAACGGCCAAGGTAAATCGGTAGTGCCAGCAGCTAAAAGGAGAGACCACTTTCAAACTCAGCCAGTGCTTCACTTAATCTGAAATCCCTTCCATCCTTCAATAAGAACATCATCTTTTAAAAACTGTGGATATAATTCTGGAGGGATAAGTGAGCACAGTGAACTGGGAATGCAGTTCACAGCACCTCAGTGAGGTGAGTAGTTATTGCTACCTTTACAAATTGGGAACTTGAAGCAAGGCACTGAAATCATCGTCTCAAGGCTAAAGAGGAATTTGATACCAGTGTTGCGTTGAGGAATCAAAGTCCCCAGTCTAGAGCTCATGCTATTAGATTGCATCCTTCTCTCATTTAGCAACTAAGCAACTAATTCAAAGAGTTTCTTATATAATAGCTGTCATTAACTGTGGATGCCAGGATGTACTTGAGAGGATACTGAAAGGTGAATGATGCCAGTCAGGCACCCACAACAGTGCAAGCCTTGTAGGAGAGAGAGGTACATGAAGAATGTTTTCCTGAAACGCTCAACAAATACCTCTTCAGGCTGTTGTCACAGAAGTCTAATTAAACAGAAAGTGTAAAATCAGGCAGGACAAGAAATTGCAGGGAAAAAAGGGCTGGGCAAATGCATTTGACAAATGTAATGGTGAGTGAATATTACAGCCCTGAACACTCTCTCTGTCTTTCAGAGAAAAAGAATTTCAAGTATTCAATTAAATTTGATATGCTTTGAATATTTTTTATTGTTCTGAAAATCTTCGGTTTATTTTTTATGTAACATTTTCTAGTCAGATTGTTTAGAAGTGCAATAATTCTGAATATTTTTAACTGGAATTTAATCCATTATTATGGTTATTACATTTTTATTTTTAATATTCAAGTGAAAATGAATGAAAACTTTGTCATCTTATGCATGCTGTTCTTCTCAGATTATCTCTATTTTGGGGTTTAACATTCTCTTTCTCCACCTCAACATGATGGACTACTTCTGTACAAAGTGCTGTGGTCCTGTGGTGGAATCTGTGAGTTTTTTTCCCTTTTGTATATCTGATTACACCAGCTTAAAAACACACGCAAGCTCATTCTCAGGTCTGTGGAAGGGGAAGACAGCATGCAGCAGTTCACATGCTGATTAGTCATGATCAGAGGGAATTTAATTTTTTACTGTTCAGAGAGAAAAGTTGTCATTAGATCCAGAAGAAAAGCAATCAGTTTGTTATCAGTGTCTGAACACTGAGTCCGAATGAAACTTGAAGTAAATCTCTCACATCAAATATTGTTCCTTGAAGGCACAGGTGATGGCAGAAATATATGTGAATAGCCTGCATGAGCAAGTGACGCCACGGGTCTCAGGTGGACAAACGTCTCCTGAATGTATAAACTGCAGTACAGCTCAACACAGGAGCTGATTAGCAATTGCATCGCTGCCGTGCCCCATACCTTATCTTGGTGTTTCTACTCAAAGAGCTCTATCCCAGCACAGCTGCTCTGTTAAGCACATTGCCTTTGGCATGTTTTCTTGGGCAAACAGACCTCTTCCGTGGTCTGTTTTATTGTACAGGAGGTGCTTGGTACTGCTGCCAATTTGTGGCCATGCTCTACTTTTTTTGTGTGCTTTTACATCAGAGTTCATAGCAGGGCATAGAAGTCGGAAGCCAGAGACATGTCCTGTCTATCCATGGAAAGTCTTCCTGGGCAAACTGTTCCCTCACATTATCCCCCTGTCCCTGCTGTGCTGCTGCTCTGTTGCCACCAGCTTGCATTCACTGCTGAAATTCCACCTTGCATAGAGATGCAGTGTTACTCTTTACCCATTAAGAGTTTTTATCCCACAGAGTTCAGTGGTGATCTCTGAGCTCCTGTTGTAATCCCCTTGCTAATTTTTAGCTGTTTCTCTAACAAGCCATTTTCTCCCATCGCACTGTGCAACTAAGACATTAAACAATGTGTCATTTGACCACGTGTAAGCATGGAAGCTGTGGTTTGGGAGCCAGCATCCATATTGCTTGCTATTTACATGAGGAGATCCTGTCTGGGTCTTTTAGGACTTGGAAGGGAGCTGTCACAACTTCACCAACCCAGACATACCTCCATGTTAAGCAGATTTTGATGCAAAGAGGAGTCCATTGTCAGTTCACCCATGTTGGCTATCAGTGGATGACTGCTCTTCAGTCCTACAGATTTTTGCATACTCCTATTGGTAACCCTCCCCCAGACCTTGTTTGATCGGGCTGCTGTGGTGTTGCAGAAAATGGCTTGGTAGTTCTCAACAGTAAAAACCTAGTTGAGTTATTCAGTCATGCAATAACTTACCTTCATCTGTGGAAACAGCACAACACAAATGACTGCCTTCATAACTCAGAGGAAGTATTCCATAATTTTGCTGAACATTTTCTAAGAGAACAACTAACTGTTAATTTTCTCCTTACTCTATTTCTGCTATTTTTTAGACGATATCACTTACATTTGAATGCTTCAACGCCTGTGTAATTTCCCCACTTGTATTTTTGAAAGAATGACTAATATTTTCAAAAAGTATATATCATGGCAATTAAAGGAAAAAGGGACCTATACTATACTGAAGAAAAATGGTCCTTTTTCAGATTATCCTCCCTTTTATTTTATATAAAGTTTCATTTCTTTAAGCTCCTACCTATCTCAATGACATTGCGAGTCACCTGCACACCACAACCTCATGGATTTTGTACACTAGGACATGTAGGCACAGCTGTAACCAGGAAGCAGACTGCAGTCCTACCCACATCTAATAATCTGTGGGCATGCATTGTAACCACATCTGAAAAGCAACAAATCTATTCTTTGTCATTCAGCATCAAACCCAGCATTCCATGAGAACAGTTATATTCACAGAATATGTAGAAGCAAACACATCTGCATGTTTTCCTAGGTACCACCTCCTGCTGTTTATTTGGGATTCTTCAAGTTGCATGTGAGCCCACAGCTATTGGAATGAGGATAAGGACATCATGTAAGATTTATTATAATTTTTTTACAGTGGAAAATGCCTTCTAAATAGGACCCCTAGAAGTCCAGAGTTTGAGTGAAATTACAACATTTTCTGAAATTATGCTGTAAAGAATTGAGAACAGGTGATGAGAACTGCTAAGTAACTGCTGGTCGTACACACAAGAGCTAATGTTCACTTTAATCTTTGGGGTTCAAATAGTAGTTTTATTTAATTAAGGACCCTGCCACTGGCTTCTCATAGTCTCCTTTTCTCATTGAATTTGAACAAAAAATACAGGATTAGAAGCTTAAATCCTGATTTTGTTTCATCCATGCTTTAACATCGGAACGTCAGACGAAATCCCAGTTTCATCTGCTTTAATTGCTTATATGATCTGTGCAGAGAGATGCTTTCCTGAAGCCTATCAGAGTCTTAATGTTAGTTAAAGTGGTCTTAAGTTGTGCATGAAGGCTTGCAGAAGCATGAAGAGAGAGAGGTTCATCTTTTTCAGCAGATAATTTTAATCATAGCTTCAGAGAATGTTTCCCTCAGTACATTCCTTAGTGCTTTGCCTTGTCTTCATTACCCTTTGTGTCAACTTGCCCTCTTCCCAGGAAGCTACATGCAAGGCAGATTTCTTTTTAATTTGCCTCCCCTCCAGAAACGCCACTTCTCAGGTACCAGCAGCTTCTGCAGCCACAACAAACAAATTGTGGCTCTTTGAAGCAGAAGCTGAGGAGTGAGCATCCCATATCATTTTAGAAATCCAGCGGGCTTGGAAGCTTTGTGACTTTAGGCAACTGTGTTGGAAGTGATTGCTCCAAGTCCAAAGGTGATCTCTTAGAAATCTTTCTTTTTATTTTCTTTCTTTTTTTTTTTTTTTTTTTTTTTTTCCAGATCAAACAAAGAACACTTCTTCATTTAAATGATCTTGCTCAATATGTGAGTAGGAAGGCACCTTCCATAGTTAGCATTGTGAGGGAGAAATCTGATAATTCATTTATTTCATGATAATAGCATGGATAGCTTTAAGGTTTTTACCATCTGTGCTCCTATGGGAAGGAGGAGCAAAGCCATACAAATTTAACCTTCAGATTTATGCTTCTGTGCTTCTCCATTGTGCATCTAAAGTTCTTTGGAAAAAGTCCTTAACCATTTCACTGCTGTAAGAGAAGAAAAAATACAGCTTCCAGATTCCACTTTTATTTTATACCTGCAGTATTTAATTTACTTTAATGCTTTAATAATTATTCCAGACAACAGTCATTTTTAATGACAGTTAAGTCTGATTGCAACTGTTTGTCTGTGTGATGAAAATATCCAAACCTACTGTTAAATGCTGAATCTATCTTTAAGCTTTGTCTCCAAGCGAGTATCCTCACAGTGTTATAGAACACAGAAATAGAAAATGCAATATCTCACTTACTGCTACTGATTTTACAAGGACAAAACTCCTGTTGAAGTGAAAAAGGGGACTTGAGACAAAAAGAAATTATTAATGCAATTATATTTTATAATTTAGAATAGAAATTTGTACTGACTTGTAGGTTAATTTAGCTGTAGGAAAAGATGACCAGGAAAAAGTCAGAAACATCTGAAAGTGGGTAGATCCTTTGAGACCTTTGAGAATGAGTGAGTTTATTAGGCAAAAATAAAAGTGGAACTGTATAAAAAAAGGGTCAGTCAGTCTTACTCTTCCAGTGGAGGAGGGACTGAATTTCCTTAGCAGGTAGCAAAATGATTAAGGCACTTTGAGGTTATAAAAATGAGAAACAGAACTGGTTACTATTCCAAGAGCCAGGTACGGGAACACATGGCAAACTGTGTGTTTCTTTGATAAGGACCCAGATGAAATAGAAGCAGAGCTTGGAAACACTCTGCATGCTTTTTACTGTATCTAAGACATCCAAGATATCCATAGACAAAAATCAGAGAGATGGCAAGTCTAGCACCACTATTATTTTTGTAATTTGGCTAATTGTTGTTCTTGAATTAAGAACTTATAATTAACTTCATGTCTGATATCTTTGGGTTTGTCCTGTGGTCCACAGGGATTTGCAGAAAAAAAGCTAAAACAAGCAGAAATGCACTTAGACAATTGTACAGTGTTATGGCTGGGAGGAAGGATTGTCTTCCTAATCTCTATCCAGGTACTGTGAAGGAGAAGATTTTATTAATGTATTTTGCTGCCTGAAAAGAGATTCTCAACAGTTCTGTGCTGTATGGATGATCATAAATCTGTCCTTGTGTCTGTCAAGGTTAAATAAAAGTAAATCTTCACTCATATAAATAACCCAAAAGAAATAGGCAATGACTGAGAAAAGCACAAATATCACATACACACAGGAAGGTTAGGTTAGCTGGGAAGCTCTAGCATGGGTATTTTTAGAGGAAGGGTTAATACTGCCTCAGAAATTTTGAGGTCTCTTATTTCTGTGCTCAGAAAACTCAGAAGACAGGATACCAGGAAATGACCATTTTAAGTTCTCCTTTTCATGAAAATCCAAGAGGTACAAAAGCAAAAACAATCAGTAGTTTTTAAAATGTCAGTAAAGGCACAGAAATATAACTACTCACTAAAGAGCTGAACCATAACACATGACACAGGATCACTTCACCACAACTCTAAACAGGCTGTGGCCTGTTCTCTCCCTTTGACGCTCTTCTTCCCAAATGAAGCTCAAGGCAAAAATGATTAAGAGCAGAAATAGCCCAGGTTTTCCTCAGAAATAGGAAATATACGCTTAAAAAAACCTCTCTACTCTCCTAATGGTAAACTGGCGGCATATCAACAAGCTCAGAAAAACCAGAGAGACACAATATCAAGATAAAAATTATTTGAAATTCTTCTGGGGCTGAAATGATTATCATCTTATGCACAGCTCCAGGTGAAATTTGGCAAAGCTGAATTGCATTATGCTCAGGCACTTGGCAGACCTTTGTGAGTGTAATGTTTGCCCAGGGCACAACCCATCCATACAAGCATTAGCCAGGTAGCCAGTCATCACAATAACCCAGGCTGCCCATTCCCTGGATCTCTGAGCCCTGAGCTTAACCCCTGAACTGTTCTCACAGCAGCAGTGGGTGATCACTCTTCTGATAAATTAAAAGAAATACATGATTCTGGAGTGTATGCAGACCTTTTCCTTTAAATCTGGGTTTTTGCTTTCTACAGATAGCCAGTCTTTCCTAGACCCTACTAAAATGTCAACTCCAAAATGATGCAAACTAGATGATCATTATGGTCCTTTTCAACCTAGGCCATTCTATGATTCTATGATTCTATGTGAGGCAACAGTAGGAGCTGGTTCAGGGTCAGCATCCCTGTGTCCTGCAACTCATATAGTTTTTATCACTGCTGGGAGACCAAAGGCCATATTCATGGGAGATTACTGAGCACATTGTCATTGAAGGGATGGGAGAATGATATAAATCTTCAGTTTGCGTGGCTTATGTGTTACAATCACCTTTTCCTTGGAGAGCTGTGGAAAAGAAACAAAAGGAAAACAACACACCTCTAACTTGAGGCAAGCAATAACTTCTTTGGAAATTCTTCAGGACAGGCATGTTTTGTTGTCTTACCTGTTACTATTTGATGGTCACCAGATGAAGTTTTACAGTGGGTTTAAGAGATTTTTAATAGCTCCAAGCCAATTAAACCTCAAATTACATCCTTACTAGCATGCTTTTTCATTAAAGAAACAAAAGACATTTTTCCAAATATACGTTCCAGGTGTTGCCTAGATACAAAATTGTGTTCCTATTTCCTACCTTTTCATCATCTTGCTGGATTACTGGGCTCCAGTCTTCTAGGTGGGCAAAGTCTCTTAGTTTGCAATCACGCTCGTCAGCAGCTTTCTTCTCCCTTGTTATCCACAGGGCTGGCCACAGATTCAGTTTGACAAGCCATAACTAATTCATTTGAGCTAAATTATATGAAAGCAGTTATCATGTTAGCTGTGCTCACAGCTCTGCCTTTTGTATTGTATTTTTTTGTTTCTGTTCTCCAAGGTATAATATGTATGTTTTAAATTTGTGTTTTACCCTGATGCTAAGAATTAAATCATGGCTTTTTCGTTTCTAGTGTAATTGAATTTTATACTGTCTGAGTTAGCCTTCATTTAAGAATCTCGAAGTGTTTTAAAAATGTTCCTTAATGAAGCTTCACAAAACCTGAGTGAGAGAGGTAAATATTGTTATTAGCATGGTTTTATAGCTAGATGAACAGAGGGATAAAGAGCTGGAGGGCATTGCAAATGCTCTCCAGGAACTCTCCGGTACAGAATTTAAGAGCATAGTTGATCAAAAAAGGATTTAATTTTGCATGGAAACCAGCTACTAGCAATTTTTGACAAAAAATCTAAAGCTGACAATTGCTACAATAACCATTCTTTGCAGATGTCAGTCAAAATTTTTTTGACAAAAGGACATAAATGTTAGAGAAGAGAAAATACTTGGCAATTCTTTTGTGCTTCTTTCTTTTTTAAAAGATATTTGACCACTAATACTGAAGACAAGCAATACACAGGCACACATATATAAATAAAACTTTATTCAGAGATTTCTAGTCAGTCAGGCTGAGATTTCCACATTTCCTTATACATTTATGTGTATTACATATTAGATTAATAGGAGTCTATTACTCAACTTAGCAAACTATGTAATATTTTTTCGGTACCTGTGACTCTCATCCTTTGGGAATTCAGTCATGTAGCTTGCTTGGGTGGTTCTGAAAACCTCAGTTTGAATGCTGGAAGCTGCTAGTCCCTCTCCAGTTCGGTGTCAAGAATAAGTTCAGACAAATGGTTCACTTTTACAGGAAGATTAAAAAAAGTTGTTCAAGCCCATCTTCATTCTGCCCATGTTTGCATTTTCTTTCATCCCCTTGTTTAACTCCATTTTCAATTTCTTCGCATTCTTATTTACCGTTTCTCCCCATGCTTCATAAACATTTATTTGTTTGATTGTTTGTTTCTAAAACAAGGTAGAGCATTATGAAAGGTGTGATGCAGGAAAAGTTCTTTAAGCTTTTTTAAAAGATAATCTTTTACTATCTTTCTTGTATTCCACACAGCATCTGCTTCATAGGCCACCTGGTGTGGGCTTATGGGCCACCTGGTGTTCCAGCAGATGCTGATCACTCAAGGAGTGAAACATGGCTGTACCATGAGCCACATTTGCAAACGCATTCAGCACAGCAGCCCTTTTTGGGTTTGAACTTCACCCATTACTGTGACTATACAAGTGGTTTCCAAACTGTGAGTTGGTGCCTGACCTTGTGCCAAGCCCTGAGATACAGTGTAGAAGGAATCAGGATGCAGGGTGTGTATAGGGCAAGAAAATGATGCAACCCTCCCCTGGGCCATGCCAGATGCTATCAGCACATGGCACAGAGACCTCTACCCCTCTATATAGGAGGAAATTCTTTACTCAGAGGGCAGTGAGGCACTGGAACAGTCTGCCCAGAGAAGCAATGGATGCCCTGGAGGCTTTCAAGGCCAGGTTGGATGGGACCCTGGGCAGTCTGAGCTGGTGAGTGGCAGCCCTGCCCATGGCAGGGGAGTTGGAACTAGGTGGGCTTTAAGGTCCCTTCCAACCCATGCTCACGTGAGCCCCTTTTACATCAGGTATGATGGATCAACTTAACCCGTGGACCACGTTTACAGTCTGGTGGTCCACAGCCAGGGGTTTGTTTTGACATTCTTCGTCAGCTATGTCACAAGGTCTAGAAGCAGACGTTACCCTCAGCAGCTGACCTCTTCCTTTTCCCTGATAAAAACTTGTTCTAAAGCAGGAAATTACACCTCTGCATCTTGGGAAGAAATGGGGTTTTATTAATCACTGCTTAAGACATACGAAAAATGAATAACTGCACTCTAAATACTGTTAATTTATGTACTGTTGTGAAGTTGGATTTGTAAAACACTGATAAAATATTTACTTGTTACTGTGATGACCACTTAAAATGAAAGCCTCACAGATCTGCTTAAAAAATACAAAATGATTTATCATTCTTTGCTGGATCCAAATATCAGCAGGGATATATTCCCTTAAGGCTTCAGGTGCTGATGGCTCTTTGACCTTGAATTAGATCATCAGAGATTAGATCATCCACTAATCCTCAAGGTTTAGGGTGATTAGATGATGATCTGTATTTCCCCCTCAAAGACCAAGAAAATGCCCCAAGAGGCTTCTTTTCCCAATTACGTGTAAGATCCCTTGGGAGGGAAGCACAGAGGTTCTGCCTTGCCTCCAATGCAGAATAGGAACTGTCACATTATCTGCTCTGGGTCTATTTCCCTGCTGTCCTGTGCCTAAAGTACTATGGCTCTTGCTCATCTTTCCATGGAGGTAAGTTCTCTCCTGCTGAAATGAGACAGCTTTTCTAATCCTCCTTCCTTTTTGCACATGTGAACTCAGTGGTTATGAGAACATCTTCAGTGTACTCAGAAGTCTTTTTAGGAGGGGGACACGGAGAGATGCTTTGGAGTAGAATATAATTTGTGCCCAACAAAAACCAAGGATGGGGACATCGCAGTGAACAGTCCCAAGATTTCACCTCTTCCTGATGCCAGCAAGCAGATAAGGCTCACACTTCTCCTCAGTGCTCTTCATTGCTTCCCCAAGATAGGTCCTGCTTACATTTATTTCCTGTAATTTGCTAATTTCTGATAATCCATAATGACTTCTATTTAAAAAAAAAGAAATTTCTTGCTAGTTTTTTGTGAACATCTTCTCCCAGGGACATCCTTTGGCCTCTGAAGAAGACAGTGCATTTTCCTCCATGCTTTCAGATTCCAATGGGGCTTCCTGATGCAGATGGGAATGGAAGGAGAAGGAAGAATTAAAAATGAGGTTTGTGATTAACAGAAGCTGACTGTATAAAATATCTGATGCAGAACAGTAAGCATGAATCAGAGCTGACACCAAAATCGGTTTTCCTTTTAGCAAGAAACTAGTACTTTAAGTAGTTGCAACATGATAATTTCGCTATTAATTTCATCAGTGAGAAGATTTAAGTGTATAGAAAACCCTATTTACTAGTTAATTGAAGAGTCAGAGAAAAAAATATAATTACTTCTAGGGAAGAAAAGGGAAAAGTAAGTTGGAAAAGCACAGGTTTCAGCATTTAGTGCTCAGTAAAAAAATAATATCAAATTACAGAAAACTTTCTTTGTATGTGAGAAACCTGGTACAAGTGAGCATTCTCAGGCAGTGAACTATACCCACACACCAGCTGTTTGGATATCAGAGTCCTGCCCCCAAGTCCAAAGAGACATACAGACATGCCAATGGGACTAAGGCTGGGTAAGGGGCCAACCCTGACACCCTTGCTTGTCCTGAACAATCTAATGCATAATGAACAATCCTGTTGGGCTCACTGGGAATTGTTTATATCATAGGATGCTATTCAGTGAATTAGATGATTATGGTGTGAATTGCAGAATATAGCTTCTAAGCCTCTAACATGCCTTGGAGCTGGGAAGGAGTTGCAGAACTGGGGGCTTCTTGGGGAGTTTTATTGGCATTTGAGGGATATTTTGGAGAGGGACCTGCTGGAAGCTTAAAAGAGCGTGCTGTGGAAAAGTAAGCTGATGGGACTGACGAGCCAAGAGGAACTAATCACAGTGATTTAAAGAGAAGAGAGAAAGAAGACTTACTAGACTGGAGATCAGTCTCACCACTGAGCACAGTGAATATGATGCTGGCAAAATCACTAACATGTGGTTAGGAACAGCTACCAAGGACATAATACTCACATGCATGGGGTCAATAAAAGATCATTTATTTTTAAAGAATTACGTGATTTATTGTGGGAGGGGAGGAAATAATACTGTGATTAGTTTTGGGCTCTTCACTACATGAAAGACAATGAGTCCCTGGAGATTGTCCAGAGAAGGGCAATGAAACTGGTGAGGGATCTGGAGCACAAGTCCTATGAGTGGCTGATGGAACTGGGATTATATAGTCTGGAGAAGACGAGGCTCAGGGAAGGCTTCATAGCTCTTCACTGCTCCCTGAAAAGTTTGTGTCAAACTGGGAGTTTGCCATTTCTCCAGTGTAACTAGCAACAGGACTAGAGGGAACGGCCTGAAGATGCACCAGAGGAGGTTCAGGTTTGATATTAGAAAAATTTCTTCTCTGAAAGCGTGGTGAGGCACTGGAATGAGCTGCTCAGTGGAACTGCTGAGTCATCATCCCTGGAGATGATGGGTTCAAGAACCAATTAGATGTTGCACTAAGGGACATGGCTTAGTGATGAAATATTAGTGATAGGTGGACAGTTGGACTGGATTATCTTGGAGGTCTTTTTCAAATGTGATGACTCCATAATTATGTGACTTTTTATAAGGGCACGCAGTGACAGGACAAGGAGAAATGGCTTTAAACTGGAAGAGGGTAGATTTAGACTAGATATTAGGAATAAATTCCTTACTGTGAGGGTGGTGAAACACTGAAACAGGTTGCCCAGTGTGGTTGTGAATACCCTATCTCTGAAAGCACTCAAGGCCAGACTGCATGGGACTTTGAGCAACCTGGTCTAGTGGGAGGTGTCCCTGCCTATAGCAGAGGGTTGGGACTAGATGATCTTAAAGCTCCCTTCCAACCCAAACCATTCTAAGATTCTATGATTCCACTGATGAAGTAAGAAGATGATTCAGTGGAGCTGGATAGAGAATTCATTGATCAAGTTTTTTTATAGTGAGAAGAAAATGGAGATGCATACTTTATTTTATTAGGGTTATAGGTTTTTGTGGGGTTTTCCACTTTCTTGTTCTTTTTTTTTTTTTTTTTTTTTAAACATTTTTTTCTAAAGAATACAAAGATGAACTGCACACTGGGGGTGCATCTCATCATGGCAAAAGCGTCTTGTCTGAAAATGGACAGAAATATTGCCAGAGGATGTTGCTATAAAGATGTTTAAACCATGACATAAGCACATAAGAAAGTAATCACCACAAATGAAAAGAAAAACAAAAAATACCTGTGTTCATAGAAAGTGGATTTAGTATCAAGATGATAGCACAAGAGACAGAAATCCTCTATTTATCTCAGAACAAATTCAGGGTTAAACTGAAAAGAGGACATCCTGTAGGTACAACAATATTAATATCTATTTGGTTACTAGGAAAACAGATTTTGCATACATGCTGAAATCTCAAGGTAACCTTCACTGCATTTGAATAACAGGCATTTTTATAACCCTATGTGGACAGTCAGATCAGCATCTAATAGCCAACAGAAGGGCGATCCCCCTACACAGCTAGGCAAGTAGCTTTTGTAGGAAACTGTGTGCAAATACTGAGAGTGGCTCACATATGTGGATGGCAAAAAGCCTACAAAAAAACTTTCTTTGTGCTCCTCACACTTCCATTCTGGATGATACTTGAGATGACCTGAAACATTTGTGATGCAGTAAAACTGAGTGAAGTGTGGATGCCATGTGTGCAGACGATGTCAATGCTCATATGTGATGGATAGTGATGGACAACATCAGCTGTTGAGGTTCAGTCCTGAATCTGAGCTGGCCTTGCGTCTCCAGTGAGCCCTTCAAGGAAATGAACAGCTTACTGCAGCACAGTACATAACTGCCTGCCAGCTGAACCATAGACTATGTGCACATATTTAGCCCACTGCTAAGTATATCAGCCTGGCTTAACCTCCTTCCCTTGCATCGAAGGTAGACCCAGCAGCTGATTACATACCTTTGGAAGGCATTTGGAAACCTGGCTCCAGATCTGTGGGCCAATAATGCATCTGATATGTAATAAGAGGGAAGTTCTCTGCATATGGCTGTTATCTCACTTTATAGCACATATTAATTACTTGCCAGTTAAGCAATAGTAGGCTGTATTTGCATGCCAACAAATATAATTAGATTGCTTTCATTTGGCACAGACTTCACTGTACTAGCTCTAGACAGGCGATGATCACCTTCTGCTGAAGAAAAGGAGGACAGAGAAGCAGAAGAGAAACTGGATGTGAATCATTAGCTAATGGTATAATGTGCATGTAGAAGTCACTCTTATCTTTCTGCCTTTCTTCCCTTTTCAGATAGCTATATAACTAGCTTGGATTTAGCTTGACACCTTCATATAGCTGTGCAAAATAAACTAGAGTAGCTCTATTCTCATTTAAAGTAGGTAAGGTTCAAGACATCAGTTTGTTCTCTTTGTTGCTAAGAGTTGCATACAAAACCCTGACATCTACAAAAACAATACACTTCTAGAATAAGTGAATACAATCATCCAGATCTATTTTTGTGCCAACATGTGAATTGGGTCTTTACATGTGGATTTGTCAGCTACATGACTAATTTGGATTTGAATAATCTACATAAAATAAAATCTGAATTTCCTATGAAGGGAGCAAATATTTTATCTGGACTCTTTTCTCCAGGTAGGAGAGTTTCTATCTAGATGCACTGCCTTCATTTTGCTGCCCTTTTATTCCCTTGGATGGGATGATATGTTTCTGTCCTGATGCAGTTTTTTTGCATCAAATAAAACCATAATCCAGTCTGAACACTGGCTTGGAAGGGACCAAGGCAGGCAGGCAGGCAGGCAGGCAGGAAGGAAGGAAGGAAGGAAGGAAGGAAGGAAGGAAGGAAGGAAAACTTAGTGACACATCAATATTTGTCTCAATTCATAGTCTTCCATGATGACTCACTGTCAAAATAGTGCTGCAGTAACATTTGACATGCCACGCTGGAACAGCTTCTGAGCTGCTACAATGTGCTATTTCCATCCATAAGATAATGGGGGAATTAGAAAAGCAGATCTTTTGACACAATTCAGCATAGTAACTTCAGTGCACTGTGCTAATTTATACCAGGGTGTTGCTACTAAATAGGCTATTTGACACAACGCATTATAAAAAATTTAGAAGTGTCATGTAAAAGTACTTTGTAGTCTTTGTGATGCAAATATAAAAGGATGTATCCTGGAAAAATATTAGAAGTATTGGAGACACCACTAATCCAAAGATGCTCCTCTGCACAGCCATGCTATGTAGACCAGGTCAAGTCCTGGTCCTGAGTAATAATTAACTAAGACAAAGCAGTGGCATCATAAAAGCTAAAACCCCTCGTTCCAGCAATACTAACGCAAAAAGCACTGTGTGCCAAACAGCTGTTAGAAAGCAGTGCATAATTAAGAGCAAATAATTGCACTGAGAATTTATGTTGCATAATTCTCTCACGCCTTTGAAAGGTCTGGTGTTTTCTGGCTACCACACAGGGCTGGTTGCATAACTTTATGTCCAGTTCACTTTCACTAACATTGTATTTCCATTTCACTTAGAGGTAGCTGCAAATGATCCCCTCTGCCTCTCTGCTCACAGGCAAAGGGAGAGAGGAAATGCTGAAACTAAAGATGCAAAAAGGAGTTCTTAGTAAGTCATGAACACAGAGTAATGTTATGTGGACTGTTCAGAAAATGTGATTTCCAGGTGTGCTCACAGGACAAGGTCTGTTGTTCTTGGAACTTACCAGCCAGATCTGATAGTTCAGGAGAAACGGAGCATCTTGTGGTTAGGGTGTTTGCCCCTTGAGCTCTGGGATCCTCTTTCTATTTGACTACAGTCTTCTGATCTCTGCATTACAGTGCTTAACTTTTAGGCAACAGGTTTACAGGGTAATGTCCTGTTCTAAGTTAGATACTCTAGCTAGGTGTGTGGGTATGCATTTATACGTGTATGCATACATATATATTTCTATATTAGTATGTACATGTGTGGAGGTTTAGGTTGAATATCAGGAAAAACTTCTTTAAAGAAAGGGTGGTTACCACTGGAACCAAGGAGGTGGTTGAGTCACCATCCCTGAATGTGTTTAAAAACTGTTTGGATGTGATGCTCAGGGACGTGATTTAGCAGAGGGTTGTTAGATTTAGGGTAGTTTGGTTAGGTTGCAGTTGGACTTGATGATCTGTAAGATCTTTTCCAACCTGAGCAATTCTGTGATTCTATGATTCTGTCATTCTATGAATCTATGATTCTATGCACGTCCGTGTGTGTGAGATGTGGTGCTTCTCATGGGGCCTGTGGAACAAACAGGGACTAGGATCAGCTCACAAGTTGAATGAGTGAGCCATTCAAGGCAAGAAAGCTGACATGCTGACATGAGGCTGCTTTTAAAATCCCACAATTTCTATCAAAACTTGAGGAAAATTTAACTGATTTAAGCCAGCAATGTTAAACCTCTTCACTATAAGGGCAGTTTGATTCTTCACCTCAGCAGAGAACCTTAATTTATGGACTTGACAGGTACTCGTTTGTTGCAGCATTTATGCAACAAAGTTGTAGACTGTTGCCTCTTTAAGAGTTTTAAGTTAAAGCTTGGGTAATAAAGAGGGTTCTCAGCATGCTCAGCAGTACATGCAGGAGTGAAAGCTGTGTGAGATGGGCATTAGCTCAGTTGTAGAAAGGTAAATGGAAGATGTCTGGCAATTTATTGCTTTCTTTCCTTCAGTTGCTTCTTCAGACTTCACGGTTGTGAGATTACAAACCATTGTCAGAAATTATCTGTCAAATTCTTTTTAAGATTAAAACACATCAACAAGAACATGTTTTCTTTGGTGGAGATAAAGGCTTCTTTTGACATTTTTCTGAAATGATCCATTCTGTTGACAGGAAAATAGCAGTTTGGTGATTTTATTTCAAAGATTCACTCCATAATTGGTAGCATTCTCTCAGACAGAAGGCAAAGGCATTGGATGCAGCAATCCTGTGCATAGCATAACTGTCGAACAGCTGAGGTTTGCTAATGACTTCTGAAGCACTTTGTTTCAAGAAAGATTCCCCACAGCCAGAGGCAGGACTGCTGCCCTTGCACACAGCCTTGGCACTGCACTGAGGCGTTCACCAAGACGCTTTCCCATGCCTGCTCTCAGGGAGGACAGAGACCTCATGGAGCTGTCCCTAATGCTTCTGTCACAAACAAATGCACACCAGATCAAACTGTTTAGGCTGAGCTAGGTGTGGTTTACCTGAAGCTGATTAGGAAGCATTTCGAAGCCTGCTCCGGTAGAAGGTAGGGGTGCACTTATATCTGACTAAGGGACAGAATATGTTCTACTGCGACTACAAAGTCTTTTGTTGCGGATATAAGTGCACTGGCAGAAGTGCTTAATGTAACTATTGTTTATTTTCATATAAGAAAGAAATAAGAATAATAGGTAATGTGATGTAAAGTGCCTCGATGCTGCTCTAACCACGTGTTCCAGAATAGTGGTTGCACCAACACCCTTTGAAAGAAATTAAAACTTAGCTTGTGTATTCATATATCAGACTGTGTATAGAGCTGCTCTGAGTTGTTGTGAATATGTGATAAATCTTGCTCCTTACTATAATGCATTAATACTATATTACTGTAGTAGTCAGAATAGAAAACAAGATTTGATGAAGGCAGTACATCATACCCAGTTGTGCATGATAGCTTTGGTTGTGTAGACGTAGACTTAAGGAACACTTCAACACTGAAAATCCCAAGTTACTTTGAAAATTTGGTCTCACTTCTGTAAAAGGCTGTAGGGACTATTGGGTAGTCTGATGGTGTCACCCAGCAAAAGAAATCAAACAAGACAGGATACAATCACCTAAATATATTTGGAGAAATCTGGTTGTGCTGAATCAATAATCTTGCAGTTGCCATACTGACTTTACTGAGCTTGGCTGCAGAGCAACTTCATTTGGTTCTGAATCCAGAATGGTGTGTGAATCTTCTTTCTTAGTTACCCCAAAGACCATCTCCTCTTCATCCACTGAGGTACTTAAAGGTTTGAAGTGATCCCTCAGTTGCCGCTGTTGATCAACAGTGTTGCTGACTATCTAAAAGGCTGCCAGGATAATTAATGTCCATGGATTGTCTCTACAGTAGGAATGCATTAAAATTACATTCTTTGACTGAATGTAAGGGATTAATAGAAAATAAACAGGTGCAGTAAGCACACAGTTGGGTAAAGAAACCCATATTAAAATGATAAATACAAAAGCAAGCAAACCCTTTACTGCATGCTGACAAATTGACCATATCCGTTTGGCAATCTTTAACTCCCTGTAAATGTAAATGTGTTTCTATATTAGTTTGTTAACTTCCAATTGTGAATAGACACCCAAACACCTTGATGTTTCTCTGAACAACATGCACGTTTAGAGCCTATCTGTCTCTCTGGAAATCCGAGAACATATTCTTAATTACTGTGCCTCTATTGAAAATAGAGGTAGAATGTTCTTGGTTTTTTTCTGCCTCTGCATAGAACTGGAACATGAAAGGTAGTGCAAAATGAAAACTGTGTGCAAAAATTATATGAGACTTATTGAGTGTTCAATGTCACCACTGGTACTTCTGCCAGGACTGATCTGTGCTGTGTTAGGGTGGTAACTCTATTTCAATAGAGACTACTCAAACAGCAACAGGTGACTTTTTAAACCTTTAGTAGCTTGGATTCAGCCAGCTTTTCCTGAATTAGTCTTCAATTCATTTCTATGGAAATGGGCATAAGAGACTTTTTGCTGTTTTTCTTCATGTCATTTCCCTTCCACAGTTTCTGGAACAGCTACAGGCCGTATGAACCCTGCAAAATGAATCCAAATGAACCACTATCAAAATGTTTTGGTTCATGCAGCAGTGAATTGGACCTCCCAGGAAGCAAATCTACAAGATGTGATTTCCTGACTTTTGCAGAGAAGTTTACACCATGCACAAGGCTCTTGGACATCTTGTCATGTTTCTCCCAGTATGCAAGAAAACAGCCTCTTGAGAAAAGCAATGACTCATTCATTTAGCTGGGTGTTTAGCCCTGGCAATACTGAACAGGATTTTGCTTTGGTGCCTCAGTTTCTTATTTGTAAAACTGGAGTAGTAATTGTCGTCCAGAACTGAGATGTGTACTGGATGAGCATGTTAAAGTGCAAGGCTGGTGATAAAATGATGGGAATTCTTTAACCATCTGTGACACGAGTCAATGATTTCAAAGGTGACAACCTGTGTCTGTACATATGCTCTGAATTTTAACTTAAAATGAAGCCCAGCACTTGTTTTTCTTCATTTAAAAAAGTAGCAAGTGTTGTGGTCAAGTCTTTCAGAAAAAGAAAATTTCCTCTTCCCATTGTTAGATTTTCTGTATATGCCTCCTTTGTTGGAAAGTTTACAGAACAGAATAATTTTTTACACTAACAACTTTTCTAACATTGCTGCTTTAATTGAATGCACCTGACTGCTAATGGTGATGTGTTTATCACAAGCATGCACATTAATGTCCACTTATTTTAAACTTTGTTTGAGAATCCCATTTCAATGATTTCCAAAATATTTGATATAAAGATGTCTCTCATAGTAAAGAGTTTGACTACTTCAGAAAATGTGCTGTATGTTAAACTCTCTGCTAGCTGGATATTCAGACGCAGAAATGCATCCCTATCTCCCACTGAAGCAGCTTCCTGTGGCCATAAGATGGCAGTGGTTTTGAAGAGAAATGTCTATACGCATGTGCACACACGCACAAACAAAATAATCTTTGGGATATTAAATGATAATAAATCCAGGGTAAAAACAACAGTCAGTAGTCAGCTCTTTCTGATTCGTTCCAGTAGAAACTTCTCTCTACATATATGCATATCTGGAGTGTTGTATGTTTTTTGCTTTGTCTCTTTTCATGAGCTCATCAAAGCAGATTACACAGCTTACTTACAGCCCTGCTGTAAGTGAGAGCTGTGAAGCTGAGCTGAACAAATCAGACTATCCCTGTGGATGTATAAATGAGTCAAATGACCTCCAAAAGCATGAATCTTAAAATAAGGTTGTGCAAGCTAACAGATCTCTGTGGTGATTTCTGCAAGAATCTCTTGGAACCTTAGGAAGGAGAGGGAGAAGGAGAGGAAGAAGTAGAAGCATCTTTAATCCAAGTGGAGTTTTGCTCTTTCAAAGCAGTACTAGCATATACAAGGGCAAATGTGCATGGCATTGAAATGGCAGGGAAAGGAGGAAGTGTGTTATCAAGTGCTTTGGTGGTACTGTGGCTTGCAGAAAAAGTCACTTCCATGGGAAAATAAAGTGTTTTGTGGAAGTAAAAAATAAATCTGTTATTTAATGGAGCAAATGGAGGCCCTGTCTTTGATGTTAAAGGCTTATGCATTCTGTTTGACCTGTAAAGCAGGCTAGAAATTGTCTTTTGAAAAGACAGGAGTAGGGAAGGATAGTGGATTATGTGTTAACTTCCATTTCCTTGTACAACCTTGGTTGGGCAAGGGAAACTGTGTATATGTCCTTCAGGAAGTGAAAAACTGTGTTCTTTCAGCATGTATGTACCTGGGATACCAGGAATCATAGAATAATCCAAGCTAGAAGAGACACACAAGGGTCATTAAGCCCAACTCCTGGCTCCACATAGGACAACCCAACAATCAGACCGTATGTTTGAGAGCATTGCCCAAACAGTCCTTGAACTCCAGCAGCTAGGGGTTGAGCCCACTTCCCTGGGCAGCCTGTTCCAGAGCCTGACCACCCTCTGGTGAAGGACGTTTTCCTAACCCCCAGCTTGAGCCCCCGTCCCCCAACACAGCTCCATGCCATTTCCTCAGGCTCTGTTGTTGTTGCCAGAGAGCAGAGCTCAGCGCTGCCCCTCTTGAGGAGCTGCAGCCACCATGAGGCCTCCCCTCAGCCTCCTCTGCTCTGGGTTGAACAAACCAAGGGGCCTCAGCTGCTCCTCATATATCTTACCCTCTAGACCCTTTACCATTTTTATGGCTCTCCTTTGGACACTAGTTTTATGTCTGTCTTATATAGTGGTGGTCAGAACTGCACACAGCAGGACATACCTTCTAGCAGGCAGGGACCACGATGGCCAGCAGTAGCTGGTGGTTGTTACAGTATGATGCATGCACTCCCATTTTCCTATGTAAATGAATTTATCAATTTTTATCTGGTTCAAAACAAGCACTTTTGCAACAAGAATTTTGCCAATGTAATCATGGTTACACTAAGACTTGTAGTTATTTTAAATCCAGACATCAGCTAGGAAGCTCACGGTGCTGTTGAGCTTGTTTTATAATTATCCAAGTGGAATAGGTGACTTCTGTAAATAGATGATAGCAGAAGGACAAATAAAACAAGTTTTCTGGGGCACAGAAATTCAGAAGTGACACAAGTGAGCTGAGAGGGACAGGCCCACTTTTGGCCTTGCTGGGGATACTCAGCCTGCTGCCCCTCCTGGCCCATTCTAGATGTCGTCAGCATTTCTCATCCATGGCTTGGATCTCCAAGCAGTCCCACTCTCTCAGCGGCCTAAAGCCTGGGTGGTCATCTTACACAGAGATGTGGGCCTTCTAGCTTTGCATGAGAGAAGCATTGGCTGAGTTGTTGCATGTGCTTGATTTGCCATCATTTTACAGATTTTTCAGATTGGATATGAGGACAAGGGATCTACTTCCAGGAGTGAAGAGTGGTGCGAGACACAGGATGTTCCCATTGTGTGTTTCTCTCTTCATTATGCTTTACATTTTCCCAAGCTTCCCACGGTTGTGGCTTCACAGCCATGGGAATAATGAAACAATGGGAAGAGGCAAAAAATGGACAATTCACTATTGTTACTGACTTTCACATAGTGCATGTTTGAAGGCCGTGAATGCAATAGTTTTCTGCTGTCTAAAAAGAACAGGGCAGGATAAAACAATTTTCAGATTTTGTTAAATGAGTTAGTCACTATATTCTGAAAGACTGATTAGAAAAATGCCTGACTGAAAAGTTCAGTTTTGAATTAAGTTGCAAGAATAAGCTGTAGTTTAGAGAAGTATCCCAACATATGACTGACTTCCTCAAAGCTCTTTTTTTCTGGTCCACTCCAACTCTGTTCTAGCATCTTTCAAGGGTCACAATTCCATATCTTCCTCTTTGTTTTTATAACATACGTTTGCTTTTCTTATTGTAACAAATGTTCTTTAAATGGGACTGAAAACTTCTGGAAGCAGTCTTTTGTTAGCTTATGTAACCTCCATGTAAATATATGTTTCCAGGAAAATAAGTACAAAAGTGTTTTCATAAGGGCTGCTATAATTTTAGAAAATCTTTATTCTGTTTTTACACGCCCTGTCTCTTGAACAAGTGCTATAAGAACTATTACTTCTAATTAACTCTGTGCATAAGCACTCAGTTTCTTATGTCTCCAGATTTTACAGTGTATCTTTACTTGCATTGCTGAGCCCAGAGCAAAATAAAGAGGTCAAGGCAGGGTGTGAGTTCAAAATATTTGTCTGATGAAAAAGTGGTGGAAGGAAACATCAGAGTATTCTTGGCAGAAGTCTTTTTATGATGGCTGAGGATAAAGAAGCTGAAGACTTGAGTGGCAAGAGGGCTATTCATAGCTCTTTGCACACCTGTACAAAGGGCAGGCAGTTAGATTTGCACAGCTGCTGTGATTGGGTATATGTTGAGCATGTGATAGAAACATATCCTCTCCTTGATAGCAAGGGAAAATCACTTTTGTCACTTGTCCTGGTTATGGTGAGGAAGATGCCACTCCTCATCCTACCATAAAGGAAGTATGCAGCACTCATCAGACACCACAGGAAGGGGGTTCTGTGTGTAGTTCACTTTTACAATCTGCAGAATGAGATTTTCAGTTTCCCTCTCTTTAAAAAAAATTACTCTAACTTTATATTTGCTATTCTAGCAGCCATGAGGTATGCTGGGAATTATAGCTGTTCTTTGCTGTTTGTTCCTTTTTGGGACTGGGCTTCTACAACCCTCTCATCAGCCACAGGTATTACTCTCCCACGTTATTAAATGAGGAATCTGAAAATAATCTGCACTGTGTTAGATCTGTGTGGCATGGGAATGGCTTGTGAATTATTTGCCGTTGAGCCTATGGAAATGTGAGAGCTTGTTCTTTAACTCCCAGGCTTCCCTCTGAGTGCTGGGATCCAGAAACTTGCCTGATAACCATGGTTACTATTCTTAGTTGGAGAGCTTATGCATCAGCCACTACTGTTAGATTTTGTTACAAACAGTGAAACAAAAAAAAAAAAAAAAAAAAAAAAAAAGGATATTTTTAGAGCAAATGTGGATGGCAAAGTTAGAGTCCAGTCTTGAACCCAGGTGAACAGCGTCTGGCTGTGGAGCTCTCCTTTGCATTGGCAAAACAGCTTCTGTGCAGAAAGGGCGCAGCAAGCACCTACCTCTTTCCTTGTTCCCACTCCTGGTATAAATGAGATGGCTGCTCTGATCGTGCATCTCGGTGATCAGATCAGAGGTGGTAGTTGATAAACTGTAAGACAGCAGTGGAATTAAGTTAAACTGCTGGAGATAATGGAGCTCTGAACCTCTGCTGGATGGCAGATCAGAGAAGGTGTGAACAGTTTGTGCAGAAATTGCTCCACTGAAGGAGACTGTGCATTTGCATTGATGCTCAGAGTAGAAAGCCGGAAGTGGCTCTGCTTAACATCCAGTGAGCATTAATGACTCCCCTTTTGCACCTGAGAGCATTTCATTTGCAGGAGGAAGTCAGTTACACGAAACCTTTTAGTGCACAAGTCCTTCTCCTGTAACACTCCCGTCATCTCCAAGCGTTATTCAAAACTGGATGATTATGATTGTTTCTCAGAGCCCACGGAGATGACTTACATAGCCATCTCTGCTTGCTTCTTGCTGCTGGCATGCAGCACACCTGGGCTGCATTCAGAGATATTTCTGTAAATCGCTAGGAGCTCCCTTTAGAAAGTCAAGACATCCACGCTCTTAATGCACAGACTTGTGTTATATGTCGCTGTACAAAGGTTACACAATCTGCTGAACAACTTTAGAGCTAAATCTGCCTTACATTTAAAATTTTATTTATTGAGCTGGTGCTTATAACTTAAAGAGATCAGAGTGTAGCTATGCAGAGACCAAAGGGTCTGCTACAATGTGGGTAGTCATGCATATGCTAACTTTAAACCAGACAGCTCTTCTGTCAAAAATGACAGACATGAAGGTAAGGACCCCAGAAGTGACTGTAAAAGCCCAATTGAAGCTTTAATGCATGTTCATACTACTGTCTTATGTTGAAAATACTGAGCACATTTTATAGAGTCATGCATGTAAAATAACTACCAGTGCTGATAGCTATTTAAACAAATTAAAATATACCAGGTATACGTGCTCAGGAAACATATCACCAAGTTGCTGTATTTAAATACTGTCGTCATACTATGTATTCTTAAATCTTGACTCTGGGATGCATTCTTTGCATGCCAGAAGTATGGAAATTCCAGCCCAGGATCCCCCTTGCACAAGTAAGTTCAGCTAAGCTGGCAGGAGATAGAAAGAATACTTTCTCCATGTCATAACTATAATGCAGTAATTACAGCAATTAATACAATTACTCTAAATGTTTTTTGGAAACAAATTTGGAATCCAAACAGTTACCAGATATGGGATTTCTCACCTCTAAGTATTCTCAGTGGGTTGGGACAGGATGCTCAAGTCAGTTTGTGGTACTGATAAAGCAGTAGGGTACTAAAAATGAGGAGTATAATCTTAACAGTTATAGTAAAGATGTTTGTTGTGCTTTTTTCTTTTTCTTTTTCTTTTTTTTTTCAAGTGAGTAGTGAAAGAGCACTCAGAATAAATGAAGGGTCATATAAGAAGAGCTGATCTGAACTAGGTATTACATTCCTATGGCCCTAAGTATCTTGAAATGCTGTATAAGTAGCAAATTATTATTTTTTTTTCTATTTCCAGCACAATAAACTGAGCTAATGTAGTATTCCTACCAGCTGTGTGTTTTTGGTTTTTTTTTTTCAACAAACTTGTATGTGGTACTCTTATATGAGAAGCAACCACAACATTAAAAGAAATTGAAGGATTTGTTTTCATTGTGTTTTTTCAAATGCTGCCTGTCTTTTTGTCTCAAAAGCTTTAAGCTGTAGAGTTTGTTTCCAAGTTTTTCTATAGTTTCATAACAGTATAAGAAAATGTGGATTTAAGCTAGGAAATGGAAGCTGGGAATCCTTCATAATCACATGGCCCTAGCAGCTGGGGTTATAACCATCAAAATGCTTAAGTCATTCCTCAAAAAAAAAAAAAAAAAAAAAAAAAAAAAAAAAAAAAATTAAAAAAAAATCCCACTGTAGAGGAGTAAACTTCTACATGAGATGAGAAGCCACAGTATTTTTGTCTTTGATGTTTTGCTTTTAGGACATATTTGAAAATGTGATTCAGACTGCGATAAAATGCTAAGGCCAACTTCTTTTTTCCACCAACAAGCCATCTTTTGCCTTCCAATTCTGTGACCCCTGCTTAACAGCTGTGGCCTCAGATGTTGTATCCTGCATGTATCCAGCATCCCTCTGGCCAGAGGCACTCAGAGGTGCTGGTGAAGGACCCAATTCTGGTCCCACTTTGGAATAAGGTAAGCAAGGAAACTGTGTAAGAAAAGGTGTAAAGGACAGACTGAATGGACAGATGAGCCCTTGTGGATTAGGTGGGGAGGAAACTGAATGGGATTCTTAGTTTGATACATTAAAAAGAAAGCATGTAATTTAATAAAATCCCTGGAAAGAGGGTTCATAGCTTCTAAATAGTGCTCTGAGAAAACATTGGAAAAGATAGCAGATCACAAACCATATCATGGTGCTGATTCTTTTTTTTTCTTTTTCTTTTCTTTTTTTCTGAAGTTCACAATTGATTTCTGGTTTAAAATCAATGCTGTTATACGACCTAAAGACAGGAAAGAAGCTGTCTCACTAAGAATGTATTTCTTCAAGTTGCTTAAAAGATCAGTTTCATCATGTTTCTTGACGGTGCCCAAATCACTTAAATCAAATGGTAAAAAAATCATTTGAAAGGAGAGCCTTCATTGATGCTGGCATCTTTGTTACATATACACACTAACTTGAAATACTAGCCTTGGAAAGAAAACTGTTTTCCTTTCTTTCAACCAAAAACAGATATGAAATATTTGCAGTTAATCACTGTTACTATTAAAAGCAACATGAATATTTTGTGTATGGGAACTGCGGAGTCAGGGCCTGAACCTCTGCTTGATCACCTGAGGCGAGCCATGAGTCAGCCAGAGGAGCACAGCTGAAGGCAATTCACCTGTGCTGCCAGAAGGGGTGGAGCCAGGCTCCAGCCCTCCTAGACCTATTTAAGAGCTGGCTACGAGGGGGGAAGGATCTTGTCTGGAGATCACCTCTCTTGGTGTTTTGTGGTGAGCTCAGCATAAGGGTAAGCCTTCCATTTATTCTCCTTTGTTGTCATAATCTACTTTGCCTCACTCTCTTGTTTATTTTGTGATTGTAATGTCTTGATATCCATTGATTTATACATTTTGTAATTCAGTTACTGGAGGAGCCTCTGCTCCCAGACTGAGGCTGTCTCCTAAATGCCTCCTGCTTCTTACAGAATCACCTATTGGCCTGTCTGGTAGATGATCGTGATCACTTGTCCCCCTGCAATTGTCTTGTAAATTTTAAGCATCTCACCCAGCAGCCCTATTGCTTCTGTTGCAGAATAGTTACTTTTCACTGCATTTGCCACGCTGCAGTTCTATAATAGCATTCTTATAGGCACCGCTGCCTAGGACTGGAGGATGCCTTCCTCTTTGTTGATGCTCTCTGACAGCAGCCAGAGCTGTAGTCTCAATACTTCCTCTCTTCCTCCATTTCATACTGTTTTTCCTTTTTCTCTCCCCTTGGGTGTTTTCTGTCGTAATGACACTTAAAGAAAGGGTGCTGTTGGCTTGGCTGAAGGCTTCAGTTGTGTCCTGTGGTAGGTCTGTGCTACAGCCATTTGGAGCCATTGGTGACTAGCATGGTGCAATCCCTGGCATTTCTCATGTTTGTCAGCCATGCCACCAACACCTCAACACCTGCCCCTAGTCAGGTCATTGTCTGGTTAGAATACCATTAATTCCAGTGGAAAACAACAACAAAGCCATTGAAATTCAGCATTCAGTTTAAGCAGAAGCTAATTCCACAGAGTTGAATATAGTTATTGTCAATAAGCCAAACTTTATTGAATGAATCATGGAACAGTTAACTGAACAAACCTCGCGTTGTCCTTGTTGACTACAAATCTGATTAACAGAAGTAACCTAATGTGATATGCTCAGGTTTGTATGACGGTATTTTGGAAGAACGTTGGAGCTAATCTTAAGTTGTTTGAGAGATCTCAGGGCTACTTGTCAACAGGGAGGCACTTACTCCTGTGGAGTGCAGGGACTGTCATTTTTCTTAGTGGTGAGAAGAAAGTATAAAATCCCTCCTGGTAAAACTTTCATTTGAAAACAAAACAAACAAACAAAAATCACACAAAACACTGTAACAGCAGAAGTTATTTGGGTCTCTATAGACTAGTGAATATTAAGGACTCGATGAAACAACCTGCATTTTTATCCAAGAGCAAACATTAGGTTGAAAACTTAAGACTGAGGGGTGGGGATCACCCCTTTTCCTTTATGGGACAGACTCTGGAAATAATTTACTAGGGGAAAAGGAAAGTGTGAACTCCTACACTCAGTGTGATGTGGTAGTGAAAATAAGGGACCTGCAAAATGAATAGGTGTGAACAGTGATCAAGAACAAGGTGATGATGTACTCTCTCCATGCTCTGCCAATACAAGTTTTATTTCAGTTCTGCACCTACTTTGTTTCCACAACTCAGAATTAGTTAAAAATAATGGAGAAGACGGAGGGAAGACTTGCATATGATTTTTTTGCAGTCAAAATCATATATTTTTCTTGAAAGACTTAGGTACGTCCATACTGGCACGGCACAGGGATGTGGGCAAGTGGGTCTACAACCTTGGAAGAACATACTTGTTTCAGTACCATACAGCTGAATTAGTTCTGCTCCTTGCAGTTCTCTTAGTAGACAAAGCCTGGGGGCGAGACCTTATGAAAATGCTGCTCTGCTCTTGGCATCTATGCTAATATTTCTGCCTAAATCTGAGGCTGAAGTCCCTAATCATCTCTGATGCTCCCACAAAGAGCTCATCTTATGGATCCATCAGCACGCTGTGGGTCTGCAGTACACGCGCGCGCATGTACACACACACAAAAAAAAAAAAAACCACTTGCAAAAAGAAAGTATTTGATAGCTGACTGGGAGACCTTTAAGGCTTTAGAAACTGCCGGTCTCCATGTATTTCTTTGTAAAAGTTGGAAATGGGAGGACGAAAGCTGTTTTATACAAGATAAAATCACAAATGTGCTTGGCTGGTCCTGCTCATCTCTGATTAAAGAACACTGCTTGGATAGGCAGATCTAGCAGAATGATGTCTTCCTTTCGCTTTAAGTTTGTTTTCTGCTGCTTCCCCCCCCTCAGTACATAATGTGGTTTTTGTACTTATCTTCTCAGCTGAGTCATGAAAGGAAGCTAGTCTAAGAACGTTAACATTTACATAATCTTACTAGGTGAACAAGCATCATTGTGCTTCATGTTAAGTTCTGGGCAATAAAACAGTGCTGGATAATTTTGTTAACTCAATGACCTCTTTGTTTTGCTGCAGCTTGAAACATTTGGAGTTTCAGGTACCTGGCCAGTTATTATCCATGTAGTATCTATTGGTGCATTCAGCAGAAAATCTTGCACTACATACAAATCTTCCATTCTCCATGTTCATAAATGCCTGGCTAATTGCTTATTATACTGAAAGCTGCACACTACAGAGCAGATGCCAGCAATTCTAACGGCTTGGTGACGCCTGGGTACCTCCTTCAGTCTGCTTAGTGCAGCGGCTGTGAGAACAAGAGGCACCAAGGAATACTGCGAAGTGCAAGCTGGAAACAGCCTTATTGAAAATCAGAATAGTCAGCTAAATATGCTGCTAGAGACCAAAGACTTCCCTGCTTTAATACTTTAGCAGTAAGGGAACGTATCATATGAAATGACTATAACAAGTGGTCTTGCACACAGGAGGCGTGCTGAGTATCTCCTAACAAATGCCAGGATAGCCTTTTTTTTTTTTTGTTTAATTTTTCCGTGTGTGTGTTTCACTTCTGTCATTCAGAGCCTGATGTCTTTACCCACAGATATCAAATGTGCATCTGAGACATGTTGTTGAATAGGAACTGCAGCAACTAAAGTTTTAAATTACTGACAAAGAAGTGCACAGAACCACTGACTTACAAAGATACATTTACCTGCTCTCATTTTACTATTTTGAGTCTTTCTCTTCTCCATAATACCTGTCCCAGTGTTTCTCCAATGACTGGGGGCCTAGAATATGTTCCACATCAACTTATGGTTCAACTACCTTCTCACGGGCGCAACCTACAAGGTTAAAGCCTGTGATGCCCTGAAGCCCACTGAGATGTTCAGATACTTTTTTTTTTTAGTTCTCTTGGATAAATGCTGTTTGGTGGGCGGGATTTATTACGTGGAAGGTTCCCACTTTGTTCTTCGCTCGTTTATTTTATATCAGTGTAGCTTGATCTTCCAGACTTCTGTCTTGTCAGGCAGTAATCCTACTGGTCCAAATTTCAGCAGGCATGAATTGGCATTTCTCGGTTGAAAGAGCAGAAATTGACAGAGGGTAGAGCATCAGGCTATAGAAAACAGGCATGGGAGCAGCAGGAGTTAGCCGTGTAAAGCCTCATCATCCTTACTGATAGGACTGATGCAAAGAAACAGTCAGTGGTGTGCAATTTTCTTATCTTCTGTCATTTCCCTCTCCATTTTGGATCACTTTCCTGCTCTGATAGCATATATTTAATAGTTGAAATACATGTTGTAAAGTGCTTCTCTGTAGAAAGCAGAGATTGCACAGGTCTGGCTGCTCCTCCTGACTTCAGGAGGATGTGGTGTGGCTGAGTTACCTGTGTCATATCGGCTAATGCTAAGTGTAGCTTAATTTCACAGAATTGAAGGACATGTACTAAAATCTTATATGAAGAATAATACTTCAGAGTTTTTGAGCTTTCTGTGTACTTGTTAAAAGAAATCATTCCTTTTAATCTTTAAAATTTACTTTTTTTGTCTTTAAAGACAACATCGAATATATTTCGTGTAGAGTAGGCATGGTGTTAACAGTACTGCAGTCCTTTGCATTCTGACCTCAAACTTCTTATCTGTCCATGGCACTGTCCTATTACTGTCATTTTTAAAAATTTTAGATATACTATATATATATATATATATATATATATATATATATAAATACTATACATCACTGCCAACATTAACGTAACAGGATGTTGGTACAGAAGGGACATGTGGTTTTGTTCCTTTCCTTTTTCTCTTGGACCTGTGAGGGTTGTAACTCTGACAACTGCAGTTTGGCTGAGACAAAAATAAATCAGAACAGACATCGAAGTAAAAGGAAAAGGTATTAATCAAGGGAAAAGGTTTTCATGACACAGTCAAATGTTTTGACTGTTGGGCAGAGCTGTGAGGCTGCAGCACAGTCAGCTGCGGTATGAAGTGTACTTGCAGACTTTTGAGAATGCTGCAACAGATAAAGTTGCTCTAGGAGTATCAGGTTGTTGTCTTCATCATTACTGCAGTATTTTTCACAGCATGAGCACTTACCTGTTTTTTGAATGGATTAAAATCCCTTATGAAATGCACTCCTTACTCACTCTTTTGCTGAGGTCTGATAATTAGCTGCATGCCTGCAATTTCTCTCATCCAATTTTACAGACTGATTATGTGAAGGAGTGGTTAAGCTGAGGAGAGGATTTAGGAGAAGAAGCACTGCGTGCCAACGCAGAGCACCCTGCTTTAACATCCATGTTGTCACTATGCCAGCTGTCTGGCTGTCAGGAGAATGCCAGGCATACTTGGGCTGGCTGGGAGGTTTCCCACAGGAAACACCTAGGAGGCTCACACTGGAATGCACCACAATGCAGGAAGGCAGTGAAGGAAAGGGTGCTCTGAAACTTGACTGAGGGCAGCTCTAGAGACAAGGTTGTTAAACTTACTTTGGTGTTCTTCCCATGTGAAAACTTTAAGGGGGAAAACAGGAAGAAAGAAGGAGATTAAAAAGAGGCATTCTGCACACCAGAGCTAGGTTTACCAGAGAAAGCCATCTAGTGGTCACAGTGCACTTTTCTCCACCGCTCCCTACACCGAGCTCTCATCAAACTTCTCAGTTTTGTTTAACATTACAGTTCTATATATGTTGCAGGAGATTCGATGCTTACAGGGCTGCGGCTGCAGCTTCTCAGCAGAGGTGGGGGATAAAGAAGGGCTCTGCTCTCCATTAAGTGGGAATGAGGAAAGTGAAATCACCCGCAGAGCAGAACAGAAGTTAGCTTTCCCATAACAAATTGTTTGTAACCATAAGCAGTAGAAGACTCCAAAGGTTAAAGCTGATCTGTGAAAACATGAAATGAAGTGACTAAAGTGATGTTGAATAAAACATGGAGATCTGTGCTGAGTATGGAGACTGGTGACCCCGGCTGTGCCTGGGATGTAAGCATGACCTCAGGGCAACAATTCCTGCTGGCACAATTCACCAAAATGTTTGGAGTTTATTAAATTGCTTCACCCTCTGAAAAAAAATATCACTTTAGATGCAAATATTCATGGTTTTTTGTTTGGCTGGCTTTTTACATTTTGGATATTTCGACATTTATATAGGACTTCAAAAGTTGAAAGCCGTGAAGTTTGGACAACTTTCATTTGATCACCACATTAAACTTCTCTACTTTCCATGGAATAAAACAGTCAGTCAGCCTACAGTATTTCATATTAACCCGAGATGCTGTCCTCTGTGTTCTCCGGTTCAGAAATAAACAGAAATCATTATTATTTGCACTATATATTGCACTACATAGAGGCCTTAATTTAATGTCTGTTTCCACCTTTAAATGAAAATTAACCATCCACTGTTAGTAGAGCTGGCTCTGTAAGCTTTACAGAAGGCACTGAAGAATCCACAGCATGGGTACAGGTGTATGAAGAAAACAGGTACCAGGCAATGGAGTGTAACAAAATGCAGGGTTTCAGAAAAACATGGTGCCACTACACACAGCATGGGCTGTGTGGGCTCCTTTCATATTTATGCAATAATTTCCCTGCTCTTCAGAGAGTAATTAAAATATTCCCTGTATCATTATGCTTCCATAGATTTGAGTGAAACTGCTTCTACCTCTAACTTTCGAAGCCGCATCCATCCCATTGATGAATGTGCTGTTGTAAGTCTCCTTCTGCCATCAATCTGGAAGGGGAATAGGTCTGTGCGGGAGCTGGGGTTCTGTTGCAAGCTCTATGGACCCTCTGACCAATCCTCAGGGCATTTATCTAGGCAGGGGTAGTTTCAGCACTGCAGTGTTTTTGATCTCCGTGGCTGTTATTGAATTAAACAGGTTAGTTTTGTGGAGAATCAGTGAATAGCAATTAATTACGTAGTCTGTACGCAAGCAAAATGTGAGTGAAGTAGTGGTGGTGTAGGGCTGAGAGTTTTTTTTTCTCCACTGCTCCAGCTGTACCCTGACAGCCCTACATAACCCCATCTGGACACTTGGAGCTGTAGGAAGGTTGTGCTGCAGGGCAACACAAAGAGCATCAAGAGAGCTGATTAAGTGAGTGAACTCAGTATTTTAACGTAGGTAGAGAAGAATAATCCTTGTCAGCAAGGAAATGAGCAAAGTCGGCAATCCCATAGAGTTTTTGTGTGTCCTGTCGGGGGGAAGAGAAAAGATCAAGTCACTAGTCTAGTGGATGAGGCTAATTGCATAGCTTCTGAAATGTCTTCACAGGAAAAGAATTGAGGTGTCAGCCACAAATACAATCCTGATGTTAAAACCCAGCTCTCATGTATGAAGGAGTTACAGGACTACACTTCTTACCTTTTCCAAAAGGATTTTTTTCAGAGAGGGGTGAGGGTCTGGAAGTGCTCCTTGGTAATTGTCATAAATTACTCCCTTGCCAGCATAAAAACTCTGACACGTAACAAAAAGTGAGCTCAAACTTTCCTTTATGAGGACGTAAAGAAAAGGAACAAGTTTAATTTGAGTATTTTTTCCCTTTCTTTTAACCCGTTATGGTTAAACTGTTTCCGGACATTTGAAGGCCAATAAATTTTTGTACATTTCTGGTGAAATATTGCCAACTCCAGAAGATTGTAGAGAGCTATGACTTCTTCAGAGATGAAACTACAGGAAGGAGAGATTGGTGTGTGCATCAGCAGCAAGCATTTGAATTGTTGCTCTTTTGAGAGAAGACTAAACAGCTTATTCAGATTTCTGATGTTTGGTTTGTTCACTTGTTTGTTTTGAAGAGCACAAATGTGAGAGAGGATATTGGGTCAGAAAGGATCATTTTCCTATCAGCTGTTATAGAATAGACTATCTGCACGTTCCTTCCTTCTCTTCATCAATATGGTGTAAAACAAGTAGTGCTAGCAGTCAGCTGATGACATATCTTCCCATTTTCAGGGTAACTCCTCACTTTAAATCATCGCTTTAATAAGCAGAGGGATTTTTCATAATGCTTAAAAGGAGTTAAAGCATGAAGACACTTAAAGAAATGAGATGTTAAGTCTTTAACTAATGGGATTATACAGTAGAGACTCTTTAAAGATGGCTTGAACTAAGTGATCCAGGAGCCATAAAGACCTTATTATGGGTCAACAATTTATTTTGTGGACAATAGTCCCCTTTGAAGAACTCTCACAATCAAAATTTAGATTTGTGCAAAGTGCTTAATGTTATTGAAGTCTTTTAATATAAATGTATGAGCTTTCCTGAGCCAGCTGTGTATGCTTCTGTGTGCATTGCTTTTCTATAATGTCAGATCTCTTGCATGTTTTCATGAAAAAAAGCCTCTGCATTTCCTTGTTTCAAAACAAGATTTTAATCTCCTTCGTGATCCCATGAATGATACCTGCTCAGAGCTATACTTTTGCAGGAGCATGAGTAGAAAAAAAGTCACCAGAAATTTTCTTGAAGAAGTTCATACTCTAATATTTAAGAATGCAGCAATGTTTCTCTAAAAGCAACTCAAAACTCAGATGTGGCCTAAGGGTCATGCCTATAACATTTGACTGCAAAAGATGTTCTTTGGTAAACATTTGAGCATTTGATAACTTGAGGTTTTATAGCAACCACGCTGTATCTTTATTGTTTTTATGCTTGTGAAAGTCAGGCTGCCTTATTGGAAACTTAACAAATTACTGAAGATGTGTATCTTCCTAACTATTCTAAGGTTAAATCTTATCTTCAAATTCTACACTTACTCTTAAATTAACTTTCTCTAGTACCAAAGGCCTGATCCAAATATAAACAGGAGTTCTTGCATTCACTTCCAACAACTTTAAATCATGTCCAAAGTGTCTTGCTGTCTAAACATATTGTATTTTGGTAGATTTGTCTCTTGAGTCAGGAAGTGCTTTCTCAGGTTAAGGAAATCTCCAAAGAGTATCACAGACAATTTGAAGTAATCAGCTTTGGTTGCCTGTGCTTTCAAATTGAGACATATCTGTTGCTATTTTGCTGCTTTTATTAGTTCAGGATGATTTAGAGTCCTGTATTCCAGGTGCAGAATGGGGGGGATTAGTGCAGGTTTTTTGCCCATCCTTTGGTTTTCAAGCTCTTGAGCAATTTCTGTAGGGATCCCATATTGTACCTATGTCACATCACACATCCAGGGCTGCGTCAACAGGAAAGTTCAGCTGCTGGGAGTTCCTCCCTCCTGGAGAACATACAATCAGAGGCTGCTGCATTGCCATGGGGGCAGGAAGCACATTCAGTTTTGATGTGATCCACAGGGATATTTTGGGACTTTGGCAGAAAGCCACTATGATCTCTGACTTTTCAGTTGTTTCTGGAATTTGCCCTTTGATCAGCTTTTTGGTATTTGGCTTATGAGGTTGGGAAGAATTATGCCTTTTGGACTAGTGGGTAGTACAGACCACATTTTCTTGGCATTAATTAAGGGTACCCTCCTGCTGAGTCCAGGGGCACAAAGCCTGCTTCCCTGAGGTGTGGATGGAGATGGCAGATACAATTGCACCCAAAGACCTATAGCAGCAACTCTGATACTGTAACTAAAATACAGTTAGTATTTAAGGTGGAAGATGTCTATAATCCACCATTAGAAAGGACTTCAATAGTAGGAGAATGAAGCTTGGTGGTGATTGGGTTGCATAGTTAATGTTATTCTTGATTCACATTTCATGTATCTTGCATACAGATACGGATTTCAAATAACAAGAAAAAATGTCTAAGATGGGGAACCTGCTCCAGGGCTGACTGGTAGGAGCCAGGTGTGAATGAACAGCCTCCAGCTGGTAAGCTCCTGCTCTCTGTTAGCTCCAGGATCTTCACACTAGCTTGTGAGCAGAATTCCCAAAGTGCCTTGTCTGAGGTCTGCAGAAGGATCTGAGCCTTTGTTAGCTGAGTCTCTGGCCAGGCTCCATCTTGGTTGTGACGTGTTTTGCTAGAAATGCAGCTCTTCTGCTGGCAGGAAAAGGGGCCTGATCCAAAACTGACTGAAATCTTCAGTAGGATTTAGATTAAGCCCACAAATCCTGATTCTGCACAGATTTAAGCTTGTGCATAACTTTACATACGTGAATAGTCTCATTGAGGTCAAACGAATTAAAATAATGCATGAATAATGAATTAAAATAATGCACCTTCTTTTCTTGGCAGTATTGGGGCCATAATGAACTGAAAAGAAACAGGAATAGAAAAAAAAAAAACACAACCTGACTTTTTTAGAGCTATTAAGGTGCTGTTTCAGAAACGTAGCCTTTAACAGTTATGTTTACATGTACAGTGCAAAGTTTAAAAGAATGGAAGTGTTTGTTCAGCCAAGTCGTGTTTGGGTCAATAAGGGATCCCATATGGTTTCAAAGGTTTGGCTTTTCTATTTTTCTTAGAAGAGCACCTGAAAGTATATATCCTAGAGGGATGTGGGTATTTTTACTGTACAGAGACTGCAGGATCAGAATTGCAGACCTTATTAAAAATGGGCCTATATTGATGAGAAAAGCAGCATGATAGGCTGAATTAGAAGCCTGCAATATTGCAAGGGCATTCTCGCTCTGCGATGAGCCAGTTCCTCTCTGAAATAATGTAGAAGTTAAACAGGGGCAAACTAAACCCTGTGCTAAATTAAGGTTTCATCTGACAACGTGGGGAGCTGAGGTGTGAGTGATGCGTGCTGGTGCCTGCAGTAACTTTACTGCTCTTATCCTTCTTCCTCCTCTTCGCCATTGCCTTCAGCACTGGGCTTTGTTCCCCAGGTTCCTCTCAGCTGCTTTCCTGCTCTTCACCCAAGAGGTAAAACTCCAAAGCAGCAGCCCTTCTCTGCTCCTATCCTCTGTCCCCAGTCTGGTGCTTCCTCTAGGCTCAAGGGGCACAAGCATCCCGCTAGATACGCAGCGCTTCTAAAGAAGATATCTGCTACTGTTCTGTCCTTCAGCATTTGAATTTGTTTTTTCCAAGCAACAGGTCATTACTACCCAGGTAAAGAAACCCAGTGCAGAGGAGGAAATCACTCCTGTGCAACAGCTGGAAGAGCCTGTGGGCTGAGGGAGCCCTAAAAATGGAGGTCAAGTGGGACATAAATTGTACGTGGGCACTAGGACAGCTCTGTACACAGGACAGATCTTATTCACAGTGCTTAACTGAGATTCCTGCCCTTTAGAAGTCTGCTGTGCTTTATTGAATACTACCAAAGCATGTTTACTTAGGAAAGGCAATAGTACGCTAGACAGCATAAACATGTACCTACTGATGGCAGTGCCTTCATGTGAGCTGAGGCAGACCATTCTCCAGGTGCAAGCCTTGCTCTGTATCCTACCAAAGACAATTCTTGTTTTTCTTGTTCCCAGCCCTGGAGAAGCAGGGGGACAAAGTCAGCCCTGACCTGCTGGCCCAGTTTCACCAGCTAGATGTGGGGATGCTCTGCTTGTGCCTTGTGACTTCAGGGTTAAGAAAGGAGATGGAGCATACCATGCAAGAACCATGATATCCCCTGTAGCATGATGAGGAACTCACTGTAAACAGAAGCACCTCAAAATGGCAATCAAATGGGACAGCCTGGGCCAAGCCTGGGGTTTCAGAGGCCAGAAACAACATAGCTGATGCAATTTGTGGGTGGAACATCTTCCCTTTTTGTGCTGCAATTCCAATGACTCTCTGCAGCGCTGGCTCAAGAACAACATATGATGTTCAAACAACATGAACCATAATCAAAAGGGATAAAAGGAAACATGCTTTTGTCCATAGTAGCCACCAGCTTGTGTCAAAGGTATGTCTGAGGAAAAGGCAAAGAAACTCCATTACCTAAGATGAAGGCTGTGTAGAGGCATGTAGACAAAATGCCTTGTCCACTGTAGGTGGTGGGGGGCAAAGAAGCAGGCTATGTACAGTTACCCCCAGGGAATAAATCATAATTCAGCTGTGCTGTGGGAGATGAGAAGTTTCTGCTACTGCCTTTGTGGAGAAAGCTGAGGATGGTTGGGAATTTCTGCTTAGAGTAGCATTGCATAATCAGTGTGTGGGGGCAAAACTCCAGGGGTGGGGAAGCTTTTTTGCAATACCAATGTCTCACTGTAATCAGAGGAACACTCATCTCCTGAATTGCGTTCCTTAGCACAAAAGGGAATGCATCACTCATACTGAATGTAGGAAAAGGAGGTGCAGTGGCTTTCCCCAAGTTACAGTGTCCCAGTGCAGCAGTGCCCTCTCAGCCAACAAAGCTGGGCAAGAGTGCTGACTCTTAGTGACAGTAATTCTAACGACTCTTTTGAAAACAATTTAATAGTTTATTGTATTTTATTTTATTGTGAAGAAACACTGTGAGAATGTTTGGCTGTATCCAGTTTATCTGTTGATATTTGCAAGTACACTCCACACATGCACAAACATACATATTAACTTATAAGTTGTTAAACTTATAAGTAGTTTCAAACCTACAGAATCAGTCCTGTAAACACCTCCTTAGGCACAAAAATAATTGTTATAAAAACATGAAAAATCATTTTATTGCATATGTACATTTTGCTCATTTGTTGTAGAGAGATACTTACAAGCTACCAAATGCTATTAGACTTTTTTAAAGGAAAATTTGCTGTCAAATGTATTTATTTATTTCAAATAGAAATTATTTGGAAGGCTGAGAAACATGAACAGCTGGTAAGCTTCTCTTGACTATTTTCCTTCACATTTCTAATAATGAACTCAAATGGTTTTAGCACCTTAAAAATGTCCCACTTAAACAGACTATGCGTAGGCAAATTTAGAACTGTACAGAAGTCCTGGAACGCAGGAGAGGTGACGGGGGAAAAACAAAGAAACAAGAGATACAGAGAAATAAGGGGAAAAATAAAAAGGCATTTAAGGGACACAGAGAGAAAGTTAATGAACATAGGTCTACACAATGAAGGGTGTTACAGCATTATGGGGCTGTTTTGAGGAGCAGGTGATTTCTAATAATGCCTGTGATTTTGGAGGGGCACTGGGCTGCATGCAATGGAAAGCAGAGGATATAAAGAGGGTATGACAGGAGAAAAGAGGCTGTAGGAGCAGTGCAGAGCGGACACCTCTTTCTTTCCCTCCCCTTTATTGCTGGACAGTGCAAGTCTTTTAGGAGCAGACCCTGCTGTCCTGCGCCAGAGTCAGAACGCTGGAGGTGAGACAGGAAGACAGAACTGCTCCCACTCACAGTCCCCTGAAACATCCGCCAAGACCCCACTGTGCCATACAGAAGCCCAACCAAAACATCTGAGCATGGCCCTGAAATCTGCTCTGCTGTACCACTGATGCTAAGCTTTGCGAGGGAAAAGGCAAGCACATGTTGTGACTGGGGTGGCAAAATCACTTTTGCTCCTGCAGCTGAGATGCACTGAGGTGGCTCTGAATGGAAACTTGGAAAAGTGATTACCAGCTATCTCATGTGCCTCTCCAGGAAGCTGGTGCATGAATCAGCACAACGGAGGGGTTGTGCTGCAGCACAGAGTGGGGATCGGTGTTGCTGTTTTCAGGGTTTGCACAGGAATGGAGCAGCTTTGGCATCTCTATGTGGACTCTTACTGGTGTAACTACACAAACAGTGTTGCTGCTTTGGAAGCAAGTACAGTTTTCATGGCCACAGATGTTTTCAGTTAGTGTTTTTAGATTGTTTTGGAGGCCATTTTTCCCCCAAACAGTCTCCCACTCAAAGGACAATCTAATCTGGCACAAGTATGTTCTACTGGATTACTTTAGTGCAAATACTTAATATAAATAACTAATAATAGATGTCCTAAAGAGCTGTGCAGAAGAAAAAAATCACTGAAAGCAAAGCTGAAGACGTACTTTAGTTTCCCATATTTAAGAGACTTTAACGTTTCTGTACACATTAATGATGTATTTGAAGATTCATGCTGTCTTTCCGCATGGCTGAAATTGCACAAAGTAGGATTATAACTCGCAAGTGCTCTTACACTGGTAACTGTGTCCAATTTTTCTTGGTTATGCCAGGAACATAGGAGATTATGAACCACTCACACCTTCAGTCACAGCCTCGAGCCCTCTCCCAGCCAGCCAGTCTCTCCCAGTCTCTAAAGTTTTCCCCTCCCTGCTCCCTCCCATGGCTGGGATGTAAAGCTTGCCCTGCAAAGTGAAGAAGGAAGACTGGGAGGCAAGTGCAACTGGGATTTCACCAAAGTGGAGTTGCTATGGCTCTTCCAGAGACCAGGATGTTTCTGAAGGCATTGTGCTTGGTTGTTTTTCCTTGCAGGTAGCTCTGTATTTAATTTGCATAGCTCCCAGCAACAGCTTGGTTCTCTTGTACCTTTAATAGACAGTCAGTGCAAGGGGAATTGCTGTTTCTTTAATGTGATGGAAAATATGTGAATCTCATTTGACTGGTCATTGTAACTCCTCTACTCTGGTTGGCTCTTGCTCTGCAGTATTTCACACTGTTTTGCAAGTAACAAAAAATGCAACATCAGCTTTCTGTATCATTCAGCTGAAGTAGGAAAAACACCGAAATGTATATGAGAAAGAAGATGAGGAGAAGGGTGGGGAGAGGGAGAGAGAGGAACCACTCCGAAAGACAAAGCAAATTGGCTGTGGAACTGCTGACAGGGAAAATGTTTTCATGAAATGGTGAGTGCTCTGAGTCACTCTTCTCCTTTGAGGTCAGCATTGCTCCCATTGAGCTGGCAGTTTTGGCAATGCAGAGCAGGACAGGGCCCTTCCTTTGTCTCCCATGTATGCAATCTGATCTCCAGTTGTTTTGCTGTATTTCCAACAATCCTGGACATTCTTGTTCAGTGCATTGCCTGACACACACAGACACGCACACACTCTTTAGGCCTTGGGGAGATCCCCATCTTTTCCAGGCTGTTGGGAATTCTCTCCCCCAGCTGCTGATGAACATGGCCTGCATGTTCCTGCATTTACCACAGCATCAGGCAGAAAAAGCAGCCCATGAGAAATACTGGCTAGAATAAGGGTCTTTGCAATCTCTTTGCCCCAACTCTTTCTTTTTTTTTTTTCTGCTGCTTAGTACAAACTCACTGCAAATGAGCCCAGAAGAAAAAAAAAAAAAAAAAAAAAAAAAGAGTATGGAAGTTACCGATTAAAGGAAGTTTGTAAACAGTAAGGAGAGAAGCTATGTAAATATGTTTAGGCAATTTTCATGTTGACATTTAGCATTTAGTACTTAAATAACTGTGTAAGCAATTTAGGAATAATGACCAGTGTGCACAACGTAAATGCTTTTAAATCTTCAGCTTTTCTGTGCTGAAAGCCCTACAAAAACACCTTTCAGAAAGTAGACAAGCAAATAGCAAAAATTGTTGGAAAGCCTTATAATTTCAGTTTAGTTACAGAAATAGAAACCAAGATTATTCTACCTGAAACAAAGCATTTCTGATAAATGCATCTGAGAGAATGCGTATCTTAAATTCAATCCTAAAAGTACCCATTCTTAAGTCAAAGTCATGCTTCAAGGCCTTTGTTACTAGAATGACAAAATCTTCCCATGTGGTCTCTCTAATACTATCAGAAATGGCCCTTTTAAGTTTGACTGACAGCTCAGACCAGTGCTCCTTTGATTATGAATGAGGTAAAGTGTTTGCATAGAAAAATGGTATTTTATAGAAGATTTCTCAGCGGTAGCGCTAGTGAAATTTTCAAACACAGAGTTTACTCATTGAAAAATGGTTTTTTTGGATGAAAACGTAAGAAATCTCATTCTTTTTTAACTATTGAAATTATGCTTGGTTTAGAAATGATGTTTAATTTTTAAAGTGCTGTTAAAGATGAATGGGACATTAGCTAAATATTTAGTTTGACATCCAAGTTTTTCAGTCCTGTGTAATCTATGAGTTCTTTTTTGTTTGTTTTTTTCTGGAGACCAGTTTTGACAAGTATTTTCATCAAATACTGTTTATTTGATGGAACACAAAGCAAGTCTTTACCTAACTCTCCTTGCTATATACTACACTATATAAATAAATAAAATCAGCAAAAATGATTTGCTTTTCTTTCTAAAACTGATCCACAGATAGAATAAGTTTTGAAGATGGTATTTGCTTCTGAGCAGTATTTCCTACCAGCAAAAATAAATAAATATGTGAATAAAGACAATCAATAACAGGCTTTGCTATTTACCTTAGTATATGTTTTACTTATTTGTCTCTAGTAAGAGACCTTGTATTTAGTAAGTCATGTTAAGAGAAAAATAGACTAAAAAAATCACTCGTATTCTTCAGTATTTTACGTATTGCTCATTTGCTATTACTTTTTTAAAGTTCAAGTAAATGTCCTGCAGCACTTGGAGGTAAAAGCTGTGACTGCATCAGGAAAAAATGGGAAGCGTCCATGCTAATTTCTTTCTCTGATTTCACTTCTTGCCTAGTACTATGGTCTCAGGTCTATTGGAGCCACGCTGCTATGCCATGGGAGAGATACAGCTCCTCTTCTAAGTGGCAGTGCGGTCAGCAGGTCCACACCAAGGCAGGGTAGACAGCTAAACGTGATCCTGTTCTTCCTTTATTTAAAGGGCAAATATTCTTTTAAGATGGAGATGACACCTTCGAAGTCATTTTACCAGTGACTCAATTCATAATTCTGCTCTGGTTTTCAGATGTGCAATCCCTATGTCATTCAACTGCTGTTAGTGAATTTTATGAATATTTTCAAGGAGATTTAACTTTGCACATAATTAAATAGGTAAGATCTTGGAGTCTCCCTTGTCTTCTTTTCACTTATTTCTTCTTTATAAGTCACGGGAGAGCAGAGTTTAAATAGCAAATTGACATCTGCCATACAGTCACATGGAGTTTGTCTATATTTAGACTGATGTCTTTAGCAGCTACACTCATCAGGATCATCCTCAGCCAGAAAGACTGTAATTATGGCATTCAAACAAACCAGGGTCTTGCTTTGCTTTCATGCAGCTTTGAATCTGGTATCGCATCACAGAATTTACCCAGTGTAATGTAGAGTAGTTTCTGCTTCCCACTGCCCAAACAAGACTTCAGTTAGAGTTTAAGCCAGGTAGAAACCAACTCTGTTTTTAAAGTATAGCCACAAACAGCTATCTGCTTAGTGAACATGAAGAAGAAGGCTTACGTCCACATAATAGTAGTATCATTAACATATGGTATGAGAATTTAAACTAGAGACATAATCCTTATTCAGAAAAAGATAACTGTATGTATCAGTACAGGTTGCGGGATGCTTGACAGGAGCCCTTCAGAGAAGGACCTGGGTGTTCTGGTGGACAGCAGATCAGCCATGAGCCAGCAGCGTGCCCTGGTGGCCAAGGAGACCCAATGGCACCTTCGGGTGAATTGAAAGGAGTGAGCTAGCAGGTCAAGGGAAGTGATCTTCACCCTCTACTCTGCCCTGGTCAAGCCTCACCTGGAATGCTGTGTCCAGTTCTGGGCTTCCTGGTACAAAAAAGACAGGGATCTCCTGGAAAGAGTCCATCAGAGAGCCGCAAAAATGATAATGGTCCTGGAGCATCTCCCTTGTAAGGTTCCTCAGCCTTTCCTGGGTCTGTTCTGCCTTGAGAAGACTAAGAGGGGATCTTACTAATGTTTATAAATAATTTAAGAGTCAGAGACATGGCCAACTTCTTTTCAGTGGTCTGTGGAGTCAGGACAAGGGGAAACAGCCAAAAACTGGAACATAGGAAGCTTCACACAAATATGCAAAGGAGCCTCTTCACAGTGAGGGTAATGAAGCACTGGAACAGGCTGCCCAGGGAGGTTGTGGAATCTCCTTCTCTGGAGATATTCTAGACTTACCTGGATGCCCACCTTTGAAGCTTGCTGTAGGGAGCCTGCTTTGCAAGGGGGTTGGACTCAGTGACCTCTGGAGCTCCCTTCCAAACCCTACAATTCTGTGATTCTGTAGCAGTTGGTATCATTGAAGAAATAGAGAGGTTTTGGCACATTCATATTTCCCAAACCTTGAAATCTTTCCTTGCTGAGAAAATGTTGAATTTAAATTTGAAAGGAATTAAAATTTTGGATCTTTTCTTGATATAACTGCTTTAACAGAGTTGACTGCTTAGAAAAATAATGAAAAGAATCATATGAAGCTGTGTCATAAACTGAAACAACTTCAGGAGCAAAATTCTTCACGTTCAAAAGGTCCATAGGCTGAGATTGTCAACAGGGATCCTAAAACGGCCTAGAACTTGATAACTTCTATTCTGAAGATTCTGAAGATTTCCGGAAGCTTCTAATTTTACTAAAATGAACATGAATTTGGTCACCCTTACGGCAGACCGCTTTGTGTGCTGGGCCTACCAACATCACAGGCCTGACAAAGCTACTGTTGTGGCTGCAGCTCCTCTTTCTTGGCAGGATGCTGTGTCAAGGGAGCACAAAAAGCATCGTACATTGGCAGAGAAATATGAGAAAATGCTCTGTGGTACAGGCAAGGCTTTCAGCACTGCTCTCATCAAAACTTCTGGAAGGTAATTGTTATATTGACTTCAGACTCTTGGACTAGAGCCTGAAACGTCCTTCACGTGCCCTTGGAGGGTCTCCTCATAGGAAGACAAGCAAGATGTTTTGCCAGAAATGGTACCGCTGACTTTTGCAGATGTTTGGGAAATACAGAGTGATAGAGGCAAGTGTATATGATAAATGAAATTCAAAAACACTTGATTGCACTGTGCTGTTCCTTGAGCCAGCTTTGGACCAGGTCTTCTTCTGCCCCTCCAAGTCTAACCAGAAGGGACACTGTTGCCGAAAACCTACAGACAGTGAAGATTTTGTAATTCTACTGTGTATTCCAGTGAGGAAGAAAGCAAAGTAAAATGTCCTTGGTAGGATATGATGAGACTTCTAGGAGAAGGTCTGAAATTTTCTAACTTCACCATGGTCAAAGACAAAACAGGGAGACAAGAAATGCATGTGCTTACTGATTTGTGTGAAGAAACTGAACAGTAAAGGCACGTGTGTACATGGTTTGGGTTTTTGTACTTTTTAAATAAGAAGGCCTGATCCAGAGAAAACAAACAAATCTCTTTTTCCATGTTCATAATCTCTCAATATGATATAAATACCGTGCCACAATTCAGCCTTGTTAATTAATATGTACTTTCCATTACCTTCCTTCTGGAGAGTTCATTATCTTGAGGAATGTAACTCTTCATTCAAACATTTCATTCTGTTGAAGGAGAAAGAGACAGAGGCGCAAAAGAAGTGCTTTAACTGGATTGTGTAACAATGACTGTGATAATAATTGTCTGGGAGAATTATATGGAGGTAACAAAAGGCCTCACAAAATGAGTACATTACAAAGACTTTTACGACTGAAAAATACTGATGTCCTTAAAAAAAGGAGAGAGAAAGGGAGGGAGAGAGAAGTAGGAGTTGGGCGATTTTGCAGAGAAATGCAAGGATTACACTGAAGTTTCTCTTTGCACAGGGAAAGACATATCCTCAGGATTTATAGAGGAATTATCACATTTTTCTGTTTCCCCACCCTTGTTTCCACAGTTCATTTTTTCACATTCTCTTACTGTACTCTCACACTTCTCCAACACTAGCGAGAGGCTGATGTGGTCAGCCTGACCCGGTCTCCATCAATTTTGCATCCACTATATGTGCATTAAGCTGAGCACCTATGAGACTTCGGTTACTATGCCAGTGTTATTTATCTCTGCACAGACAACCTGTGCTCAGTGTATTTTGATAATCTAGACTCAGTGTTGGTATGTCACTCTTTAGGATCTGGTTATGCAAATAGTGCCAAACAAGGTAGTTTGGTCTGAACTGAATCCCATTGAGTTTAATGAGGAGAGAATGGGGGGATGTATATGGAAAACGCAAGGGAGACTGAGAAGAAAGCAGAGGGAGACAGAGGGGGTATGCTAGTTATTCTGGTCACCTATCACCATGACAGCTACCTATTATTAGATCTGTCATATACACACTTATTTCCACAGCATGCAGAGGGCTGGTCTACTAGCTGAAAGATGGTTTTCTGCCCCTTTAAAAAATGTCAGAATCTCTTTACAGGACCCAGATGACAAGTGGATTCAAGCTTGTTAGTTTTTTCTTATCTCTAAGTTATAATCACGAGAACTCTGTTTTTCTTATTTTTGCTAAAAGGTTGCACTTGCTGTCACCATTTGGAATGCTGTAGATGTGTGTACTGAACACTGTGTTCAGAAATTCTTATTTTTGTCACCAAAGTACAGCTGTACCTTTAGAATGGTACAGAATTAGAATAAAGTACAATGAAGTACTGTAGGTAGCTAATACATATTACACTTAGCAGCTCTTTGGTAACATGAACATGTGTTACCCTACACATCTGGATAAAAGGATCAAACAAGGAAGAGATTGAAATTTCTTTAAAACTAGCAAGAAAAGTGTCTTCTTCAATGTAACAAGTAGTTTCTTCGTGGGTAACTCCTTAGATGGCCGTGTTTCCATAGCTCGTGTTCATGATAAGTACTTCAAAGAAATGCAAAGGCAGTGGGGAGATCTGCTTTGAAAAACAGCGTTCTTGTTTTGCTGGGAGGATAGCTGTTGGTGGGATCAGCTCTCTGAACTGACTGACCACAAAACCACAAGTACCAGGGCTGCAGAGGAGGTGGTGGTGGAAAACTAGCAAGTGGGCTGTGGGTACAGAGGCAGGATATGTGGCAAAGCTTGGCACTCTCAGCCCATGATACCACGATGGAACACTGTTGTCTTATTGCAATATCCTTTTGTCCTGAAGGGAAAGAACATCCCAGTTGCGTGCTGCTTCTTGCCGCTTTCTCCTCACCAAAGACCATGGTTGCAAACAGCGTGCGGAGTGTTTCTGTAGCCCAAGGACTTCTGTAGCCCATGCCTTGGGTTTGCACCTCTAAGTGAAACTGTCACTGGAGCTAACTGAGAAACAGGAAGAGAGAGACTAATGATACTGGCTAACAGGAAAACACCTCGTTTAAAGTACGCATTAAAAATGACAGCAATGTTTCTTGATGTATGTGAGGGGGAGAAATCAGGCAACATAACCTTAATTTTACTACATGGTTTATAATTCATGTACAATTGGGGCAGCCCTGAGCTGAAGATGGAGCTGGTATCCTCCGTCCCTGGAGGTAATGAGACTGGTGGCAGCAGGGCTCTGTGACAAAGTCAGTGGTGGTCCTGATGGCTTCTATGCTCAAGATCTGGGACCTCTGTGATGGTATGGGCTCTCAGTTTCTCAAAGACTGTGGCTGAAAGGGGAGGCTAGTACAGCCCCCACTCGGATAACACAGGGCAGAGATTTTCCAGGGCTGCCTGTTCATGTTGGCAGATGCTGCTTCGTTAACCCTTCCTTGCTCTCCCTTCCCCCAAGAGCCCCTTTCCCGTCAGAGCGTGTTTTCCCCAGTCCGTCACTAAATCAGGCGGATGTGTCTCCCTTCCCCCCACTGACACAACCATGATGAGTGCCTGCTGATCAGTCCTTTCATGTACTCTCTGCCATTCACTGCTTTGGTTATTAAAAGAAAATAGGGGAAGGGGTTGGAAGATAAAGAAAAAAAAAAAAAAAAAAAAAAAAGTAAAGAAAAGAAAAGAAAAGAAAGAAAATCCAGCCCCGCTGCTGCTAACACCTTTATGATCGGAGTGGTATTGCCAGGTGCACAAATAGCAGGGATCTGGCGGCACTGCAATGTTTAACCAGCCAATCCGTGCCAGATTGAAGGTTGGAGAGGGGTTGTAAAATTATTCCTGGTGATCTGTAGGAGTGAAGCTTTTCTTTCTCTGCTTGCATTGAGTTACAGCAGTTCTGGGCAAGCCCAGGTCTGCAATGCTTGTAAAAGAGAGGATTAAATTGGCTGTACTTTGCCAGCCCATTTTTGGGGAGAGAAGGTCCTGAGGAGCAGCAGCCATGAGCCCCCTCCTCTCTTAGTGCCCAGAGTAAGGCAGGAGGCATGGTCCACTCACTGTCCCCACTGTCCAATGTACAATACACATCCTGCCCTCACTGCGCTGCAGTGTCTATGGAGCATCTGTGCCCTAGTGAACAAGCATGATGTCCCTGTGATAAGGGATGAGACCTTGAGAAAAGTCAAAAGCATCTGGGGGAAGAAAGCAGCTTGGACATGTAAAGAGAAAAGAGTTCAAGAGTTTCACCACTGAGCCATGAAATGAAAAGTAACAGCTGATGTGCTGGAGGAAAGGAGCAGGGAGTAATCAGCAGAAACTATGGATCCAAGGTTAACGGAAAGGGGGAGGGGGGAGAAGCTGAAACTTCATGTAATTATCTAGGCAAAAGAGAAAGCAAGGGAAAGAGATCTGGGCTATTGCCTTACATGTGCTACACTCGCTGTGAAAGAATCACCAGGAAAACTCCCATCTGCATACTAGCAAAAGCTTTTGCACTGTCAAGAGCGAATAATCTCTGCTTTAAAAGCACAAGGCTGAGCACTTGATTTCCTTAAAAATAAAATAAAATAATCTCAGAAGAGTTCCAAGAATTTCCATTTTCTACCCCATGGTTGCTTGCTCAGGATGCTAAAAGGAAGAAATTAACTTCACTTTTTTTTTCCTTTTTCCTTTCTTTCCCCCTAGATAGGAAATAAATAAATTAAGAGATGATGTGTGATAGTGGTGGTGCACAATGTAACCATGCAACTGGCTGTGTGCTGAAAATACCAACAATAATTAGGAAGACTTCCCACCCTCATAATTTTTTATTGAGAAATATGAATGACTGCATAAATAAATGTATGTGATGTGTTAAAAGCTGTATTCCTGTTGAGATGCAAAGCTGAAGGCAGATCCAAGAGACAGTTTGTCTTGCTCTTGTGAAAATAAAATCTCTTTCAAAGAAAAAAACAGTGGGAAAGTTTTTCCATTAGGCAGCCCTGTGCTGTCAGATGAAGCAGCCAGAGAAGCAGTTCCTGCTGCTCAAGGCCTCACCCTGTTCCTTGTCCGAGCCCTGGCACCCCACTGTGCCCAGCCCAGGCATCTGTCCACATGTATGCTAAAGGCTTTCTCCATGAAATTGCCCCAAATCCAAGAATAATGAAGCCAAGGTGACCTGAGGAGATGGGCTCTTTGTGGAATCCCTCTAGATCCCTGTGGTCCCCTTGGCCATAACCCCTGCCCACACACTGTGCACAGGGCTCGTATGGTTACACAGAGCTCTGCTCTCTTTTGTTCTAACACAGCTGCGGCTGGACTACACTTCCCAGCAGGCTTTTCTAGCCTTCTTCCTCCCCCATCAGATTCCTTTTTAGAGGAGAAAAAAAAAAAAAGCCAACACAAAAAAACAAGTGAAACAAATGGTGAAAAACATACTCATTTTGCTGAGACATCATATGCATTCAGCATGCAAGGGGGCAGGGCTGTGAGAGACAGAGGGCTGAAAACAAGGAGCGATGTTACTTCCTTCAAAATCAAACTCCAGGGACACATTAGGGGGAAAAAAAAAAAAAAAAGGAAAAAAAAAAAAAAAAAAAAGAAAGAAAGAAAGAAAAAGGTAAAAGGAAGCCAAAATAATCAAATCCTGGAATAGCAAGAAGGTAGCCCTGAGCTTGGAAATCTTAATATAAATGCACAGAAGAGAGACGATCCTCTCTTCTTTTGTGTGCAGGGATGAGCACTATTGTTGCCAGTCAGTCCAGATACACAACTTACGCAACTATTTCCCCCTCACGATCTAAAACCAGTACATGTCTTGCATAATGCTGTTTGCCATCAGACAAATGCTCCTTTTCTGGCCCCTGTAGAGCGTGCAGATTGCGTTACTGATCTTCTGCATCAGATTGGTTAAACCTTCTGGTAACACATTTATTCAGATCCGAGATCTATGTAAATATGTATAAACAAAATGCATATTTTGTAACAGGTTTATTTTTAGTCCCTGTGTTTTTACAGTGGGGAGAAAGAGGTCTGTTTAATTAATATTGAATCCTTTGGTTTGAGAGGAGTTAGTGCTAGCAGAGATTTGGTGGAAGCTGAAACCTTATCGGGGCTTTACAGAACAGAAATGTTAAAAATTGTTGGCTTTAAGAGGTCTTCCAAGAAACATTGCCCTCTCAATTATATCTTTGACTTGGGCTAAGTGACACTAGTTTAAATGAAGAGCCGTTGGCCTCGGGTTTCTGAAGAATCTCAGTGACAGAGTTTCTCTGTAATGAGAGATTGAAAGCAGTGATTATAATGAACTAAGGAATCCGTGAGCCAAGCCTCTGCTCCTTGGGGAGCTGATTCAACTTGCACTTGTGCTGCAGCTGTGCATGTGTTTAGCAGCTAGATTTGAATAACTGAAGCAAAACTTTGTAGTAAACCTTACATGCTAGCAATGTGAGGGTGTGCATATATGTCTGTATAGATATGCATGGGTGCATGCGCATGCTTGTAGACATGGAAGATACACAGGTATTTAAATAACAAGTATCCACGGTGCATCAATTGTCTGTGTGATATAAGACAAATACAAATATAGAAGAAATATAGCATTTTATTTTACATGATAATTTCGAAAGATTAACTTCTCTGGCAGAGAAAATTATTCCTCCTCAGCTATAGCTTTCAGTATTTTGCTCTCAACCCTATCATACCTTGTCAAGATTATTTTATTTTAAAGATCATTATATGTATGTATTTAAAAAATAATTGTCTGTGCTGCTGACAGCATGCAAACCATTCTAGAGGGAGTAGTTTTAAATCTATGGTTTTCTCAATAACGTTTTCTCTTTGTTTTTATATTGTAGCAGCTCGCACAAAGGTAACAGTCAAACTTGTGTCACTGTTACACTGTCACTTTTGTTGACTTCAGCCTTACAGAGGATTGTTAAAATATATTAACAAACAGCATTATTTTTACTAAAACCAAAACCCATATGAAAGTACTATTTAGATATGAACTATGCAGGGCTTAGATAGTTGTTATATTTATTACACTTGTTCTAACAGTTTTGAGTCAGCTCTGTGACTTCAAGCACAAACCTGAAAAAGAAGTGGTAAGGAGTCGCAGATGGGGCCCTTGGAATCTTTTTTTTGAAAAGCATGTTGTTACCTCCTGCCTCATCCAAATCCCTCCTGGCCTCATCCATTGAGTAGTGAAGGGATGGTAGCAGGTTCTGTTTATTGCCCCATCCCCACTTTTCCACCTACTCCAGTACAGCTGAGCTTCCTATCTGATTTCTAAGCTGCACTGTGTTTGGTGGTTATGTGTTTGCTCAGATTCCTGTGGTTGAGCTGAGTCACAGTCAACTCATCTAGTAGTGACAAAGCTCCACCATGATGTTCTCTTCAAGGGCAAGTCTTTATTTCTGAGGTTAGAATCAGGCACACCTCCTCTGTAGGTCCAACCTTAGGGCTTCTTCAACTCTGCTGTAGGAACTGTGGATTGGAGTCAAATGAGAACATTTGTTCACATTTGCTAGAAGATGTTTAGATATTCAAATGCCTTCACATTAAGTCTAATTTAATGTATTTATGAGGTTACATTTGCTGATTAGGTAATCCTCAGATTTCCCAGGGTGTGGAATTGAGTGGAAGTAGTTTCTCCACTGGAGCTTTCTATACTGAAAGAGGAATTACATTAGCTTGGCTTACATGTTCTTTTATAGCCTCCTGTTTAACTCCTTTGGCACAAATGTTCTTTCTGTAGCTCCTCTTTCCATATAGCTTCCTCCTATCAAGACATCCATTTTGTTTTTGTGCTCACCTAACTCCTTTTGAGCTCCCTGGAAATATGATGTTTCTATGGCATTCAATACTGGATCCAAATAGAACTTTTTCCATTTCAATTTGTGGCTAAGGAAAACGTTATTCTTCTTGCCTTTTCCTGATGAATTTATCTCTTGTTCTGCTATTATTTCATTAATAATTCTCATTATTATGTAGTTAAAAAGGTAATTTTACTGTCTTGTTGCAATGAGCCCAGATCTGACATTGATGAAAATGAAGATCTCCTAGGTTTCAGAAGGATCAGGACTACTGTTTTCATGAAAGGCAAGCTGTAAACCAGATCTCGTTCAAACAAGCTGGACCACTGAAACAGACTCTGCGTGTCCTTAGGCAAACCTCATTGAAGTCAGTGTTGTTATGGCTGAATAAAGGAATTCATTGATTTCACTGGTTCTAATCTCGTGTCAAAATTTATTCCTGTGAGTAGCAGGATTGTGTCTCAAAACCAATGGCATTTCATACTGTAAAGCAGATGTCCAAAGCTGCAGCTAGATCTCTGGTTGCTATTCTGCTTACTGCTTACATACTGCTCTGCTGCTGTGCTCCTGACCGTAGTTTATGTTTACCATTTCAGCCAATAACTGAGGATGTATAACATTAGGTAGATAGAAAAATATTGCTAGTGGCAAATCTACTTCGTATTTTCCTTTCACTTCAGAGCAGATGAGTGTGGAACGCATTTAGAAAGGTAAGTCATGTGTTTCAGCACCTAACACAATTAATAAAAAAAGATTAACACAGTCTTGTATCACTAACACTGCAACAAATCAATAGAAGTTGAGAAATGAATGAGAGCAGTAGAGACCAACAGGTTCATTTCCATTTCCAAAGAACCAAGTGAGAGAACAATCGGATCCCAAGCACACTTGTTTGTTGTTTAACTTGGGAAGCCTTCAGGAACAGCAGTCAGCCGTATCAAAAAAGACCTCTCCAAGTTGTGTTATTTTGCTCCAAATTATTTTTCATAACTCTCTTTTAATTTTTGTAATCCTCTGCTTGCCTAGCAATGCAAATCAGCTGAGGTTGAGATGTAAGACCATAATGGAACAAAGGATGGAACTTTCTGACAGTGAAAGCAGTATTGCTGAGCCAGGGCACTCAAATGTTATGAGTCAGCCTGTTCCTACCTAATCATGAGACTGAATAAAAAAGTAATGAGATGCTCTCTAAGTAAATTTGGGCTTCCTTTTGCTAACTTTCTGATTCTGATTTTGTCATATGCCTGGGCTATGCTTCCAAGGTTTTCCTTGTAAATAAAAGGACAAAAAGTAGATTTAAGACCGCAATAAAGGACATTAAAAAAAATAAAAAAGCTAAATGCTAATCTTAGAATAATAAGCAAAGCAAAAGGGAAAAAAGGGGATATGCAGAGATATAAGCAGAGTAAAACAGACATTACAGAATGTTGTCGTGTGAATTGCTTGGCATCCTTACACAACTCACCTAGTATTTAACTGGGACAAGGCCAGGGAAGCTGACATTTAGCCCAGAAAAAGACAGGAGAAGCATTTAGACTGGGAATTTACAGTGGAAAATACATAAGAAGTATCAGCACACTGGTACCAGCTTTTTGCTCAACTTGGGTGAACTGCAGCTCAGAGATTTGCATCAACAAGGTTGTGTGTACTTCAATCCATATGTTCTTATGTATGCTGCATGGTCCTGGCTGGGGACAGTATATTTCCATAGAAGACACATCTATATCTAAGACTTACAAAGGTACTTAAGGCTTTTTTATGTTCACCTGGGAAAGGACAATGAGCATCCTCATGTATCTACTCCCTGCTTTATTTTGACAGCCCTGGTGACTTTTAAAAGCTTTTTCTTTCATCAGCCTTTGAGTGAGATGAGAGCAACTGAATACCCTTGCAGAACACTGGTGGTCAAGATAGAAAGACCCTTAAATACAAGTGTTTAAATCTATTTTTTTTCTGGTGCTCTGTTGTGTTTTGCAGTCATTGCATATTTTTTGTTGCACTCGTGCTTAGTGCAGAGAGAACTATTTAAAGAACCTCCATATGTTTATTTAAAGAAGAGAAGAAAACCTTGAGAATGCAGACCGTACATTTTAATATTCTTTGGAGGTGTTTCCTGTGATTATGTGTTAAGTAAAACATAAAGAAGAATAATTTCACTGGACATGGGGTCTTTGTGGGGTCACAAAAACGGAAGAGGTCCAGAGGAGGGCCACTAAGATGATCAAAGGGCTGGAGCACCTCTCCTAAGAAGAAAGGTTGAGGGAACTGGGCTTGTTAAGCTTGGAGAATAGAAGGCTCTGGGGAGACCTCATTGTGGCCTTCCAGTACTAGAAAGGAGGATATGAACAGGGATGGGAACAGCTGTTTACAAGGGTGGATAGTGATAGAACAAGGGGGAACAAGGGAGAATGGTTTTAAACTGAGACAGGAGAAGCTTAGGTTGGATATTAGGAAGAAGTTTTTCACAGAGGGTGGTGACACACTGGAACAGGTTGCCCAAGGAGGTTGTGGATGCCCCATCCCTGGAGGCATTCAAGGCCAGGCTGGATGTGGCTCTGGGCAGCTTGGTCTGGTGGTTGGCAACCCTGCACATAGCAGGGGGGTTGAAATTAGGTGATCTTTGAGGTCCTTTTCAACACAGGCCATTCTATGAATCTATGATTCTATGATTCTATGAAAAAATTATTTTATTTTTTTAAGTTCAGAGTGTACAGCTCCTGGATGTGGGGAGGGTAGGTTTTGCACTGCTGCGATACTAGGAGATAATTAGTATCCCCTGCTTCTGAGAACGAGTGCATGGACTGCATGTACAAATATCCTGTTGCTCAGTGCTTCTCATTTGGCTTTCTCAGACTCCCTATTTTGAAGATGATACTCCCAGAGCCTTTCTGTGGTGCTGTGCAGCGTTACTTTCAAGTGATATTAACAGGGATGATATTGATCTGAATATATTCCCAGAGTGATCCTTGGAACAAAATTTGTTGAACGAGTGTTATTTACAAATTCACCCCAATGTACAAAAGAAATTCAATTCTTTTTTCAAAGCAGAGTGATAAAAGGATTCTGGCAGTGGGATCAGCCTTGCAAATCAGAGCGAGGCTGTAAGTGCAGGACAGTAGTACCAACAACAAAATTGAAAGAGGAGGTGGGGAGGTAGATAGAAAACGAAATACAATATCTAGGAGAATCCTATAATTAAAATCAGATAGAACATTAGTGCTTTGCAAATGATACAAACTGAGACAGTTTTAAAAAGCCATTCCTGGTACTGTACTACAGGAGTTCAATGTATTTTCTGCCCTAAGGCTCTGTTCAGCAGAAATGTTAAGCAGGACTTCTCTGTACAGAAGCCTGAATACAGTGGAATGGGCTTCTTCATCTTTTCATCCTATTCAGCAGAAATTTGACTGTCCCATGAAAATGTTTCTCAGCACTGCTGGGAACTTTTGCACAGAGCCAAAGAGAGGTGAAGCCTTCATTATACTACTCCTCTCAATCCCCGCTGGATCATCGTCTATTCATTTCACTACAAAGCCCTGTTGCATCCTGCCACAGAAATTAATTTAATATTTTCATCTGAAGTGAAAGTGGCATTGAATGAAATCACCAGCAGTGCACGGGAAAAAAGCCTAGAGAATACATTTACAGGCACTTTGCGCAAGAGCAAAATATGGCATCAGGCAGCTGCATCAATTGGGATGAAGCCAAGATGACAGGTGTCAGTGTGCTTTTTCTTCACTGACCACGAGAAGAAGATAAAGATCAGAAAATCTGAGGTCCCTGCCAGAGCCAAGTCTGGTTCCTTTGATAGCAGGACAAGCACAAAATTTCCCCCATGGCAGATGATTCATTTGGTAGATGGAAGACCCTAGTGGTACGCGTACCTCTGCCATAAACAACATGGTTGCAGTATGAGTAGGTTTGGTCTGATACTTGGTCATTCTCTCCTATCTTTCCCTGCTAGAGAGCTTAAAGAAAAGATTTTTCGGGCTGCCCAAGACATTTAAACTCATAACTATTGTTGGAAAGAGGCCTTAAAATCTCCTTGGCAGGCTGGGAAACCCCAGACATAGTGTGAGACATTCTTTGTATTACTGTGACTTTCAGCCAGGCTTATGTATCAAGCTGCCCAAGTTTTCCCATGTGCTAATGGGAGTTGAACCTGTTCAGAAAGCATTTCGTAGAAACAGTTGGCTCATTACCTCCTGCCTGGAAAGGAGGTCAAGGCACACTCTAGATAGTGATCTGGAAGGTATGGACTGCTTGTTCCTGGGAAAGGAGAAAGATCAACTGTAAGTGAGGAGAGGACTTCAATAGCCTGTTGATTTCTTCACTAATTTGAAACTTCTGGGAGCATATGATATTCAGCAGAAGTAGGATTCTTTTCTCAAAGGTGATTTGAAGCCCAAAGCTCACTGAAGGTCAATGGGACTCAAGTGTGAAGGTACGCATCCTGAAAAGGATGGAGCATCATAAGTTCAAGTTACTTGGAAGATGTAAATTCCTTTTCTAAATCCTTCCAATTTTTTTTTTCCTGCTTTACCAACTATACGTCCATATTTTTATGCCTGTAGATTAATTTAGAAAAAAAATTGCTAGAGAACATTACTGAACGTTATTTTCAGGTGTGTAACTTTATATGCCTCGAAGTGATTTGATCCCTGCTTGCCCACCCCCAACCCTAAAAGCACTCATTTCAATATGAGAAGTGACCAGAATTTGCTGATCAAATTTTAACGTATTTCTTGAGCCTCAAGGTCATGGGAGGGATTTTCAGAAGTGCTCAGCACTAGCATTATTATACCTCATTTGAATTTTACCCTTCACTTCAAAGTTAGTGATGCTAGCTCAGTATGAGAGCTTTTGAAAATCACACTGCATTGATTTAAATCTCTCAGCCAGTGATTATACTTTGCACTGACACCACAGGAGTAAATCAGGGGTGTGTTACAATCTCAGGACTTGCTTCAGCAGTTCAGCCCAGGCACATCTTTTCAGAGAAAGATGCTAGACATACTTTCTGCCCTGGTTACGCTGTACAACTCCTTGACATAGCAGTAGTCTCTTTCAGAAAGAATGTTTTCTTGACCACCTTTTTCCGAATGCCTGGTTGCTTTATAATATAGAAACAGTAATAGGGGTTTAGTTTCTGTAGTTTTACACTATCTAGAGTTGTTAACATGAGTATTAAAGTTTATTTAGTGACATTCAAAATGCTGTTCTTTCTAAACAAAGAAATCAAGAGAGAAAATAACTTTAATTCTTCCCAGTGAAAATGAATACCAAAATCTCCAGTGAGTAATCTTGCTTCCAAAAAGTAGCTCATTTACTTTACCAACCACTGTAGAGTATGTGACATATGAGAAGTGGCACACAATAGCTTAGATTTGATATTTATAATAATAAGGAATTGGGCAAAGAATGGAATTGACCTTACCTCTTTGCCCCCAGATAAAGAATGTGTACTGAGCTTCTGATTTCAGGGGGATGATCAGTATAACTTAAGTCAACTCTTTATGATCATGCCTGACAAAAGAGAGGAAATATATTTTTATTCTTCTTACCTGGAGATTTAAGTTACACTTATTGATACAGTTATTTTCCATTAAAAAAGAAAAAAAAAGACAGAATTGTTGAGAACTGTAAATGTATCATTTTTAAATTTTAATAGATTTTTCTTGCATCAAGTTATCTGCATTTTTCAGAAGTCCTTTCGTACGAAAATATGACAGCACAAGGAGGGACTTTCCAAGGACTGAAGTGAAAGTAAAAGACCAGTTGTTGAATTAGTGTTATGTAACCCATTGATAGTTTGCCCAGTGCCCTAAAAACTGATGGCAATTTGCATTTAGGTAGCCAAATATTTTCTGCAGTTGTGATCTGGCTCTTTCTTCTGAAGTCAGTAAGTGCTGTGTGCATATCAAACAGAATTTAGGTCTTTCTTGTGATTCAGAGTGTTTGATTGACTTGATCCTTTGATCCAAATAGAAGGCTAAAATGAGATAGGTGGGAAAAATAGGGGGAAATATATGGAGATACAGAAGGGCAGGAAGAAAGGCAGAAGAGGAATGTGCTTATAACATATCAGGAGAACAAGGGAGAGTGCTACAACTGGAAAAAAGCTTTGAGCTGAAAATGGAAAGAACACCGTTTAATTGCAAGCGATGGACTTGAGACTCCCAGAAGAGCTCCTTCCTCAGGAGAAAAGTCAGAATCTAAAGGTGTACAGGCTCCTAATGCCTTTTTAAGTCAAATAAATCTGTGCTTTGCAGGATGAGTCAGATATATAAATGTGTTTGGGATCCAAGTCAGAGATACAGATATATTTACAAACCTAGCTTTCTGGGCTCTTGAGCCATATGTGTTGAGTAAATCAGTGTTCCAGAACAGAGACATGCTTGATGAACGCAGCAATAGGGAAAACTTCCATAAACCAAACATTGAATACACTGCTAGAGCAAGGAGAAGCGATTTTGCTCTTATAATGATACAGTAAGAATCAGGAAAAGCCTCAACATCCTGTCTTCCATTATATTGATACCGTACCTTCTGCAGTTTTTTGATGTGATCCTTGTCTTGCTAAGAAAGCCATGAGAGTGTACTTATACCTACTGTTTGCACATCTTCACTGATATTAAGCATATTTCTGAGGCAGTGTAAATCCTTTCTGTTCATGAAGGAGAAGGAAAGCAAGAAATAAACATTTTCAGAAAAATCTTAATATTTCTCTAAAGTATGAGGACTGCTCCGAAAGTAATGCCTCCTATTTTATTACGTTGGCCTACGACATCAGAGGCAGATGTTGGAAGCATTACAGTAGAGGCTGAACCTTCCCACCAATACTGTTACATTTTGTTGCTGTGCAACAGATGGGAGCAGAGGGGCAGTCTGACAAAATGATGTCTGACATGGGAGTGCATATGAAGCAAAGGTGTATCATTGAATTCCTCCATGAAGAAAAAATGGCATTCAATGACATACATCAACACTGGCTGAACATTTATGGAAACCAACCAGCATATGTGAGCATAGTGAGGCAGTGGGTTATGTATTTCAGAGGTGACAACAGTGATGTGAAAGACAAGTCATGTTCTGGATGGCCATTCACAGCTGTCACACAAAGAAATTAAAAGCATCTTGACCATCTCATCCACATCAATCAGCCAGTGCTGTTGACTGCGTTGAAAAACACTGCTTTCTAGCTGAGAATTTGTTCTAACCAACAGTGTTGTTGTGCTTTTCATATCCGATGTAGTTTCCATGGAAATAAATAAGAAGCATTACTTTTGGAGTGACCTACTCATTTTAGATTTCTTCAAGTTGTGCTACTTTTTGAATCAGAGGGATAAATGTATATTGGTCCAGAAAAGGTCTCAGAAGGTTGTTTGTCTATTCAGTTCTTCCAAGAGAGTATCAAACTGTACTCCTGTCCTATTGGTAGGTTATTTAACCTCTTCCTAGAGATCTTCAGTAACTTTGTCTCCAAAAGGAACATATATGATCATCACCTGCTTTCACCTTTAGATACGTTTTTCCCAGTGTCTAGTCTAAATCTTTATTGCTGTAATGTAAACCAACCCTTTCTGTTCTCTCGCTTTTGATGAGATGGAACAGTTATTCCTTTCCTCTTTTATATGGATGAAGACTGTTACATCTCTCCACAGTCCTCCTGTTAGCCTAAGTAACTCCAAGCATTTATTTAACTCTTTCCCTTCAGATAAAACATTCTCCAGACCTCTGACTGTTCTTAGTACTGCTCTTTGTCTTCTCTCCAATTCAGCCAAGTTTCTGGAGGTGTGGTACTCCAAACTGAACTTAGGAGTCCAGCTAAGGCTTTGGGAGTGCTGAGTGTTGCACAAGGGATCATTTTGTCTATCTTAATGTCTTCACCCTTACTCATAGATCTCAGCCCTTTTTACAATAAAGTAAAGGTTTTGACTCTTATTAAACTAGTGATTCATGGTAAACTCAAAACTCTTTCCTGCAGAATCATTATCTAAGCAGCTAGTACCTATCCCTATGTTTGTAAAGTTAATCATATCTACCTAAATTTAATCCCTCACAATTGTTCATATGGAATCACAGATTACTTTTTTAGAGCATTTTTTTCCAATTTGTCACAGTCATTCTGAACTCTCATTCAAAACACACATTGCCTTCCAAAGCTAAGATTATCTCCAAATTTAATACTCCCCATTTCATCACATAGTTCATAAATGAGAATATCATACAGTCACAAATGACAGTGTGAGAAATCTGGCAAGATGCTGATTTGCTGCTTCTTTTCCCTTCAACCTTTAGAGTAATAAATGTTATTTGGAGTCAAAGATTTTCTAGCAGGAGACAGGAAAGAGAGTAGGTGGAAGGATTTGTCTGTATTGACAGAAGATCACTAGATGTCAGACTGCCATTGGAGACACACTGAAGAATCTTAAATTGTTGCCTCATCTGCAGGCACCTGATGTTGCTGTACCATTGTACTTCCAGAACAACCTGAGTGAGCAGGATCAGACTGGATAAAGTTATGTGAGTTGAGCAACAAGGGAAATGAAAGAGCGATGGAAAAAAAAAAGAGACAAAGAAAACAAGATGAGGAAGATAGTTGCACATGGGGAATAATAGCCTGAGGAATTCCAGTTAAGCGAGGGCTGCCAAAGTTCAGCCACAGTCTTTGTCTTGATAGGTAGGGTAAGCTCTTTTTTCCCCACAGCGGATCTCCAAAGGGACTAAAATGCCTTCTGATATTGCTGTTGTCTATTGACACATCACTAATAGTTGTAATCCCCTCAACTCTGGGGTGCATGATGTAGAAAGGATCAAAGGAGAGTAAATTCTGCTCCCGTGGTACTCAAGAAAAGGAAAGGAAAGGACACAATTTATCTTGCAATTGCATGGAAGAGGTAACGTACAAACTCAGGCAAAGGAGTTTTTGGAATTTTGGTAGTCTGGTTAATGAGGATGCCAAAGACTTAGAAATGTGCTGAGAGGATCATGTTGTAGCCACCTGCAAATATTAGACAACGGTATTTCATCATTCTTCATGTCCCTCCCCTCTAATAATCAGAGGGAAATCATTAATTTCCTGATTCATTTTCCACCATAGCCAAGAACTAAATACATCTCAGTCTCACTGAGACAGACATTGTCTCTAAGCCTCCATTAACATGACTTTGTGATGAGAAAAATGTTACTTCCGTACGATTGATTCCAGTTCTCCAAAGCATCTTCCCAGCTGAGCTGGAGAGATGGTCTTAAAAGGGGAAGGAACAGATTATAAGATGACAGTATTCAGAAAACACAGGACAAGCTATGTCTTTCAATGTGGCTTCAAGCTCTGCTCTCTTTTCTTACGTGGTCTGTTCCAATGGGTTGTTACCATTGTCTTATCCCACGTGCATCAAGAGGCCTTGCTCTTGCATGAAAGTCAGTATTGGATTGTATGAAGATGGACCTCCATGGCATATCACTATTCACTCCAAGTACTCTTCCAGCTGCATTGAGCAGCTGCTCCCTTCTTGCTGGGCTGCCCATGATCTTATTATTAGATACCTTTCCTTGTCAGATTGGAAAGAAGAATTTGAAGTGCATGAAATTCACAATCGAGACATTGGTTGTCTTTAGAAATCACTTTATTCCTCCACATATTTGTAGCACTCTTTGTAGGAAAGAAAGGGAACATATTACACAAAGGTATGTGGGAAGTGGATTTTCCAAGTTAATTGTAATAGAAATACAGCATTGCCAGAAGCAATTAGACATCTTGTTCTCCTCCGTAGCTTTGCAAATCTCTTCTTGAATTAGTGATCTTGGTGAGGGAAGAACATCGTCACCTCTTGTTGAGACGTCAAGTGTGAGATTTTACTCCTTGGTATCGGATTCCTGTCAACCTGTAATTAGATACATTAGAAGTAAGATCTTTGGGATGTTTTGGGTTCTAGGGTCAATGGTCAGGAGTATCTGTATGCAGGAAATATTGCTACAAAAAGTGCCATGTACTGGTTTTTAATGATACAGCATGTTCTGATAATCCTACAAAGTATGGCAATTTGTCAAATACATTTCTGTAATAATTTTTGCAGAGTCTGATTTGCAGACACATGTTGCATATATAACTTTGTTACCAAGAAATATCAAACTGAACCACAAGCATAAAGTTCTTCACTAGCAAAAGTGTTTGTGAAACTGGCCTCTTTGCTCCTATTCACCTGAAAAACAATAAATAAGTAATATACAGAAGCCAACAACACTTTTGGCAGTAGAGAGGTAATATATTTCACTGTCAAACACACACCTTTACTCCAGGATTGCAGAGTATCTTTGAATATGAAAGTAGCCTTGCAGGTTCTAAATACGATCTCCAATGCAAGGAGAAAGGAAGGGTACAATTTCTTCAAGAGTTCTGAAGTTCCAAAATTTGTATGAATTACATAATATTTGTACAAGCTGTATAATCACAGAATGGCTTAGGTTGGAAGGGACCTAAAAGACCATCTAGTTCCAACTCCCCAGCCATAGGCAGGGTTGCCAAACACTAGATCAGGCTGCCCAGGACCCAACTCAACCTGGCCTTCAGAGATGAGGCATCCTCAACTTCTCTGGGCAACCTGTTCCAGTTCCAGTTTTTTACCCTCTCGGTAAGAAATTTCTTTCTAACATCTAAGCTAAATCTACCCTCTTTTAGTTTAAAGCCATTTCTCCTTGTCCTTTTGCCATCAGACCACGTAAAAAGCTGTACCCTTCCCGCTTGTAAGCTCCATTCAAGTACTGGAAGGCTGCAATGAGCTCTTCCCAGAGCCTTGTCTTCCCACAACTAAACAAGTCCAGCTCAACCTTTCTTCATAGGAGACGCACTCCAGCTCTTTGTGGAACCAGCTCCAACAGCTCTGCATCCTTCCTGTACTGAGGGCCCCAGGCTTGGAAACATTATTCCATACGGGGCCTCACAAGGGCAGAGTAGAGGAGGAAAATCACCTCCCTCTACCTCCAACCCCCAGGTTGTTTTCCTCAGAACTTCTCTCAATGAGTTCCTCTCCCATTTGATACTCATATCTGGGATTGCCTCAGCCCAGGTGTAACACTTTCCACCTGGCCTTGTTAAACCTCACTGGATTCTCATATGACTACTTTTCAAGTGTCCAGGTCCTTCTGTATCGTGTCCCTTCCATCTATTACATCAGCTGCACCCCTCAGCTTATTGTCATCAGTATGAGTAATGACAACCTTCCCAAGATACAACAAAAAATGTGCTTAATCATACGATAAAATATACTACATGTAATTACATGGCAATTTTTTTCTAGTTAGCACTGGCTTTCCACATTTAAGTAGATCCCTCTGTCACACTGTATGCAGTTCCATTTGGTCTCCCATTTCCTTTGCGTTCTCCAACTAAACTGTAAGTGTCTCATTTACAGATGCATAAATGGAAGGGAAGCTCACTGAGCTCTAACATCCCTCCAGAAAGAAGGATGACTTTTGCCACTGTAATCTTCGAGTAAATTGCATAAAGCTGTTAACATTTTTATAGGTAACTGCATAATATTATTGCATAAATGAATTTGACAGATTAATGTATTTTACACAACTTCCCTAGGAAACAATATAAGTAGTATCAATAAATGAAAAGCAAAGTACTTCATTATGTTTTATAATTTATAATTTATATTTATATTAAAATCTGTGACCCATCATACTGTTGTAGACGTATAAACCAATTTTGAATGGCAAGCAGGTTGAAATAAATTTCTAAAAACTTTTCTCCTGGCATCTCACTGAAGTAGGAAGGACGACACAATAATCCTTGCCCCTTGGAGGTAATATCATGAATTGTACATTTCTTGAAACTGTACCCTGTTTTTTTGTTTTTTGTGTGTGTGTGTGTGTGTTTTTTGTTGTTTTTTTTTCCAAGAATGTCAATGAATTAACAATACATAAATAAATCTTCCTTGAATAATTTAGTCAGCTTTAGTTGATGGCCTGATTCCAAACTCACAGAAGTTTCGCACTGATATAAGCAAAGGTTACAAAGGTAGTGTTCCCAATTTACAAAAACCTTCAGGTCTCATCTGGTACTTATTTACCTTGCAAAGCCTTACTCTTTTGGGTCTAGCACTACAAAACACTTCTGTACAGAAGACATGGGAAGTTACTCTGACTTAACACTGAAACATTTTGATATTCATCACTGTCTGTGGGATTCACCTATTTGTCCTTACTCATGCAAGGAGAGTTTGTTTTTTTAGAAATCCCCTATGCAGTTAAGCCATTTTTACTGACTGGGAATTAAACACCTCTCTCCAATATTTTCAATCCAGAGAACAATACACTGACAAAATAAACTGCCTTAAAAATTATCTTTAGAAAAAGAATGAAACTAACTTCTTGGTTTTTACTTGTTCAAGTACTTAGGCAATGCTAAACAATGCTAAAAATATGTCCTGTTTATAACTGTAATGTAGTCTGTCAACCATTACTATTTCACTACTAACTTAAGTAAGGTCACTGTTATTGCTGTTGTTGCTTATATACATACAATTTATTTAATCAGGAGGTTAATAGAAATCTTCTGCTTAATTTAAGCTTTATTCCTGATTTCTTCATGTTGTTGTGAATCTTTGTATCATTCATGTAGAGAGGAAGTAGCTTGGGATGTGAATGAGAGGAGGTAGTTGTCATATGTAATGCAACTTGTCTCCTTCTAGCTGAAAGACTTTTTCTGGAGTTCCTGCTTTTGGGAGTTTGTTGAGCCAAACCTCTGGTTAGTGAAGCAGGAAGTCCTAACTTGACACTTTAAAATCAGGAATTTTACTTATGATCTTGATCAATGTAAGAGTTGCTTCAAAGCTAAGCATTAAAACCCTGAAAACCCTGAAAATCATTATGATTTTGATGTTTATTTTTTTTGTTTGTTTGTTTTTATTTGTTTTTGTTTTTTTTAATACTGACTCTGACTGTTGGATTTGCCTTTTAATTCTCAGATAGTATTGCTTCTTTTCACTACTTCATACAGTGGACTCCCCTCCCAGCTTACTAGAGATAGAACCAGAGTTAATGGCTTCAAGTTGCACCAGAGGAGATTCTGGTTGTATGTTGGGAAAAATGTATTCCCTGAAAGAGTAGTCAAGCTTTGGAACAGGCTGCATAGGGAAGTGTTGGAGTCACCATCACTAAAGATGTTAAAAAAGAGTGTAGATGTGGCACTGAGGGACATGGATTAGTGGATACGGTGGTGATGGATTGATGGTTGGACTTAATCATCTTTGAGGTCTTTTTAATGGTTTTAAGACTTTAACGGTTTTATGACTCTATGATTTAAATGTAAGAAGTTATTCACATTTGGACAAAATACTTTTGAGAAGTTTAATGTAAATCGAGTTCAGTGTTTTGGACTCCCGGCATGTTATACTTCAGTATGGCTTTAATTACAGTATATTTGATGTAAGTTTGGTGTGCACTGGTGTCTTTAATTGGTATTGACATTAATTTGTTATTAAAATTGGCATCCAAGCACATCTGAAGTACAGTGGTGTTTTAAATAATTACTAATTACTTAGGGTGAGTTTGAACATCATGTTTTCCTGCTGCTTAAATAAAACACCAGCAGGCAATCATTGCAGGCATGGGAGTAGCTGTGCATTGAGGCTCTTGTCCCCAGCACTCTGCCATCAGCATGCATGTTAAGATATGCCCTCGATTTTGAGTGTTATCAGTAAAATTATCCTGAGCACTACTTTTGGCTTCCAACCCCACTCCAACAATGCATCAATGAGACAGTAAACCCAATTCCAGGGCTCCAATTACTGCTTTAAAAAAAAATAATGAAAATACTGCAGCTACATGGCCAAATACTGACATGCTAAAAACTTATGCTGCTCGCTTAAGATGTACTTAAAAAGTTGTCAGCAGGCTTGATGCTGGGATCAGGTGTTGACCTGACACTGGCTCATGCATCTGTAGAACAACGTGATGTGCACGGATCTGTGGAACAAAAGTGTCACAGAGGCGATGCATTCCCTTCCACACAGACCCAGATGGCACTTGTGGTGCTCAGTGGGTTGGTGGCACATGTTAACTGCTGCACGGCCTGACTGAATTGGGTAGAATATCGCCTAACACCGACCCTTCCATGTCGGTTTAAAGCTTTATTTAGTCGCCGAGCAGAGGCCGTGGTGCTATCCCGTGGCAGCAGATCTGCTCCAACACAGGTGGGCAGGGAGCACCGTGCCCCAGAAGTTGCGCTCCTCTCTCTGCTGCGGTCCCACTGGAACACGGGGCCCGCACTGAGGGGATCCTTCACAGCCGCTTCCAAGGGCTGTCCCGGCGGCTGAGGGAGAGGCGGGGAGAGAGAAAATGGCGGGAGAAAGCGGGGAGAAAAGTCTTCCTCCCCAGCAGCGAGGAGCTGCGTACCCCTCAGCCCCGGGGGACTCCCGGGAGGCGGAGAGGGAAGCTGCCCCACCGATAGCAGCCCAACCCCATCCCCCACGCGCAGGCCCTCGCACTTCGTTGTTGCCACCCCCACCGCGGCGGCGGCGGCGGGGCGGGCAGAGCGCATGCGCGGTTCCGAAGCCGCCACCTCCCCCCGTCCTCTCCTGCTCCATCCGGGTACCGCCGCATTAGCATGAAGAGCCGCCGCACAACTTTTTTTCCCCAGGCAAAGTGAAATCAAGGCGCGCGCGCGCCGCGAGGAAATATAGTCCCTCCCGTTCGCAGCCCCTCCTCTCCCCATTGGCGGCGGGGCGGCGGGGGGCGGTGGCACGGCGCGGGGCGGAGCGGGGGCGGTGGGAGGAAGGGGGGTGGGGGGGGTCGGGGGGAGCGGGCGGGGGCAGCGGGGGAGGGGCCCCCCTAGTTTGGCGGAAAGTGAGTGATGAGTCTGTGTCCCCAGCAAAGAAGCAACGAACTTGCTTTGCAGCCTGAGTAGTAGTTGTTTCTTTCGGTTGTTGTTGTCGCTTTTTTTTTTTTTTTT